>NC_136805.1:23582790-23792790 GCF_951216825.1 Electrona antarctica
GGGCGTGTGTTAGTTGTTTTAGTTTTAGTTTTTTTACTCTGAAAAGAAAACAGCCTGAGAGAATGCTTGATTGATGTTGCAAATTAGCAACAGACAGTTTTAACCTGCCATTTAATATAGCCATGTTGTAAAAATGCTTCTGTTCTGTTCTCCCTAGAACGTTTTTCTGAAGACTACTGCAATGAAAAGAAGAGAAGCTATTGTTCACATGACTCAAACGTTAGATGCGAAAATATGCTTTCATAGGCTGATAGACAGAGGCTGTCAAACCAGTAAAGGCAAAACAGTCCTGGCTGCCAAATTTATTCCTGAAGGGAAAATACACCCGTCCCCACCCCCTGTTTTGCTTTGTGTTGCTGTGTCCATTTTGTATTTGTTTTTAAAGAACAGGAAAATATATATTAATATAATTCATTTAATTTAACAGAAACATTATGTACTCTAAAATGTTATCAAGGAAGGACAGTCGGTGCCACTTGCCACATTATTTGTGCACTTGTAACTGCAGGACACGATGACACGCTGTCAAATAGAAGATAACACTCCAGTAACAGTCCAGATATTTATTGTCATCATTTGATAAACCCTTGTTATCACACAGGTCCCTGGGGCTGAAGCGTATCCATGTTATGTCTACTTACTCTGATGCTCAGCCCAGCTGTGTCTGTTTGTATTTATCCCCTAGAAACATGCTGTGCTCTGCTGCTCAAGAACAGCTCCGCTCCACTCACTTCCTCCCACCCCCTGCCCACCTAAAATATCCACAATAACACTTAAAAATAACCCAGGTTGGAAGGCCGAGGAAACACATGCAAACAACTTGACAAAATTGAATATGAGAAAACAGATCTCTGAGTCCTGTATAGCTCAGACTTTAAATGCAGTTCAACAGAATAATGTTGATTAGGGTCATGCTGTTTGTATTGGAGACAATAAATGGCGCAAGAATATGTCACAGAGATTATGGCATAATGTCAGCGTGATCTGGCCTGCGCAACCTTTGATAGTGCTGGGTAGGAGGGATTGACTCACATTCATTGTGACATTTCCACCTGCCTGTCTGTCTGTTTGACGTCCTTTTGACAGTACTGCAGCAACCTGAATAATCAGACACAGTTCGGATTCATTGGATCTGAGTGGTTAAAAATAGGGAGTGTGTCAATCAAAGCCTGGCAACAAGGCTGACTGTTTTTAGCTTATAGTGTTGGTGATCTTGGAAAAGAAGCCTTTTGAAATGCATATGTGAGATGCCTGCTAAATTCCTGAACCTCAGAGATCAATAAGCAATCAGAGTCAAAGTAAATGAGTCCTTTAGAAAAACAGGTTTATTATCAAAGGTAAGGCAGCAAAATAAGGATGAAGTCGGACAAGAAAACGGAGTATAATGAAGTATAATGATAATGATGTGAGCTTCTACACCAATGAACATTAATTTTCCTTAATCATGTTCAGCAAGAGTGATGTGTTTCATTGTGATGTATTAAATATGATTGATAAATATTTCTGAAGTTCTAATCAAATCGCTCTAAATGTGATCCCGAAGGTGCCCCTCTGGTTTAGCCACACACGTGCCTATTATCACAGTATTACGCATTGTATCTGTCCATCTGTGTACCTTTTATGCCCATATGGAGATGCATTTTTCAGGGATCTCCATTATTGCGACCACAGGTGCATTTCCCATCTGTCCGTCCGTCCGTTAGTCACTCCACGCCTCCATATATGGTCATGCCTTGTGACATCATGTGACAACACGTGACATCATCATGGATCTCCATATATGGGCATATATGTAGTCACAACGTAGATGACATATATTCCAATATTGGGAATGCCAAGAAAAATAAAAAAGGTCCATATATGGGTATCAGACTGACTTCCCACTTGGTACATCACTCCTGCGGGTGCTCGGTGATACGCACGGTGAGTTTGATGTCGATTGGTCTGACAGTTCTCGAGATATGCTTGGGTAACACGGACAGACATCCACAAACGCACAGTTTCTGCACATTTCTAGAAGGATGATGTGGTGCACTATGCTACTTGAACATATAGTTATGGTTTTAGTTATCGTTCTCGGTGTGGACAGCCCTTAGACTGTAGGCTGCTGTAGGGTCTGCTACACTCTAGCAGCTAGACCCTAATTTAGTTAACCCATTAAGACCTCAAACCTTTTCATGGCAAGTACCACCAAATTATATGCATTTGAATTTGAGATCTGCTGGGTTTCACTCCGTCCATCTGGTCGTGGACTTATTTAACCTTGGTACAGCAGTTACATTCAGCAATGTACCTGACAGAGTAGACACTAGTCTAGTCCAATAACTAATGCTATGCAACTGGGAAGCTTGCCAACAGTCTATTTAGAATGGCACAGAAGAGCATTATCATTGCTGCCAAGACTGGCTTAGCATAGTATACTGTAACATTCTTTCCACATATGCATTTACTTATATTCTCTCTGACGCCATAGGACTCAAACATAAATGGTAAATGAAATGGTGCATTTGCTGAATATAGTGTTTTTATCGAAAGCGCTTTACCATGTGCATTACATTCATCCATTCGCACACAGATAGCGGAGGTCAAAGTAAAAGAAAGTCGAAATCGTACGATTTGTCACACGTTAGTAACCATGCAAGGTGCAGCAGTTAAGGAGTTAAGTGTCTTTTTAAGGACATTTTGACCCAAAGCCAGGGCAAGACATTTACAGTAGCTTAACTATGCATGTGAGCAGGTTGGGTTTCAGTGTCCAGCTCAAAGACATTTGAGTGGGACTGCAGTGGGTACTGAATATGGAAGTGACCATTCAGACCATCCTCTAAAGAGGTCTGTACCTCTTTAGAGCTAAGCTGCTCGTCACTACAGGGGCTTATGTAGCCTGCCCCGAAGCACCTGCTCTTAGTCCTGGAAGGAGACAAAGAGGGGGCAGAAAGGTGGGAGAGAGAGAGGGAGAAAGAATGAGGAATGAAAAAGATTTTAGCGTTCAGTATTGATCCTCACGTTCACAAAATGTTTCTCATAAATGTGGCATTCAGCTGTTGATAATATCACGTGTTTTCTGACACTTTCTTTTGCTAACTCGTCTCTTTTCTCTTTCCTGTGGTTGTCCCAGAGGAGTGGTCAGATTGATTCCCTCACTTCCATAGGACAAAAGCCCTTGGTGTGACAGACAAAACCAAACCAAAGAGACGAGGGAAATAACTTAAGAGATAGACGATTGTAGACAAAACAGAACAGCCTTGTCACAGACCAACTCAGAACAGGAGGATGACATTGTGCAATTCAGAAAGAAAGAAATATATGGAAGCATGGCACAGCTATAGGGTGTCATGCACCAGCATCTCGCTGGAGGACATTAAGTGTTATTTATCCCCCAGATGTGTCTGAAATAGAACAGCAGTATTCCTCTCTTCACTCCTTTCATCCCTCTCTTATTATCCCTTGTCATCCATCAGGCTTTTTTTGGACAACTTGGGACTGACTGTGGAATGCAGCGACCACAACGTTGGGTCTGAGAGGATGTGGAGTTGTGGAGATGGCCTTATTTATTATACAAGTCACCACTGAACGCTCACAAACAACAATAGCCCCGGTATACAATTCCTGTATGCTGGGCTTACATAATACATTCAAATTAAAATACTGTAGGTGGGAGAGATTAGAGACTAAATATGCCCTGCCTCAAAAAACAACACAGCTCTCATCCCTGTCACGAAACAAAAACATCCTTTTAATTTAGAAATGAATGAGAAAAATAAGTATGCTCTTAGGAGAGGGGTTCAGTTTAAGATCTTATTTGATCTAATTACACCAGTCTACTTGCCAAGTCAGTCTGAAATTGGATCACTCTCAAGGATGTGCATTGTGTAGCAAGAAAGGAAGAACATCCACATCCACACATACTTGGGGGAGCCTGTGTTGCTGTTAAGGGAAAAGGGGTTGTTTCAAGCTGGTGTCCTTATTTTAGTCATGCCATTATAGGCAACAACAAAACAAAACTATGTTAATGTACCAATTACTGTTTTTGCCATTTTACATGCAAGAAGTATAGGGTTGAGAGATGGAGAGTTTCCATGGTGTGTGTGTGTGTGTGTGTGTGTGTGTGTGTGTGTGTGTGTGTGTGTGTGTGTGTGTGTGTGTGTGTGTGTGTGTGTGTGTGTGTGTGTGTGTGTGTGTGTGTGTGCGTGCGTGCGTGCGTGCGTGCGTGCGTGAGTCTTTGAGGTACCTTAGTTTGTTGGAGCTGATCAGGACTCTTTAGGGTCTAGAATAGATGGATTCTGTCTGGCTTTATGGTGCTGGAGTCAGAGGACAATATGTTTCAAGACAGAGTAAGTATGAGTGTGTGCGCACTTGCGTGTGCATGTGTGTATTGCATGTGTGCACATGGCTAGGCGTGGCTACAGGGAAAGCATAACTAATCGTTTATTTTGGCAAGTAAAGAACACAGACAGACAGAAGGAAAGAATTGTCCTCAGATACACACTTATGCGTGAGTGTGTGCATGCACTGTGCACAGTTGCACACATACTGTACACAGGAACACATGTATGCATTGCACAAACTGTACATAGATACAAAGTTCTGCATTTCTGTGCTTGCAACCCTGGCCAGTGTTTCTGGAGAGGAACATTGTCCCAAATGTTCCAACGTTGCTTTACGGACGGAGCCTGGTGTTCTAGAATGTCAGGAATGTTGGGGCTCCTGTCTTCATGAAGTGGTGAAATTGGCCGTGATTGAATCCGAGTATCAGGTTTAATGGAGTTGGAAAGACACGGTGACCTGTATAGTTTTAACCTGTTTCTACCAATCTACTGATGCTCTCGTGCACCAATCCACATGCACACACACACACACACACACACACACACACACACACACACACACACACACACACACACACACACATACACACATACACACATACACACGTGTGCATGCTTTAATGCATCAAAGAATCTTCGATGGGTGTATTCTAGGTAATTGCTGGACGGGACATTCCCTGTGCACAGCCAAATGTGACTGGAGCTGCCTGAGGTCACTGTGTGTGTGTGTGTGTGTGTGTGTGTGTGTGTGTGTGTGTGTGTGCGCACACACACACACGCGCGCGCGTGCGTGTATGTTAGTAGGGTTATGTATGTGCGTGCATCTGAAAAGCACCTGTTTGCTGTGGGTGGTTACCTTCAGAATTGACATTCCTCCTGTGAAGTTTGACCTGTCGGTGACAAGGTCGGATACTTCACCTTTTAACCCTGCAGGCTCCTGATTGGTTACTCTCTGTGATCTCCTCCTCCTCCTCGTCCATCTCTTCTGTCACATATGGGACTGTTTGTCCTCATACAAAAGATACTGCTCTTTTCTCCAGGGAATGAATGTGTGCAAGACACAAGCAAGCATAGAGAGTTGGTAATGGGAGAGTTCATTAACCACATGAACCCTATAATCGTCTCTATTATGGGGTGAACATCCAGCAAAATAGCAGATCTACACGCTTGTGTTTTGCAATGCGAGTGTGATGTGAGCTTGTAGATCGGCCATTCTCAGCAAAGAGATTTGTTGTAGTTGGAAAAAAGGAGCGGATAGACTACTCTACCTCTACTCTAACAGTTTATTCCCAGAGTCCTATCTGAGATACTGTACACAGTATTTGTTGCTGGATATGTGGTTGGGGTGGCTTTAACTGTTCTCTTTCCTTGTGGTTTGAGCTGACTCACACATGGGTACACTATTAGAAGTATTGCCTACTTCTAGCTTTTACTGGATTCCCAGTGTTGATTACTACCTCATGGAACGCTAGAAAGACTGTGTGTGTGTGTGTGTGTGTGTGTGTGTGTGTGTGTGTGTGTGTGTGTGTGTGTGTGTGTGTGAGAGAACTGTAATTGGTTAAGTGAAGTCACCCATAGCAACGGTTTGTTATCCCTGGGATGTGGATGTGGTGAATTTGTCAAAAACCCTTAACACACATGAACACTGTAAATGACATGTTGCGCACATGCACGCACGCACACACGCACGCAAGCACGCACGCACGCATGCACGCATGCAAACTTGCCCATTCACATGCTGTTTTGTATCAATCCCCCATGTGGTTCAACTTAGCTTATCACCTACAATAAAAGCCGTCAACAGCAGTTTACCCTGGCAATTCCTTCAACCCTTTGAAATGCTTAAAAGTAGTGCATCATGATTTTGACAAATGCTGCTCATACAGAGTAGCATTCTGTACTCTGTAATGTATTGTACAAAGTCACATTTATCTTTTTCTAAGTATATGTGCTGACCCTCCCTTTTGCTTTAACCCTCAAATTCAATCATTTCAGGCAGGCCTTCCCTTTACGGTCCACTTTCCTCTCATTGCGTTACAGAAATACAGCAAAGCCCACAGCAATCGCCCTGAAGCCAAGCCAGAGTTTATGATCTATAACCAAACTTAGGTTTCTATAAAAGACTCAAGCCTCTGTGAGATCAGCATGGTTGATGTCTCTAATGCTGGTTTTAGACCACCAGTATTCTAATCTAAACACTTGAAATCACCAGAATGACTTTGTGGGGAACCTAGTGTTAATGTTAAAGTTTTGAGCTCATCATATTTAATTGTCAGTTGTCACTAATCTACACACTGGCCTAGTTCTGCATGAAAGAAACCATTGCCCGGCTGGGCTTGCAGAAAGGACCCCGCGCAATCTCTGCCTTCCTTCCACAGCCCAGCAATAACGTGCACTGAGGCAGTGAGGAGAATGAACATGCCATCACACTCCAACACTTCCATGCTTGCCGAGGGAATGCTTGTCTGACACTGGCATGGAAAGAGACTTGCATCCATGTAGGCTGTTAGCTCGCAGCATTTGGCCCGAGGGACCCAGTCTGAGGGCCCAGGACAGAATAGGTATAGGTAGTAGAGCATTATGGGAACTATGGGAAGGTTATCACTCTGCAAAGGTGCATTTTCAGTGACTGCAGCATTGCACACGCACACACACACACACACACACACACACACACACACACACACACACACACACACACACGTGTGTGTGCACGCCACGCACGCACACACACACACTCACCAGGTGCACTCGCACATGCACACATACAGGGAAACAAACAAACACATATGCAGTTGCCTCAAGGCATGATTCTCTTCGCCACTAAACACAGATGTGCCGTGGAGTGAGACATAGCTGTGGCCAGCTAGGAATGGCACAGGCGGAAGGCCAAGTCCACAGTTTAACCCTAACTCAGTGCTTTCACTGCACATACTGTAAATCCATAAAAGCAGAGATCATTTCAAGTGACAGCTTGCTGTCACTTGGTTTGGACTGGCTGTGAGAAGCCATGTTCCAGTATAAGAGTTGGCTTCTATTTTTTCCTTTTGCCATGGTACTTTGTTTATTCGTCTTCTAGATCTTTCAAATAAGAGAAACATTGCCAAAATTACATTCCTATTACCATAAGAAAATATACCTGGCCTTACTGCTAACCACCCTGAGTTTCTCCTCTGTCTCTTGACATAGTTCACACATTATATTAGGGCTTTCTGGGTTACACTGGTTACCCATTGACTGGAGAATCGATTCAAAATATATTTTAATCACATAAGAAACTACAGACTGGCGGCCCGAATATCTGAATTATTGTCCTCTCAGGACATAGCTCGGATCTTCTGACCAGGCCGTCTACCTGCCCCCAAAATGTAGGCAAAAAATTGAGGGTGAGCCTTTGCGGTTGTAGCCCCCATTCTATGGAATACAGTCATTTGAACTTTTAAAGATATGTGAAAAATTCTAGATACTGATACATAGATTCTTTATTTGACATTAGAGAAATTTATTTTTGCGCCATACAGCCACCAGGACACAGAAACACACAAAAAATTAGTAACATGTCAGCTACCAGAATATACACCTCGGTACAGTATACAGTCATCCTGATGGCATAAGGTGGTGCAGTTGTATTGCAGGTGCGTTGCGTCACTGGCTTTCCCCTTTGAGACGTCAGACGACTCCAATGTTGCCGTTGTCCGAAATCTCACATGTCAACTTGAAAGGTAGAGCAGCTCAGTGGACTTCTTGTAATGGAATCGCTGGCACAGGTGGCATCTACACAAAACCATTTAGTCGTGTTTTACGTCATTCATCGGTATAGTTTTCTGAAAAGAAAACACTGTGCCTTTTTTGTTTTGACTGAATGCGTTTTGTCAAAAAGCCTAGCCAGTTCTGCTGACACAAGCCACTATGCAATGAGAAACATTAGGCATACGCCTGTTCATAGTTTGCTGTACAAGCAAGAACACTGAAGGTTGCTACTGTATTCGTCGAGGTGCAAATTGAACCACAGCTGGGCAGATGGTGTTTGGAGATGGAGGTGAAAGGTGGTAGTAGAGTTGGAGACTGTTAACACAACAGCATGACTGGGTCTACAAACCGACACTTCTGTCTCACATTGCAGTTCACATGCTTATATTGGCAAATACCTTTTACTTTATATTGCTTGAGGCCAATGTTATACAACACATGCCACACAAATGTGTTCTGAAGAGATTCAGCTTTTGTCTTGCTCTGCTCCTATATTGCCAATTAAGCTCTCAGTGCATTGTAATTTATGGAAAAACTTGAGAAATGCACCTGCGTGTATGAAGCAATAAATATGTATGTGTTCCTCTTCGTGACCATCCAACCGTGGATTCTGCCTCTGATTGGACTACTGTAGCCTCAGCGTCACAGTCCCGCCCCCTTTCATGAAGACGAGCGGCCCGGAAGAGAATTCCCATTCATTTTTCCCATAGACGTTTCAGAAAGTATTTTTTAAAAACCTGTAAGCCTCGGACAAAGCCAACTCGGATGGTGACAAATCATGACAATAAACACTCTTTGGGTAAAACAAATAATTAGACAGAAGAAAAACCACAAAAAAGTGTTGTACCCTGCCCTTATTTTCTTCTTTCTAATTATTTGTTTGGCCCAACATTTTCTATTTATTGTCATGAGTTGTCACCATCTGAGTTGGCTTTGTCCGAAGCTTACAGGTCTTTAAATAAATACTTAATGAAACGTCTATGGGAAAAATGAATTGGAAATTCTCTTCCGGGCCGCACAGAGGGGTGCCCTGGGCGCAGCCATAGCAGAGGTGTCACATTAAGGGCAACTTGACACCTCAGCACCGATAGCCTACAGGGCACCGCTCCACATATTCGTCTATAAGCAGCTTTTGGTGCTGTAGGCCTAACAAACCTGCTGAAACAGCTCTTTTTTAATTGCATAGACTTCCATCTTGTACAATCCATTTTAAACAATCTATGCAACCCAATGCCCTGTAGGGTTGTGAATTGCCATATAGATTTTAATCTCAGCTGAGCAATGTAATCTTTGCATCCCAACAAGAAATGAGGCCTGGTCTTCCCTGGCTGAGGTGGGTTTAACAGAAAGTGGAAGTTGCCATGCTCCAATGGAGGTGGTTTTGATATGCACGGCTGCCTGGCTATCTGAGACAGCAACGAGAAGGTCCACTCAATTGCCTTTGTATTAGGTACAGTACAGCTATCTACAGTAATTTGTTGAGGGGGGGAGTGTGTGTGTGTGTGTGTGTGTGTGTGTGTGTGTGTGTGTGTGTGTGTGTGTGTGTGTGTGTGTGTGTGTGTGTGTGTGTGTGTGTGTGTGAGCGCTGAGTACTGGGTAGGACACGTTTCGCTTTCACAGAAATAAAGAACTAGAAACATTCCTTAGGGATTTTATTCCATACCGACTCGATAGCATCATGCAGGTTTCAGTCGATTTGTTGGCCACACATCGTCTGCAAATCTCCTGTTCCACCTCATGCCAATGGTGCTCTACTGGATTGAGAATGTGGGACTGTACAGTGCAGTGCAGTGCATTGCACAATTGAAGTCATTGTCATGGTTGTGGAACCAGCTTGAGATGATGCGTGCTTTTTGACATGGTGCATGTTATCCTGCTGGAAGTATATCCATTTGATAAAGGGTGCACTGTGATTATAAAGGGATGCACATGATCAACAATGCAAGTGTTGCATAGACATCCATGTATGATGGTCAAGGGGCTTAAATACTTTTCAAGGTGCACCAGGCGCCATCTTGGATGTACGTGTAGCTGAAGTAGCTAGATGTAGCGAAAACACCCGTGAGGCGATCGACAACAACGGAAGGTACGTATGATTACTTCTAACGCAACTAGCGACGGGACCGCGATGGGCCGTCAAAAACATAATCTTTGTTTAGATCAAGAGTTATTCACGTTTTAAGATTTTCGATCTCATCCACTAAAATGGGGGGGACCACTTTGGATGACATCCCAACCGGAAATGACATCGAATGTTGCCCAACAGGCGCTCCCAGCCTGTGGAGCGATGCGCTCGGTTATGATATCATTAATGTTCCGTCCTGTGATTAACCTCCGTTTATGCCGCTCAGGGTGTTAACTATAGAAATGTGCGTTTTTCGCCACTCAAAATTCCATACATGGGGAAAGCCCCATGTACAGTATGTATATTGTGCCCAGGTCTCGTGACATCACTATGACATCATCAGGGATGATGTCATAGTGATGTGACAGTGACCTGCTGTCGCAATTAAGCCCATATATGGAGATCCCTGATGACATCAATATTAGTATATGGATATATGTCAGAACCTGACATTCCATATGTTGATCCTTCCCCATCCATCCTTCCTCTTCGATGTCTCCCCTGAGACTGATACCTGTCCATTTCAACTCTAGACGGACCTGCCCCAAAGGTATTTGTGCAGCCACGCCCGGCAGCCGGCGAAAACTAGAGTTCTCAACAGGCCGGAAAATAAGTCCCGGCCCTACCTGGGACTTAATCAAACCCTATCAAACCCTGTACACTCAAGACACTGCCCCGCTGTCACCCTTAGATCTCCATATACTGACCTATTCTGACAATCCATATGTTGATCTGGCCTCATCAAACCCGGTACACACTCCATATATGGCCAGTGAACGCGACCTCGCCCTTTAGGGCGTCTTACTGGTATATTAAATACAGATAACACCCTGTTAGAAAATCCTTATAATTGTGCAATAAGGCATAACCATGTATACAGCTTGTAGATCTGCTATTTTCAAAGCTTGGGAAAATGTAGAAACAATAGTGGGTCTATAATGACATGCCCAAAATAAGGACGATAGGTAGAAAGGGTTCATGTGTGCCAAGAAGACATTCTCCACACCATAACATCACCACCACCAGCCTATGGTGCTGACACAAAGTAGGAGGATGGATCCATGGATTCATGATGTTTTACATCGAACTCTGACCCGACCATCTGCATGTTGCAGCGGAAACTGAACTTTGTCAGTCCCGGTGACGTTTGGTTGGCTGCTGTGAAAAGAGTCCATTCAAACCAGATGTTACCTGGGCTCATCTGTGCACCTGATCCCACAAATCAACTATCACCGATGTAAACTTGTATTTTCCATGTGAGTGTTTTGACAACCTTCCTCAAGCTCCACTATGTCTCCAGATCCAACAAGAACAAGCCAGTCGCCCTGGACACAGCATTTGCCAGAGGCTAGCAACACTTCAAGCCATGCTTAACAAAATAAAAAAAAACATCACTTTTTCAATCCAATGCAAAATACCCCAAACCAAACTGAAAGACTCAGTATTGCCAATTATCTCTGTCTGCAAATCTGCTGTTGTGTCTAGAGAAATGGTTCATGTCTTGCTCTGGTGCACAGATGCCATCAGCAATTCAGCATACTGTATTTGTACAAATCAGTTGTGTTTGTTTGTTATTATTTGTTGCCCAGTATGAAAAACTGTAGGCCTAAATAGCTGAATTTGAATGCATAATAGATATTTTACTATTTCCTCTGTGGCTTCATGTAGCAACTGCTTCTGGGTCATGGTGTGTTTTGTTCATGTTTCATAATTTTATTAGCCCTTGTTCAACCAGGCAAGCAAGCTAAAGAACCAGGGGCAACAGTATGTATCAAGGGTGTGTACACATAAAACCTATGCTGAGCAAAATTGCTGTAGCAGTGTTTTGGTGAGTTGAGACTTGCAAGGAGAGATCATGACTACATTTTAGGTGAAATGTCTCTTCTATTCAATACACTTTTCCCTGCTGGGGCCAATCTTTCTGAACGATTGGGCCAATACATTTCTCAAAAAAACTTCTGGGCAAAGATGTTGATACCAGTCATGGTCCATGCACTGGTCCAGTGGGAAGAGTTCTACAGTACGAATACCAGACAGGAGACGGCTCATAATTCACATTACTGTATGTTAAATAATTTGGGACTTTTGCCTTGTTGGCACTGATCCACTCTTTGGCCTTGCCACCTCCTCAACTAATGTTTGGATTTCAGATTTCACAGTCAGTTTCTCCCCGCCCCACATTTTTGTATTCAACATTTCCCATACGTTAAAATTAACTTAGACTTTTAAATGTATAGGTTATTAAAGCTACAATCTGTAGGTTTCAGACCAGACTTAGACTCAGACCAGATTTAAGACTTTTTTTTCCTTTTTTTGTTGTTGTCATATTTGTATTCATACCTCATGATTTGCTACTACCCTTCACCATTGTAATGAAGTTACATGACTATTTTATCTTATTTTACAGTATGTTAGAAGGGAGTCTGGGAAATTCTACTTGTAGTGATGTTGAATTGAGCTTTCTGTGACTACTGACTTGGTGTTTGACAGTCTAGCATGGTAAAACACATATACTGTGTACTTTTAATACTACCAATTTAGCTGGCTCTCTCATTATTCTGTAATGTGAAATTGTTATTGGCAGCTTCATTGTTAAATTGACCAAAGCCAGACAGTTTATTGGATCATAAAATCAATGTGCCCTTTCCAAAACAATTTATCAAAAAAAGTCATGGCTAGTAGGAAATATCACCACCTAGTTTAATAGTCTTTTATATATGAGAATTACCCCTTTCCTCTACAGTCAGAGACAACATGTTTCTACTAGAGTGTGGAATGGTGGGCTGGGAGTGTACCTTTTTTAATATAGCAAACTAGGCTCACTGGTTTCCAGATAAAACGGGTGATATTTCATGTCTGCTCTGTGGGTTATTTCACTGCCATGGAAGCAGACAGAGTCTAATGGAGTACGAGTTGACATACTGGGCCACAGAGGACTCCCAAACATGTCCGTCTGACCTCTAGTTGACATACTGGGCCACAGAGGACTCCCAAACATGTCCGTCTGACCTCTAGTTGACATACTGGGCCACAGAGGACTCCCAAACATGTCCGTCTGACCTCTAGTTGACATACTGGGCCACAGAGGACTCCCAAACATGTCCGTCTGACCTCTAGTTTAATCTAATGAAATCCATAAATAAACTCTGGGTGTTGCCCACCTTGCACCAATCAAAATGACACCACTAGTCCACTACACTAAACACAAGACTAAAGTAAAGACATAACTGTATCACACCAATACACGTCGTTTACAACAAGTTTCTTCTACCATAATACGGTAATCTGTTCATCCATTCCGCTGATCTACAAGCTCACGATGACGTGCTGTGAGCTTGTATATCTGCTGTTTTTGACATTTGGAAAAACCTTTTCAACATTTTCATCTATATTGACATGCCCAATATAGGGATGCGGATGCCATGTTGAAAATATAGTGAATCCTCCTAAAGCAATTAAGGCTTCACCCTGCTTGACGTAATGACCAGAAGAAGTGTCACTTCCTGGTGATATCATGATGAGATCAGTGTCAGTGTAGGACTTTTGATTGGTTCCTGGTGGATGTTTGGGAGGGGATGAAGGAGACCAGGCAGTTGTTGTGGGTTGGCTGTCAGCGGCGGGGCAGATCCTGTTGTCAAGGATGGGGTCATTATAAAATGTGGTTTGTAAAAGACAATCATACAAGCATGACGCACTATTTATTGCTATGCTTTTCCGTTTCACAATTTTCCATGTGAGCCTACCAGAAACAATGAGAGAACTTCAATTTGAGTTCAGTACTGTAATTGAAAGGAGGGAGGTCAGGCTTTATCTTCTATTGGTGATCTTGTATTCATTGAAAGGATTGTCAAACATTCTCAAAGAGTTCAGGCATCATATGAGATGGGTTCCTCCATTACTATCCCACCATAAGAAAACCCTGCTCTGAGTCTGAATACTAGCATGGAAAACAGCAGGGGTACCACATCAGTTTGTTTAATCAGACAGATTAAATGGGAAATCATCAGAACTAAAATGCTTGTATACTCATCATGGGCCGCATGGATGCATAATATCTCAACTGGGTTATTATTTAACCCCTTCATTGACTGGGGTCCCCCAGGGGTCTGTACTTGAACTCTTCCTTTTTCCCCCTTTACACCAAATTGTATATAGGCCTACGTATCGAGTTTATCCGATGCCTGTCCACCCATCCAGCCTTGCAATCTGGACCAATTATGAACCTCAGCTGCCCTGAAACTACTCAAAGCTAATTCCATGTTTAATTTCTTGTCTTGTGTCTGTAGGGAGGTGAACGCCGCTTCCAGGAACTTCAAGTGCTCTGCGATGAGATGTTCATCTGGCCTTTCCTACCTGCCTGTGGTGCGGTGAGATTCTCATTGGCCTAGCCGCCTGCAGTGATATTCTCATAGGGTCTGTCTGTCCTCACTGACTGTGTTGAGATTCTCATAGTCCTGTCCTCGCGACCTGCGATGGGATTCTCTTATAGGGCCGTAATGCTGTATAGTGTATACTATGCAATGCAATGTGGACTGAGATCTCCAGTTTGTCCAATCATTCACTACAGAATGAATGCAGTGCTCCTGCTCCCCAGTGGCGGCACAGGGACAACACACTTGGGAAATGTGTTTTAATGTACACATAATTGAAAATACTTTTCATATCATATATTATGTATGTTAGCGTTGTATTTATGACCACAAGACAACTGATACTACAACAAAAAACTATTCTGGAACAGAATAATAAAGTAGAGTGGGTAAATTACGTTTGGGAGCCAAACTTCTATGGGGCAACTAGACTACAGGCTTTTACTTGAGACATAAGTTGTAGCCTACCCGTGACACATCAAATAGGCTATGTGGTTTTCATAATAAAATTAAATTGAAATTCTGGGTAGGCCTATTTCTGTCAGTCTATGCTTGGATATTGAGATTATGAAACAATGACGTAATTCTTTTAAATTTCAGATTTTACAGGGGCCAGTTTCGAATTGCAGCCATCCGTAGGTGCCCTTTGAGAACGGTTTTGAAGGAGTCAAGGGATTCGCATGTCTTAATGACTGTTGGTAGGGCGTTCCACATTTTGGTGGCATAGGAGCGAAAAGAATTTAGTCCCTTGTTTGTACCGAATCTGGGTTGTACATGGTTTGTTGCACTCCCTCTGGTGTTGTGGGTGTGGACTTCGTTAACATTAAGGAAGTATCTAGACAGGTACATGGGTATCTTGGTGGAGTATCGAATCTTGTGGACCAGACCCATTGCAAGATGCTGTACTCTGTCGCTGACCCTAAGCCATGCCAGTCTGTCAAAGTGGGCAGGGGTGAGGTGGGTTCGGGGGGTGAGGCCAAGTAGGAGCCTGACCAGTTTGTTTTGGGAAGTCTGGAGCCTAGTTTTAAGGGCCTTTGAGGTGCTGTGGTACCAGGAGGTGCATGCATAGTCAAAGAAGCCTTGTACGAGGGCTCCTGTTAAGGTCTTCAAGGTGTTTTTGTCGACCAGTGAGGAGATCCTGTAAAGGAATCTTGTTCTTTGGTTGACTTTTTGATTATGTTTTATCACCGGAAAGATTAGCCTCCAGGATGGAACCTAGGTAGGTAATTTCATCTTTACGTGTGATAACATTGTCAACCACTCTAACCAAGAAGCCATTTGCCTTGCTGAGATTACTATTAGATCCAAAGAGAATGGATTCAGTTTTCCCCAGGTGTAAAGATAGTTTGTTATCAGCGAGCCAGGTGCAGATTCTACCGAGTTCAGAGCTGAGGGCATTTTCAACCTGCAGTTTGTCCCTGTCCGAGACCAGCAGTGCCGAGTCATCTGCGAACAGGAACAAGTTGCAGTCACAAGCTGAAGTCATGTCGTTAACATATATTAGGAACAGTAGAGGCCCTAGTATGCTTCCTTGTGGAACGCCACAGCTCACTGGGAGGGGGGGGGACAGTGTTCCGTTCACTTCCACCATCTGTTCTCTCACCTCCAGGTAGGATTGCATCCAGCTCACTGATGTGCTATCGAAACCAATTGCTTTTAGCTTGTTAACCAGTATGGAGTGGTTCACGGTGTCAAAAGCCTTTTGGAGGTCCAGCATGACCATGCCGCAGTATTTGCCAGCATCCACCTCTTGTTTGATGTGGTCGCTCAAATAGAGAAGGCATGTGTCAGTGGAGTGGGATGTTCTGAAGCCAGATTGGAACTCGTACAATAATTTATTAGTGGCAAGATACTTTTCAACCTGTTCATAGACTATTTTTTCCATCACTTTCGAGATGGAGCTTATCATGATATCACCATGAGGCCACCATGAGGCTGAGTTGAAAATGTTCATGTGGCATTTCTTCCTCTGCCTAGTGGGAATGTGCGTGCACAATTTCACGGAAATCACACAATGTGTTCATGATTTGCAGCATTTTGTTTGAAACTGAGCACTCCTGCGAACTTTGGAAGCCAATCTTAGCCAATCAGGATGGAGTCCGAGAAATCTGAAAGAACTGTTTCGTTGAATGGCTCTAGAGCATGGGTTTTCAACAGGTGGTCCGTGGACCACTGGTGGTCCGTGAAGGTGTTGCATGTGGTCCCTGACCATGCATTTAGTAATGTAGGAAAGTGAAGTTTTATTGCATTGACCACAAGTTAAGAAACAATGCAGTAAATGATCTGGTGACAAATGATGACGCGTCGATGTTTTCAGTTACTGGGAAGTCGGATGTCAAGAACTTCCACAGAAAGGTGAGTTAGAATCTCAAGGGAAACCGTACCGGTTTGCCCGGTTGAGTGACCATTATAAGGAAATGTGCCCATAATCAATCGCAAGTGTCTGCTTACTCATAGAGTAAGTTATAATGAACAGCAACATGAGTTTAATATGGAAGGTTAATTTCTTTCCCCCACACCACGCCCATATCCCCCCTCCCAACACAACAATGGTCCCCAGGTTAATTCTCAGTCAGGGTAGTGGTCCCCAGGTTGATTCTCAGTCAGGGTGGTGGTCCCCAGGTTAAATCACACCCGTGTGAACTGAGTGACCATAGTAACCATGCTCATTTTTGAGTGGTGTAAACCACTCAAAAATGTAGACCTTACACCACTCAGTTCACACGGGTGTGATTTTTTTGGTACGAACACGGGTACACGGGTACAAAGCCAGTTGTTGGAGTGGTTTACACCACTCAAAAATCACACCCGTGTGAACTGAGTGGTGCAACTATGTTAGTATGTGACGTCACATACTAACCATAGCAACCATGCTCACCCGTACAGGCACAAACACACACGGGTACTAACAAAGCCAGTTGTTGGAGTGGTTTGCACCACTCAAAAATGATTGTATTTTTTGAGTGGTGCAAACCACTCCAACAACTGGCTTTGTTAGTACCCGTGTGTGTGTGTGTTTGTGTACCTGTCCCTCAAAAGAATGAGCATGGATACTATGGTCACTGACATTACGTCAGACCACAGCTGATCAGGCTATATAAGACCTTGCACCACTCAGTTCACACAGGTGTGATTTTTTAATATACCAGTAGCTACACTTTTTGTTTTAGCCTAGACACCTCAAATAACAAAGACTTAAGGTCATTACACACTGGCGAATTAGCGACGCGAATTAAAAATTCGACACCGGAGCGAACACCGGAGCGAACAAATAAAGAGCGAAAACGGTCGCATTTTCGCACATTCGCACATTCGCCACTGATGTGGGAGCTTGCATTGACTTCAATTGGTTTTAAAAAAAGGCGAATTATTCGCACGAATAATTCGCGTCGCTAATTCGCCAGTGTGTAATGACCTTTTGTCATTACTAATTTATTTTGTATTTTATTGTTTGTCTTTGATCCATCTGTTTACTGAGATGGAGTCTCCTCAGCGAATGGGATTTTGGTGCACTCTAGTGGCTGAATGAAATTACATTTCCGTCTGGGGTAGGTTGCTTGCGCGCAGTTCGAGCCTAAATAGCCACAAGATGGAAGCAAAGCTGTACTTTTTTAAGTAACTTGAAACGGGATAATATCCGTGATTGGAATGAATATTGATGTGTACATACAGAACACAACCTGTTCTAAGAAAATCAATAACTATACCTCTACCTGAAAGTTGTGTGGGCTACCCATTAGAGCTGGTCTAATTTTGACAGGAAAAAAGGTCAAGTGATCAGATGATCACGGCCACACAGCCAACTCAAGGTACGGCCACGGAGCCGACTTGGGGACCCAACGCAGCTCCTCCAAGGAAAACAAACAAATTAACGGAGCTGAACGTGAATCCCCCCCACCGCCCACCCCTTTTTTTCCCCTCACTGTATATGTTTCTTTTCCCTTTTTACCTCCTTTATGATGAATTCCTGTTCTGTCTATAGAAGGGTCTATTTGTACGTCTCTAAATGTTTTGATGATTTGAACATGGTGGACCCTATTGGAAACAAGTGTAATGCTTAATTGATTGATTGATTGATTGAAGAATTTATTAACAGTTTGCAGAATTACAGTACATTTCAAGCACAAACTCAATACAAAGGCTGTTAACTGTGAGTGGACGACCCAATTAAGCATTACACTTGTTTCCAACAGGGTCCACCATGTTCAAATCATCAAAACATTTAGAGACGTACAAATAGACACTTCTATAGACAGAACAGGAATTCATCAATTGGGTCGTCCACTCACAGTTAACAGCCTTTGTATTGAGTTTGTGCTTGAAATGTACTGTAATTCTGCAAACTGTTAATAAATAAATTCTTCAATCAATCAATCAATGAATACTTTGCTTACTTTCCTATGTGGATTTCTTTCTCATAGCGGGGCAGATAACAGAAATAATCGTTCACTTGCGGATACAAGCACCAAAAGTGGCACACATACTCCTTATGGATTGCTCTTTTGATAAAACCATTGTGCCAAATAAAATTTCAAGATGGCGGCCATTTTTCAGCCATTGAATATACAGTAATATTGCATTTCGCAAAAAAATCCCATAGACTTGTCCTATTTGAATGATCTTGGTGTCAAATCATACATTTTTCACTATGTAGAATCCAAATTTGGACCCATGGACTTACTCACTGGCTTCCTTGTACCATATATCAGTCCCGGAATCCTAATATTCTGCTAAATTAGAGGTTTGTGTTATGTCTGACGTCTGACTCGGGTAAAATGGATGGTAGTGTATACCTTAGTATTGTTAGAGGTTTAGTATGTGTGTGTGTGTGTGTGTGTGTGTGTGTGTGTGGGGGGGGGGCTGTAGTATCCAGGGCACACTGGTGGCACCGCTGCTATGAAACTCAGCATGGGGTTCAGTATCAGCTGAGTAATTAGTTTGGTGTAGCTAAATAATGACGTCAGTGTCCCAAATGTTGTCTAATAACCCTCACATCAGTTAGCTAGTGTAGATTACATGTAGTTTACCATGTATGATGTTCAGTTAGACAGCCGCGCCTGAATTGACAGGGTATGCCAGCGCGGGAGAGCCGAGCCAAGGGTAAAGGGATATACATGACTTATTCTTGAGTCATTCATGGACTTACCCAGATGATGTACAGATCACACAGGACTTAAATGATACTGGATGAACGATCGGGCTACGTAGGCCTACAGTAGGTGTAGATCATATATTTTATTGTCCTTTTTTTATTGAACCTAGTCGTATCCCATACCTTATTGTGAATGATGGCGGTAAAAGGATAACCCCTCTGCCTTGATTCACTGAACACTGAAGATCCAGGACCGAGACTGAATTCTTCTCTCTCATCACCACATGCAAGACAATCACAACAACAACTAATATTCCCCTGGTGGTGGCATTGAAGAAACTCTGAGGAGGAACAAGGCGCAATAGCACGAAAGTTGTCGCATTATGTTCAACAACACGAAACTGGAGAGAGTGAGAACCACAAATCGAAAAAGCAGAGAGTGCTCAGTCAGTGGAATGCCAGACCAAGCTGAGTAGAACCAGCATTAAAAGCCAAACATGTTTCAGATGTGACAAAGAAGCTGCATACTCTGAACTCACAAGAAAGCTATGACGATGAATCTCAATAAGATTGTTAATGATTTGGAGGGACTTGTGATTATGTCTTCGCAAGATGTTAGCTGCTTTGCTAAGGACAATAGCTTCACTATAAGAGTCAAGGGGCTTCTGACAAGCCAAAGCCTACATCTTTCTGGACAGCCACAAGAACATCCCTTCCCTGCTTGTGAACCCCCCTATACTCAGGTATTTCTGACAGCAGGTTTTCCTTCAGTCTTGTGGAGTTGACAGCAGATGCATCAACACCCAGCTGCATTCCACTGGCTGAGCAATCTCTGCTTTTCGTTTTGTGATTATCACTCTCTCCAGTTCCGTGTTGTTGAACATGATGTGACAACTTTTGTGATATTGCGCCTTGTTCCTCCTCAGATGTTCTTCAATGCCACCAATTAATTAATTAATATGCATCTCATTCATTGTGTGAAAGAAGGGAATATTAGTTGCAATCATAGTGTAGCCATCATGTTGTTGTGATTCAATCATAGTGTAGCCATCATGTTGTTGTGATTCAATCATAGTGTAGCCATCATGTTGTTGTGATTCAATCATAGTGTAGCCATCATGTTGTTGTGATTCAATCATAGTGTAGCCATCATGTTGTTGTGATTCAATCATAGTGTAGCCATCATGTTGTTGTGATTCAATCATAGTGTAGCCATCATGTTGTTGTGATTCAATCATAGTGTAGCCATCATGTTGTTGTGATTCAATCATAGTGTAGCCATCATGTTGTTGTGATTCAATCATAGTGTAGCCATCATGTTGTTGTGATTCAATCATAGTGTAGCCATCATGTTGTTGTGATTCAATCATAGTGTAGCCATCATGTTGTTCTGATTGTCGTGCATGAGGTGAGTCTTTAGCAACACTTGCTCCAGTCAGTCTTGAATTTAGGTGGTCCTGGATCTATATTTGACATCTTGGTGAATGGTAAGTAATCAAGGTATCACAATATGATCATTATCTGTATTCAGTGAATCAAGGCAGAGGGGTTATCCTTTTACGGCCATCATGCACAATAAGGTATATGGAATAGCCTATATGACTAGGTTTGACAATAAAATATATGATCTACACCTTGCCCCGATCGTTCATCCAGTATCATTTGCCCCGTGCGATCTGTACACCATCTGGGTAAGTCCATGAATAAGTCATGTACCCTTACCCTTGGCTCGGCTACACCCGCACTGGCATACCCTGTGAATTCAGGCGCGACTGTCTAACTAAACATCATACATGGTAAACTACATGTAATTTACACTAGCTAAAAGATGCAGGGCTTATTAGACAACATTTGGGACACTAAAGTCATTATACACCAAACTGATTACTCAGCTGATACTGAACTCCATGCTGAGTTTCACACCAGTGTGCCCTGGCTGTACGTTGACATCCGCTCTGTTGAGCAATTACATTCCCCCCCCCCCCCCCCCCCCCCCACACACACACACACACACTAAACCACCTCTAACAATACTAAGATATATACGCTATCATCCATTTTACCAGAGTCAGACGTCAGACATAACACAAACCTCTAATTTAGCAGAATATTAAGATTCCGGGACTGATATATGGTACAAGGAAGCCAGTGAGTAAGTCCATGGGTCCAAATTTGGATTCTACATAGTGAAAAATGTATGATTTGACACCAAGATCATTCAAATAGGACAAGTCTATGGGATTTTATTACGAAATGCAATATTACTGTATATTCAATGGCGGCCATCTTGAAAAATGGCCACCATCTTGAAATTTTATTTGGCACAATGGTTTTATCAAAAGAGCAATCCCTAAGGAGTATGTGTGCCAATTTTGGTGCTTGTATCCGCAAGTGAACGATTCACCTGTAATTTGCATGTTGTCTGCCCCGCTATCAACAACTCAATCGGCATGTTAATGTAGCTAGCTTCCTTCACACCGGGTGGCAGCAGTGCAGCGCTGTAGCAGGGCTGCCAGTCAGGATAATTCGACTCTCGTGACCCGCCCCCATTTTCCCTAAATGACACATATGGGACTCAGAGCTATTTCCTCCACTCTCTGCCCGTTGGCTTCAGTGATGGGGCGGCAGTGAGGATGCTGCCTGCCGCACAGCCTGTGGAATGACCTGAGACAGTTTTAACTCCACTTATGTTGTAGTTTTTAGGCTATTTATTGTTTTACAATGTTGCGAGTTAAAGTAGAATGCGCTAAGTCACTGCCTAAAAAGAGGGTTGGGAGTCCTGATCCCATCACAACTGTAATTTTCAAAGGTAAGAAACTGAGTTTTGTCTAAATGTAATACTCCAGGTTATCCCTTTGTGTTCCATTCATACCACTAACCACAGTCAGGGCTCAGTCACTGGCTCACTGGAAAATTGTCTCTGCTGTACACGGAAAAGCGTAGTGTAATTGGTAACACCTGTGGAGGATGTCATTATAGGCTAACTATCATATGTTGTATATCGGCGACTATATGGGGGCCGGGGGGGTAACAGAAAAATGCAAAGTTGTGTTGGCCTGCCTACAATAGACAAGATCCATCTACATTACAAACGGGTAATCATCATATTTTTACATGGGATAAACGAAAGTTAATTTTAATGCATTTTTAAAAGATAAAAATGGCAAAAAGTTTGGCCTTAATTAGCCTACATTACGACTGTATTAGCCCTATACTCGTCTCTGACGCTCCCTTGGTAAATTAACTGAGTCACACTGCGCTCTGAAATCAGAGTTATTGACGAGTTCTTGTCATCGACTTGAGCAGAGGTCGGAGGACACTGACTAGTGTAACTTCTGTCTGCTGACAAGATGGTAAACATGCAATTTGGACCCAACCAAATTCCATAGTACACTCACTCAGTTAGGCTACAGGCCTGTTAAATGGTCCATTTGGAACCCCCTCAAAGGTACCCTGGCTGTCCCTGAGGATGTAACTCACCTGGATGGGTGGGGATGTGTTACTACTAATGTACATGCTTTTGATAGAACTGCACGTGACGTCACCCACCTTGCCCAGACAGATCAAATTATATAATGACTGCAGTGTTTTTGCATGGATGTCAAATCATGTACCAACGAGACACTGACAGTAGGCTATAGGCTTTCGTTTTTGGTTTTCACAAAAGTATATTACACTTTCAGATGAAAAGAAGAAAACCAAATCAATTGACAGTGAGGTGAACCCAGTGTGGAATGAGGTAATCACACACACACACACACACACACACACACACACACACACACACACACACACACACACACACACACACACACACCACACACACACACAAACACATGCACACGCACAAGTGCACGCACACACACACACACACACACACACACACACACACACACACACACACACACACACACACACACACACACACACACACACACACACACACACATGTGAACCTATGCATTCCAGCAAAGGAAAATGGATTGGACACATTTAATCGAATCCAAGACATAACTTGATTTCCCTGTAAATGTGATATCCGTTTACTGTCATATACAGTAGTCTATGATTAAGCGTGGGATTGTGATGTGATATACAGTAATACCGTCTGTCTTCAGTGTCCTGTCTAAAATTAATTGTATCTGTCTTTATCTAGCAAGGTTAATAAGGCCTCTGGTCGTAATCACAAATACATACAGAATCTCTTTCTCAAACGACGACTTGTGTACTGTCAATTACAGTCCTGTCATGGACTGTTTGTATAGGGTGGTGAGGGACACGCCACCATGTTGGAGGAACATGTAGACAAAAGTAACTGTATTTACTTTTTTTCTTTTCTCTTTGTTATAACAATACAAATATCCATTATTGGTGGTACAGTGTTCAAATTACAGGGCAGATCAGGGAAGAATGGATGCTAACATGGTTCCTAAAGCTAGTCCCTTGTACCTACAAGAATATCATTCACAATTTGCAGTGTCGCTCAATGAAAATAAAATAATAATGATTTGCATTTCTTTACTTGACAATCAGTTATTTGCGACAAGCGATGCAGTCAGACAACAAATTATGAATTGTGTTCAAGGGGCAAAACATATGCATTAGACTTAGAGGCGTGTGTGTAATGTGTATCAGCTGATGGTCTGTTTGTCTCCTGTCGTATTGCCTCACAGGTGCTTGAGTTTGATCTGAAAGGCGCCGCGTTGGACTCTTCCTCCTACATCGACGTCATTGTGAAAGACTATGAAACTATTGGGCAAAATAAGTGAGTAAAGAACCCCCACACAAACTGAGCCTCTTAATCCACTGCATGGCTACTGGAGTTGCTTTCACCTGATGAAACAGAAGTGTTGTAAGAGAGACAGACACTCTGGGCCCCACCTCATGGATCACACAGCAAACCTTTTCTTAACCAACTCTGTGGTCTGGCAGATTAGTAGTGTGTGTGTGTGTGTGTGTGTGTGTGTGTGTGTGTGTGTGTGTGTGTGTGTGTGTGTGTGTGTGTGTGTGTGTGTGTGTGTGTGTGTGTGTGTGTGTGTGTGTGTGTGTGTGTGTGTGTGTGTGTGTGTGTGTGTGTGTGTGTGTGTGTGTGTGTGTGTGTGTGTGTGTGTGTGTGTGTGTGTGTGTGTGTGTGTGTGTGTGTGTGTGTGTGTGTGTGTGTGTGTGTGTGTGTGTGTGTGTGTGTGTGTGTGTGTGTGTGTGTGTGTGTGTGTGTGTGTGTGTGTGTGTGTGTGTGTGTGTGTGTGTGTGTGTGTGTGTGTGTGTGTGTGTGTGTAATACATGACTATATACATTAAAAAAAGAAAAAGGTCAGCATTAGTACTATACAAAAGGTTTTCATCCGGCCAATATCGTCCAGATAACAATTATATCAGTCAGACTTGTGGTAAGGAGTAATACATACCAAAGTCCCCCTCAGTCCCCCCTTTTCACCGTGACTTTATACTTTATCACCTACAATGCCACAGTAATGTTTAAGGAAAATGATACGTTTGAATAGGCACTTATTCAAACAATATTGGAGTCCTGCTGCTAATACAGAGACTGGTTGTCTTGCTTCCCGGTCTCTGTAACCCACGCCCTGCCTGATTGCCATGCTGAGACTTGTACGGGCTGAGTGGGCAAGAGCTGGGATCCTGGTTAAACAACAATGAATGAATGGCTTAAGCACTGTTTGTCTTCCCTTCTCTCTATCGCTCTCCGGCATGCGTTTGACTGTGACTGAGGAAAGGAAAACATTCAGAATGAGGGGGAGAGCCAGTATGGATGGCTTGGAAATATGAGAGCTTTTGACCAGACTCCATGTTGGAGTTTACTGTGTCCCTACAATATATTATAAAATACTGAGTGTTCTGAAGATTTACAGTGTACACAGAAATATCGGAGACATCAGTGTTACCAAGGCTATTGTTAAAAGTGAGCTTAATTATAAAACATTGGTCCCTGTGTGACGTGGAGTCGAACAGAGTAGCTCAAAAGTTGCTGTGCTGCTTTAAACTCATTCACAGGCTGGTTGTTTATTATTGCCACAGTGCAGTGAAGACAGAGTCACATATGGGACCAATCTACTGTAGACCAACCACAGAGAATGTTTCCATGGTTTTGATAATTAGGGCGATCAAAGTCTTGTCTGTGTCTGTGACTCTGTGCTAAGAACATCGAAATATATAAAAACTAGAGCGTCACATGAAGTGTGTCAAAGCAGCCATGTATATTTATTATTTTCAGTTCATGCCTGTGACTATACCATACACTTTTATAGTATTCTCCAGGGCTTGGCTCAGTCATAACTGTGGGAGGTGCTTTTCCTAAGCGAATCTATCTCATGAGTGCACATGAGTCCTTGCCATGTAAAGTTAGTAAAGTTTTCCACTGGGCCGGCCCAGCTGACACACTCCCTCCCTAATGATGTGAACAGGGGGAGTAGACTAGAGTAGGAAGTCTCTGTCGCTCTCTGCTTGGTTTTCCCAAATAGTTTTGCAGCTGCTGTTTCTCCCTCGTAACCTTGGCAACAACACAGAAGAGTTTAAACTTTGTCTGTGCTCATTGAATTTTAGAACACTACGCTCTACACTGGCCGGGAGATGGTCATAAGACAGTTTATGTTAATTGCAGTCCAGTCTCGTGCATGTCATTTAGTCAGGAATTTGATCATTTTTGTCAGTGAGCATCAGGTGAACTGAGAGGAATGCTGATGTCAAGGCAGTTGCTTATGTTTGCTGTGAAATGTGTAATGCTCAGACTGTGTGCCAATACCCTTCATTTAATTTTGCCAACAGGGTTCAGACCGTTCACATTGTAGGTTAAATGGCAGTGAATGGCAGTACTCTGCTTCGTGAGCTCTTGCAGAGCCCTGGGACCCTGTAATCTTGCACAGCAACAGGCCTCGCAAGGTCACAGTTCAATTTTCCTCTGGCGGTGCCAGGTAGAACCACTGCACTGAGTGCACCAGGAGTACCACATCACTTGTAATTGATTCAGAATGAAAATGTAGGCAGTCCATGTGGTCATGATGCTAGACGGTTCCTGACCAGACTCGACTCTGATTTGCACTGTGCAATTTATTCTAAACTGTTTGGAATGATCCCTTGGTAAAATGTCTTTGTCATATTTTGGGGAATTGTGTGACTTAATTTTATTTCACCAAAAAACAATACAAAAGTGTAGGATATAGGCTATACTGACTGAATAAATCTTGTTTTATCATTTCCCATTTCATGTCAACGAATAGATTGTTCCATGTGTCACCTCACAGCTCGCTCAAGCCATTGCATATTCTGTAAAACGTCAATTAATATCACTGGCATTTATTTAAGCCATTGTATAAACCTCTAGTTAAAAATCTAGTTATCTAGTAAGTACAATATAAAGTGGAATGAATCATTGCATCTCATGCAAGTAATTATATAAATGGATACATTGGCAAGTAGCAACTGAAGATTAGTGTAGTTCTACATTCATGCACCAGAAAGATGAATAGTATAATATTATGCAGTACTGTATATACATAGATAGTGCCCTTCAAATAGCAGTAAATATTATGTGGCAAATAATTCTGAGCTAGATACAATGGAAAGAAGAAAAAGCAAAGAGATTGCCCCAAACATTATTGTCTGGTTTACTAGTTTAGAGACAGCTGAGTCCTTGTTCAGAGCTCTGATAGCTTGAGGGAAAAAACTTTAAGTATTTGGATGTCCAGCATTGCCTTTTATTTCTCCCGGGGATACACATTTTCAAGGCATGGGGAGAGAGTATGTTTTGCACTCCGTCTGTCCGTCCGTGTGTCCGTCCGTCCGCCCGTCCGTCTGTGACCAGCTAATCTCCGGCACCGTTAACTCGGTCGATGCCAAATTTTGCACACACACTCCCTGGATGCCAACGATGAACCTCTGCCCCAAAATTTCCAGAACGGCCTGTTATAGCGCCACCAGGAGGCCGCTTTGTGCAAAACAAGTTTTTGGACAGTACACCTACAGATTTTGTCCAAACATCACGCAAATTGGTACACAGTCTCTCTAGAGCAAGGGTTTTCAACTGATTATGAACCAGGGACCACCACCCTGACTGAGAATCAACCTGGGGACCACCACCCTGACTGAGAATCAACCTGGGGACCACTACCCTGACTGAGAATTAACCTGGGGACCATTGTTGTGTTGGGAGGGGGGATATGGGCGTGGTGTGGGGGAAAGAAATTAACCTTCCATATTAAACTCATGTTGCTGTTCATTGATTGATTGATTGATTGATTGAAAATGTTATTAACAGTTTGCAGAATGACAGTACATTTCAAGCACAAACTCAATACAAAGGCTGTTAACTGTGAGTGGACGACCCAATTAAGCATTACACTTGTTTACAACAGGGTCCACCATGTTCAATTCATCAAAACATTTAGAGACGTACAAATAGACACTTCTATATAGACAAAGAACAGAACAGGAATTCATCATAATGGAGGTAAAAAGGGAAAAGAAACATATACAGTGAGGGGAAAAAGGGGGGGCGGTGGGGGGGGATTCAGATTTTACGGGGCCAGTTTCGAATTGCAGCCATCCGTAGGTGCCCTTTGAGAGCGGTTTTGAAGGAGTCAAGGGATTCGCATGTCTTAATGACTGTTGGTAGGGCGTTCCACATTTTGGTGGCATAGGAGCGAAAATAATTTAGTCCCTTGTTTGTGCCGAATCTGGGTTGTACATGGTTCGTTGCACTCCCTCTGGTGTTGTGGGTGTGGACTTCGTTAACATTAAGGAAGTATCTAGGTACATGGGTACCTTGTAACTTACTCTATGAGTAAGCAGACACTTGCGATTGATTATGGGCACATTTCCTTATAATGGTGACTCTCCCTTGAGATTCTAACTCACCTTTCTGTGGAAGTTCTTGACATCCGACTTCCCAGTAACTGACAACATCGACGCGTCATAGTTTGTCACCAGATCATTTACTGCATTGTTTCTTAACTTGTGGTCAAATGCAATAAATCTTCACTTTCCTACATTACTAAATGCATGGTCAGGGACCACATGCAACACCTTCACGGACCACCAGTGGTCCACGGACCACCTGTTGAAAACCCATGCCCATTCAACGAAACGGGTCTTTCAGATTTCTCGGACTCCATCCTGATTGGCTAAGATTGGCTTCCAAAGTTCGCAGGAGTGCTCAGTTTCAAACAAAATGCTGCAAATCATGAACACATTGTGTGATTTCCGTGAAATTGTGCACGCACATTCCCACTAGGCAGAGGAAGAAATGCCACATGAACATTTTCAACTCAGCCTCATGGTGGCGCTATAACTGGCTGAAAAGTGTTTTTACCTCTAACTGCACGGCTCTGTGGATAACTTTGTATGCCAACTCCCTAGAGGCCAAGGAAAAACCTTTTCCTGGAATTTTTCACATCTGCTCTTTATAGCGCCACCAGGAGGCCGACATATGTAAAACACATTTTCTAATATTACTCCTTCAGATTTTATCCAACTTTCACGCAAATCGGTACACATGCTCTCCATAGTCATGTGATCAAGACGGGTTTGTTTGATTTCTCATAATCCACCCTCATTGGCTACGATTGGCTTCTAAACTTTTCATGCCACTTGACCGTTTTCAAATCAGCCTCATGGTGGCGCTACAACAGGCCAAGCCGCGACACACACACACACACACACACACACACACACACACACACACACACACACACACACACACACACACACACACACACACACACACACACACACACACAGACCTGTGCCCAGAAGGGCACTTTTTGTAGTTTCAACTTGATATGGGAAAAATGATGAGGTAGTGAAACATTTTAATTGAAAACATATGAGTGTTTCTGACGGGCCAAGATTTGATCATCAAATTAGTCAGGACATAATTTAGTAATGAATAATAATTTGGCACCCCAGATTGATTTTACTACAATTTCATAATGTTAGGAGTATGGTTAGGCAAGTAAATAGGGTTAAGCTTAGCGCAAGGAGATACAGAATGAATGTAAGTCAATCCAACATCCCTAAAAGTTCACATAATAACCAATGTGTGTATTTGCCTTACACCATAGCTTTGGGTTAAATAACAAAGTGTGACATTATGCACATGTTGTTGACATCAACTGATTGTGTTTTGTGTTTGCTTTGAGGTGCAAAAAATGAGTATAAGAAATAATTCTGTAATAGCTGTGATTACAGTGAGCTGTGAGTTGCTACAGACCTTTTGACCAAGCTTGTCTGAGATTAATGTAGGCAAATACCTCTCAGTTCACCGCTGCATTACTCACACTCCTCCATCTCTCCATACCAGTGAAGGAAAATGACTGATGACAGCAGAAGGGAGTAACGTTATAGATTAAAACACAGCCAAGGAAATCGAGGCTGCTTGTGTTGAACCCCCCCCTCCCTTCACAGATGGGTGATCCTAGTTATTTGGCTGACGCATACCATGGTTTCGTCATACAGGGAAACACTTGGGAAAGGACAATAGCATGCCTGTCTACTTTATGGTGATAACTCTATGGTGAGGGAGCACACTGACTGTGCGGACACCTAGTTCCCAGAGGTTTTTGCCAGCTAGTGGACACCTAACATCCTGGAGAATGGAAAAATCTGTCACAGAGCTCACTTTATTTTACACAAATAACATGGCACAGATGAGTTCACCAGCTTGGTGCTTCATAGTTTCCCTTTGTGAGGAAGGACATATTTCCCATTGACTCACTAGTTTCTGACAATGGTCACAAAGTCTGTTTTGGGTCTGTGCCTCTGCTGTTTGCGTGGAAGTATTTGAAGGACCTTTGTTCATTGTCAAAAACAACGCAATAACTGTTTGAGTATTAGTCAAACAGACCCTTATCACTTTCTTAACAAAAAATAAATGGTACAGGGCAGGCTAGATTCTGGGTTTGTTTGTTTTTAGGAGATATTATGTTAGGATAACACATCCATGTTGTGTCGTCTCAGTTCAGAATCTAAATATTTCTGTATACGATCAGTCTGATCGATTGACAAACTAACCAACCAATCACTCATTCGAATTAGTTTTAGGGCACCGAAGTCTGATGTCAATATCGGTAGAGGGCGCTAAGTCCACAGGTTCATGTACTTTTTTTTGCATTGTAATCCCCATATGGGAATTTTAGATCGCCTCATATAAGTGTCAAATAAACTATCATACAAAATAAATCATCCAGGCCGTTTCACTCAAATGGATATGAAGAATCAACTGACTGAGAGAAAACACTAATGTTATACTGCTGCTGAATGAGTTAAATATTCACTAGAAACAGACTGTATCAAATATGACTCACTGACAATATCGCAGAGACAGTTTGGACCACAATTCTTATATGAGACGATTTTAAGATGACCCCATGTTATTCTCCATAGAGAAAAACATCCATGAACCAGGGGATGAGCGAATGACGTCAGGACTTCGGTGCTCTATTGGGAATCAAATTAAATGGCTTTACTAAGACATTTCCACAGTCTCATGCATTGAGGGAACCACCCCAGAGGGAGCTTTCCCAATACCTAATACCTCCCTTCACAAATGAAGCAGTGTCTGCTTGTGATCCTGTTTTGCTGGTATAATTTATACATCGTGATTGTAGTGAACCTCGATATCAGATATCATGCCGGAGGCATTTCATCACATACGTACTCTCTCTCTCTCTCTCTCTCTCTCTCTCTCTCTCTCTCTCTCTCTCTCTCTCTGCAAAAATGAGCCACCCCAGAGGGAGCTTTCCCAAAAGCCCCTTTGCAACGAATACTGTATGTGGTCTGTGCCAAGGCTATTGCATTGGGAAACAAGTGCTGAGGATTACTGGTCATCCCATCAGATTTTATGAGGTTGCATTCCAGGTAGATGGAATCACCAAATCACAGAAGAATCCCTCCCCATTTAGTCTCTATATTTACAGCTCTGATCACTGCCAAGACAATAATTCTGTATCCATCTAATAACACTGTCTGCCCCCCAAATGTTTTGTTCAGGAAATGACACATTTCAGGAAATTACATTGTCTAACAAATAGTATGTTCAGGAAATAATGTCTAGCCAATAACACTTTTTATTTGTATTTCTCTTTTTTATCTGATCATATCGAATTCACTGTATCCGAGTGTGGACATGTCTGACTCTAATTATTTAAAGTTGCACATTCATTCTGAAGTTGTATTCTCTGTACCTGATTGCTTTGTTTGGATCTATAGCTTTATCTCAAGATGCTTTGTATTATAGTACAGTATGGAACCCTAGACTCAAGACTCAAGACCCTATCACTCGATTACCCAAAGAATAACTAAGGGGAAGGTATGCTGAGTGTCTTTGGACACAATGTTGCATCTGATAAATTATCCAGACAAAATCCAGCTTATTATATTTCTGGGGTTGTGTTCTACACTTGGTTTTAAATGACCAAAACAGTGTACTATGTTCATATGATCTTACTACAGTAAGTGGCAAAATCTGTATTTGATAGATTCAGTCAGCACAACACAGAAGCTAAGTCCCTGCTGGGTGTGTTTGGTTTACCTCCCTGGGTATGGTTTGTTAGCTCTGGGTGGAGTCCCTTCCTAGTGCCACTTTTGTGGCTGTGACATTATCTCTCTCTCTCTCTCTCTCTCTCTCTCTCTCTCTCTCTCTGTCTGTCTGTCTGTCTGTCTGTCTGTCTGTCTGTCTGTCTGTCTGTCTGTCTGTCTGTCTGTCTGTCTGTCTGTCTGTCTGTCTGTCTGTCTGTCTGTCTGTCTGTCTGTCTGTGTGTGTGTGTGTGTGTGTGTGTGTGTGTGTGTGTGTGTGTGTCTCGCTCATACATAATTTCAATGCATTTTATTAATAATTAGAGCAACTGGAATGGTAGGACTTTTTCCCCTGATGAAATTACAATACAACACCTGATTGTCTCTCATTTCACTAATTGATGGACCAACCTTACTTGAATCCATCACAGTACATACAAATAGGTATGATGTACTGTACAATAACATCCTTTCAACACTCAATATTTATCCGACATCCGTTTATTTATCTGTATTCTGTGTTTTCCCTGGCAGGTTCCTCGGTTCTGCCAAGATCGCGTTGGGAGCCCTTGCATCAGGTCAAGTGAGATCACTGCCAAAAAACGTGGATTTGGTCAATGAAAGTGGTCAAAGTATTGGAGTAAGTTAAATCAATGTGTTGCTAATGTCTAACTTGTTTTCCTGCATCTTAATCCTACGATAAATACAATACATGTCACATGGTAGCATTGGTAATCGAGCAAATTACTTTCTTTCCAGTCTACAATCGACCTCGTGATTGGTTATGATCCTCCTGCCAATGCCGGGTCAAACCCAAATGATCCAAACGGAGGCGATGCCACAGTGGATGCTGGTAGGTTTGAAAGGTTGAGAAGGAAACAGCAGCTTTCAGCGAAGGTTTAATAGTTTCATCAGAGTAGCTCATGTTATGAATTCCATGGTTTGTAAATTGCTAATTGTCCATCTCCCTGGTCAGATCAGATAGATACAATATTTTGCATTTGAAGATAGTGTGCGGGAGGGTTTTCTTTTTCAGAATTTAGAATGATAAAATAAGTGATGGGGCTAAACAAATATTTAAAAGTATTGTAGACAACTAAACTTCCAGAAAAGTGGTTACAAACCACTGAATTCTGATATATTAGGAAAACAAAAATGGAAAACCTTCACAAAGTCAAAGTCATACGATGAGTCACACACGTTACCGCAGTGAAATTTGTTCTCCACATTTGACCCATCTCTTGGAGCGGTGAGCTGCAGCTTGCGCCGCGTTCGGGAATCATTAGTTGATTTGACCCCCAATCCAACCCATTGATGCTGAGTGCCAAGCAGGGAGGCATTGTGTCCCATTTTTACAGTCTTTGGTATGACCCGGGCGGGGATCAAACCCCCGATCTCCCAGTTTCAGGGCAGACACTCTAACCACAAGGTCACTGTCTGGTCAAGTTATGTTTTCATTCATAGTATAGGTTCAGTTTTGAAATGGAACTCTCCATTTATTGTTAGCATATTACTATTCTAAGATATGAATATCTCTGGTTTTATAACTCCTTAGCTGGTGGTGGTGATGAGGGTGGTGAGAACTTGGCAGATGGGGGTCCGGGAGGCACAGCAGGGGCTCCCTCCACCCCTGGTCAGCCTCCTAACTTCAACCAGCGGTTGGCAAGGAGGTCAAGGAGTCACCACACACTGGCTAACAAGCCTCAGGACTTCCAGGTGAGTTTGTTAAATGAATGCTACAGTGCTACTAGGGCATGGCAATTAACCGGAAATATTTCAAAACCGATATTTAGAACCAATAATGGACAGAAACCGAATAACTGAGAAACAAGGTTTTTTTCTTCTTATGTTTTTACTTTTATATCAACGAATGGACACGAAAAAACCCCCAGATTTTTTACTAAATCAAGTAGTCCACTTAACCGTGTATTATAATTTGCTGTACAATGGTGGCATACAAAAATTGCCAACATGGCTCATCTACAAGCTATTTTTTATCGTTCATTAATCATAATCGTGGCAAAGATTTTAAATAATTGTGTTTGTAATTGATTTAAAATCACATGGCCCACCACTACCTTTTTCTACTCTTGTTTCAAGTGTGGGATTCTCATACACATTTCAGTTAGCCTTAACTAGCCTTTATGAACTAGCCTTGTAATTAACTGATTAATTAGCCTTTATTAACTAGCCTTTGAAAGGTGCTATATAAATAAAGCTTTATTATTATTATTCATACTATGTCAGATCCGTGTCCGGATCATTGAGGCTCGCCAGTTGTCGGGCAACAACGTCAAGCCGGTGGTGAAGGTGAACGTATGTGGGGAAACCCACAGGACAAGGATCAAGACAGGAAACAGTCCGTTCTTTGATGAGGTACACTCACTTCACTGTGAGCCATGCAGGACTGTTCAATTTAGAATGAGTTCCTTCCATTGTAATTAGAAGTATGTTGAGAAAACATATCTGCAAAAGCAGAAGGCTCCAGATTAGATGAAAGTCTTTTGGTGCAGGGCAAAAATACAATAGAAATAGCCAGCACACACACACACAATACATGTCCTTTTCATGTCCTTTAACACTAAGTTGTTTGTCCATATGAGAGGTAAATAAACTATGTGATAAGGACATGTATTGTGTGCTGGCTATTTCCTCACTTCTATTTATTATTTATTTATGTGACAAGGTTTAAGCCCAGTTGTGCTGTTTACAGCATTTACATTGCTAATCTAATCTAAATGTTATCTTTTTTATCAGATGTTCTTTTACAACGTGCACATGCTACCATCAGATCTGTTTGAAAAATACATCAGCTTTCGAGTAAGTAAAGTTAATTCTTAGAATTCTATTCTATTCTATTCTATTCTAATACCTCCCTTCACAAATGAAGCAGTGTCTGCTTGTGATCCTGTTTTGCTGGTATAATTCATACATCGTGATTGTAGTGAACCTCGGTATCAGATATCATGCCGGAGGCATTTCATCACATACGTACTCTCTCTCTCTCTCTCTCTCTCTCTCTGCAAAAATGAGCAGAGGTGTAAATAATTGTTCATCAATGAAGGAGTGCTTTCAAGCAGGAAAGTCCGTTGTTGGTTCATAGTTTGCTAAATAAATGCATTTATAATGGAACTTGATATTTTATTATTTTTTATAAAGAATGGGTCAACTTTCAGTTCACTGGTCCTTTTACCAGAACACAACAGTTCAGATTACCAGTAAAAGGTGGAAGTCATAATGTAGGCTTCAATTGATAGATATTATTTACGCCTTTATCCAGGGTCCAGCTTAACCAGGCTTGCCTAGTCTTTGTATGCCTTTTTGAAGTTGCAAGGAAAAAAAGACCAATGTTATTTCACATGAAATATTTATTTGTTTCATTTTTAAAAGCATAATGAATTCCCATATTACAACTTCATGTACTTGAATCATCTCATACACAACCCATAGGGCCTCTCACTCTCAGCCTACATGACATACAAGTATGCCATGGTGCCGGTGGTCAATTGTCATGTTCCCTCTCCACAGGTGTACAACTCCTATTCTCTAAGAGCGGACAGTCTTATGGGGGAGTACAAGGTAACATACTCTTGTCTAGGTATCTCTACTTGTCTTGTCTAGGTCTCTCATAACGCTGCACTCCTCACAGTTATATGCTACCATTGTGACATAAAGTGAATGTCTTCATAATTATTAATATGAATAACCTTGTCTCTAACAGGTGGATGTTGGTTACATCTATGATGAACCCGGTAAGCTACAGTCATCACACAGCTCCACAAACTGCATTTGCATGCACAGTGTCATTTACATTTGGTCAATGGAGGTTTTGTTTTCTGTGTGTGCGTGTGTGGACGTTTTGATTTGCACTTGTGTGTTTGTGGACGCATGTGTTGCGTGCGTGTGTGCGTGCGTGCGTGCGTGCGTGTGTGCATGTGCGTGCGTGTGTGTGTGTGCGCGCGCGCGTGTGTGTGAAACTGCACAAGTATGCGCTTGCACTACTCCTTTGTACATTGCCAGTTTGCATGTTACAGTATATTTTTTCTATTTATTATTGTATTCCCTCTCTGTGCATGCATGTGTGTTCATGTCATCATGTGTCGTGTGTGTGTTGCGTTTGTGCGTGCGTGCGTGCGTGCATGCGTGTGCATGCACACAATGATGTTTAGGTAAGTGTCATGTGCTTACATTTTTAGCATTTACATGTGTTTGTGTGTGCTGTGTGTTTTCCATTGCAGCCCATTGTATCATGAGAAAATGGCTGTTGCTGAATGACCCAGATGACTCCAGCCAGGGAGCCAAGGGTTACCTCAAAGTCAGCATGTTCGTGGTGGGAACAGGGGACGAGCCCCCAGTAAGGATAACCTCACTCTGACTACTGATCCTACAATACCTCTAGCAAACATGTGGATATGGTCAATTCTCATAGGAATAAATTGAATGCTGTATGCCTTGCTATATTTTTCTCTCACAGGCAGAGAAAAGGGGGCCTAATGATGACCATGATGATATAGAGAGTAACCTCCTCCTGCCAGCAGGCCTAACTCTGCGATGGGTCACCCTGTCACTCAAGGTCTTCAGGGCAGAGGACATTCCCCAGAGTAAGACCAGTTTATCACAATGAGAATTGCTGTGCATATAAACAGAATCGAGTTGAGTGAGTTCTGTTTATTTTAATAGTGAACTACTTGCTTTGGAATGCACATCTATCTTGATATATATCTTGTATATCTAAACTTCACTCATAAACACTTCCTGTTGATGGCACATTAAGTGATTAGCATTCCTAGGGCAGGTTTATAAAGACGGTTCAATAGAGGCCTTTATCTTACCACATTATGTTTCTGTAATATTTACAAATCAAATCTGTAGTGCGTAAAACAACCATTGTGAATGTACCCCTTTTATTTGAACCAGACCAGATTAGATAAGCTCTCTGGCATACCACACAACAAGAACAAATTGAAACACAAATCAAACGCAGGAATTGGGGCTGCTTAGGCACACCTTATAGAAACCACCCTCCTACACGACCAGACAGGCCTTAATTAACCTGGAACCCATAGGGGAAAAGAAAGCCAGGAAAACCTAGTAACAGCTGGAGAAGAAGGTCTGTTGAGGCACAACTCAAGGAATAAAGAATTATCTTAGAAGCACAACACTGAACCAGCTAGAGAAAGTTAATGAATGACCTATGTTTCCCAAAGGGCAAAAGGGTTTAAGCTAAGCAATATTTAGATATGATGTTTAGTTAGATTACTAATGGCAATGGAGCTGTGTCCGCAACATACAAAACAATGCACGATGCCTAGTGCCTTCAGACTAGTTTATACTCCCATCGCACAACTGTGTGTCACATGTTATTTTGGTAAGCGAGATCGTCAAACTACAGAGTATAAGTTATTTTGCTTGTACATTAGATCTGTTCTTTTTTTTTTGCCAGTGACACCATCATACTACTACTGAGTATAGATTAGTTAGCTTGTAGATGTATTATTTTAGGCCAGTGACACTATTATGCTTGGCTGTGATGGATAAAACAAATCATCTGATTTATTCTGTGCATAACTGCCGGAACCACATCTCTGTGAGTGTCCCAAGATCCAACCTCTTTGGACTACAATTGTAGCAGCTCTCAGTGAAATATTCCATATCAATGTCCTCGCATGCCCTTTGCTCTGTATTTTAGACCAGACCACATTCATTCCAAAGCAATGTTTTATTTAATGTTTAATCTCTGTAATGATGTGATGATGCTAGCTTTTTGACCCCCACATTGTTTTTATGTTGTCTTAATGTCTCATGATCTCATGACATATCTCATGTTGAGGCTTGTGATTGCAGAAAACAGTCAAGATAAACATTGCTTGTGTTTCTGTTTCCATCTTGTTAATCACCCGTTTCAGTGGACGATGCATTCATCCAGTCTGTGAAAGAAATCTTTGGAAAGGATGGGAACAAGAAGAACCTGGTGGATCCCTTCCTGGAGGCTTGCTTTGCTGGCAAAAAGGTTTCTTTTTTCCTTTTAGTTTTTTAAACTTTCATATTCCAGGAACAATTTTCAATTAAGAACATTGGATGGTTATATGTAGTTAGTAGCATTACATTAACCCCCCCCCCCCCCCCCCCCCCTGTGTCTAGCTTTGTACGCCAGTCATTGAGAAGAATGCCAACCCTGAATGGAACCAGCTTCTGAACCTCCAAGTCAAGGTAACTGATCACAGGACGCCCCACTGTGTTCCGAATTGCTGAAATAAATGTCTCATGATTCAACAAATAGAATTCCTGTCAAATCCAATTTTGCATTTATTATGTCTTTATTATTGTCTTCTGCTCTAGTTCCCCTCCATGTGTGAGCGCATCAAACTGACTGTCTTTGACTGGTAAGTGAAACATACTGACCGTTTTAGTTTTACAACACTGGGAGTCTTCATCACTCAGTTCTGTTTTGAGAGTGCTGTTTTCTGCAGCTGTAGCGGAGTTATTTGAGGGTTGGCTCAGTACAATAGATGACTGGAAATATTTCCCTCAGTTCACTGGAGTGGTCACTGTGTATTTGTGTGTGTGTGTGTGTGTGTGTGTGTGTGTGTGTGTGTGTGTGTGTGTGTGTGTCATGCACCCATGTCCCACTAACAACCACATGAGAGTATTGCTATTGCCTATGACTCAAAGATGAAACTGGCCACTCCCTTCCCCTCCTAGCGTGGTGCTGGGATCCTGTTGGCACAGGCATGGCATAAACAAACTTCAGTTTTATATGTGCAATACATTGATAATAAATTACTTATAATGTACATACTATTTATTGTCTCCACCAGGCCGAAGGCATGGGGAGAGAGTATGTTTTGCACTCCGTCCATGTGTGTGTGTGTGTGTGTGTGTGTGTGTGTGTGTGTGTGTGTGAGTGCATCCGTCCGTCTGTTACCAGCTAATCTCCGGCACTGTTAACGGTGCCGGAGATTAGCTGGTCACAGACGGACGGACGGACGGACGGACGGACGGACGGACGGACAGACGGACGGAGTGCAAAACATACTCTCTCCCCATGCCTTCGGCCTGGTGGAGACAATTATTAGTTAAGGTCAGTGTGACCTAACCTGACTCCGCCAGATGGGGCAGCGTGACCTGGCAATACACACAATTAGGTCAGAGCAGTGTGGCCTTTCTAACACCGACTTTTGTAAAACAATTTTTTTTATATTACTCTGTCCAAAAATCCCGCAAATCGTTACACAGTATCTCTATAGTCATGTGTTCAAGACGGATCTGTCTGATAGGCTATTTCATATTCCAACCTAATTGGCTAACATTGGCTTTCAAAGTTTGCAGGATTGGCCCGTTTTGAACAAAAAGCCTGAAATCATGAACGCAGCGTGCAATTTACGTGAAATCTTTCACAGTCTTTCCTACTATGCTGAGGAATATATCCCACCCTTTTCACATTGGTCTGTTATAGCGCCACCAACAGGTGGATTTTTGCAAAACACATTATTAGAACAAAATGCCTCAAATAATCCAATTGCCATCCAAGGCGTAAGAAGAAATGGCACCCTTTTCACATTGGCCTATTATAGCAATATTAACAAAGGAAAACAAACAGCATTCTCTGCCATTACTCCCTCAACCGGACAAGAAAACTCATTTCTCCATGATCCTTTCGGAGGAAGAAACCTTGGGAAGGATCTCAAGAGTGCACCCTATTCCAGTGTGGACAGGCCTGCAATAGGTGCTGAGTGGGAAATACTGAAATACAACACAAATAACAAAACTGTAACAAGTATCCATGCTGGCAAAATGACAGCACTATAGAGCGTCGCAGTCCCGCCTCCTACCCTGGACCAGGAAATGAAACCCAATGCATTTTCCTCATAGACATTTATTAAAGTATTTATTTAAAGACGGTTACGCCGCGGACAAAGCCAACTCGAGTCGTGACAACTCATGACAACACAAACAATATTTTGGACCAAACAAATAATTAGAAAGAAGAAAAAAACGGCAGGTTACAACACTTTTTTTGTTGTTTTTCTTCTTTGTAATTGTTTGTTTGGTCCAAAATATTGTTTGTGTTGTCATGAGTTGTCACGACTCGAGTTGGCTTTGTCCGCGGCGTAACCGTCTTTAAATAAATACTTTAAGAAATGTCTATGGGAAAAATGCATTGGGTTTCATTTCCTGGTCCAGGGTAGGAGGCGGGACTGCGACGCTCTATAGTCACTGTCAGGCAGTCAGTGCATTAATACATGCACTGTAAATGTATACAGTATGTGTATACCGGTACATTATGGCTACATACATAAGTTTCGGTCGCACTGACCATCATCAGGAATCAGGTGTGATGAAGGTCAGTGCAACCTTTCATGCGTTGGCTGTTTACTCCTACACACTTCTACTAGTAGGCGTGCAAAAGGAATTGTTTGACTAAAAAGTGCAGTGAGAAATATAACATTAAGAGAGGTTGTTCCAGAGTCGAGGAGCCCTAATGGCAAAGGCACAGTTACCCTTTTCTTTTGCATAAAGAGCGTAATTACTCACATCCAGGAAGGCTGAAGGGAAACGAGTTCAAGGGAAAGGTTAGGAAAACTGGGTGTTCCACAGAAGGTGATGAAAAAACCCACAGACCCTGCATCTAATTTCAGCACTGTTGGTTATGTAGAGAATGGTACAGTGAGTGGCCAACACACAATGTCAGGTCATTGTTGTCTACAGTACAGGCCTATTAGTTGAACATGCTGTAGGGTCACATCGGTAAAAATACTAAAGATTGTGTTGTATAATTGCAGGGATCGTCTGACAAAGAATGATGCTATTGGCACCACGTACCTGAACTTGGCCAAGATTGCTTCTACTGGTGGAGAAGTAGAAGGTATGCATTTTAAGACATTTTCTGAAAAATATAATTGTAACAGAAATTATAATGCTAATGTAACTACAGTATCTCAATACAGTTTATGTCAAATACTGCAATAAAATATAAGCTGCTCTATTTACATATAAGACATTCTGGGTGAAAGGATTAATTGTGTATATTTGTATTTCTATATTATTCAAAGTTGTGAAACTAATTTCACTTGCTCACAAATGGTACTTGAATTGTCCTTTTTCTCCTGGTAAAGAGGAACCTGCAGGAAATGAGGATCCATCATATGAAGGTTGAACTTTAGCTCTTTATTGCTCTGTGTAGCACGTGCATGTACATGTACACGTGCATGTTGTGTGTTACAAAATGTGTAAGCCTACCGCATGTGAGCATTGCCTATAAGTACTTTGCGCTGCATTCATGTCATGAAAGGTGCTATGTAATAAAGTGTATTAATGCTACTGTCTGCTCTGTTTTGACGTTAGCCTTAGTGTTCCCACTAACTGTTGCATCCGCCACTTGCTTAGTACCCATTCTATCATTTGCATCCGCCATTCTTGCCTCTGTCCATCCCTCACGACATTGTAACTAGGGATGCATGATTCATCGGTTATTATATTGGTGTCAGCAATATCATCCTTAAAAACACAATTTTGTTATCGAACCGATAACAAAACGTATAAGATAAGATATCAGCTAAAATTGTATATACGTTTGAATGCTTTTTGTGATGATGAAGGCTGCAGATCTGATCTGTGTTTTCTGGATAACATTTCAAAAGCATTCTTTGAACTAATATGTGCATCAGTAGGCCTACTAAATCATGTAATAAGAATGTTTTTTAGGCCTGCATCTTCACCCAGAATCACAGTTACTGTATAACACGTGTAAGGTAAACCCTACTGGAAACTTGTTGCAATACCAGTATCGGTAATAGTTGATTTGACTATGCAATTAATCGGATATCGCCCAAAATATCAATATCGTGCATCCCTAATCATAACCCTCCCCAACCGGCATGCACCGTGCTGTAAATCTGCTTTGCTTAGCGTTGTTCTCATACTTTGTTCTCTGCTTTCATCTCTTGATCTACAGTTAGCACAGGGGAGTCTGAGGTGGGTTTCCTGCCTGCATTTGGTCCCTGCTACATCAACCTGTATGGCAGTCCCAGAGAGTTCTCTGGCCTGCCAGACCCTTATGAGAATCTTAACTACGGCCAGGTAAATGGATCCAATGTATTGTATTGCTTCTGTGAAGGTAGATTGAAAATTACGTAAAGAACTGTATCTTTGAAGCCTCTGCTTTGTCATACTGTATGGCAAAGTGATTTATTAGGTGACCTAGTAAGGTCATCTGACATGTTTGGCCAGCTAATGTCAACCGCATTGTTTTTTTTCTGGCCGACTCAGTTCATGTATTTTAATGATTTGTCTTGTTGATTTTGCTTTGTTTGGATAGGGAGAAGGTGTGGCATACCGAGGCAGAGTCTTGGTTGAGTTGTCAACTAAGGTTGATGGCAAAGCAGACAAGAGTGTAGACAGCATCCACAGTGATGACATCCTGGTTGCCCAGGTATGGTGCTGCAGCTATAACCTTGCTGTGGATTTAACACAATGTGGTCGTATCTCCTTATGTTTTTGAAATTAATCGTTTAATTAAAGAAAGCCAGCCGTAATCTGAAAACTGACCTCTACCTCCACCTTAGCTCACAGCACTTATCGTAGCACGTGCCCCTAGCCTTGACGGCCCTGCAAGGTTATGCAAAGGCTAAAATGTAATGTAGATGTTATGAGATACTATAGTGTGTATAGATTTGATTATATATATATATATATTTTTAATATTCTACAGTTAGACTGATGTTGTCCTTGCTTACTGCAAGTCGCTCTGTTTTAAGAGCGTCTGCTAAATGTCTAAATTGTGAATTGTAAATTGTAAAATCTGTAGCTGTAGTGTGTCCACCTGCCAACTCTAATCTCTCTCGCTGTCTCTTCCTGTCTCTCCTTTCTTTCACCTTGTCTTGTCTCGGCTCCTACCAGAAATACCAGCGGAGGAGGAAGTACTGTCTGTGTGCAGTCTTCCACAGCGCCAGCATGCTACAGGAACCAGGGGAGCCAATTCAGTTTGAGGTCAGCATCGGTAACTATGGAAACAAATTGGACACCACCTGCAAGCCGCTGGCCTCCACCACCCAGTACAGCTGTGCTGTGTTTGATGGTGAGTGCTTACTCCATTTACAGTAAGTAGGACGGAAACCCCTTTTGGTATTTTTACCCTTCAAGACGGGAGCCCCTTTTGGGGTTCTTGTTGCTATGTACAGTATATAGCAGCAGTTCAGGATTTATGCTGCGTCCAACACGGGCAGATGCAAAACATCACAAAGATCACATGATGATAATAACATTCAGTGTGTAATGTGACCAGGTAACCACTACTACTACCTGCCGTGGGCGGACACTAAGCCAGTGGTGGTGGTCACGTCCTTCTGGGAGGACATCAGCCACCGTCTTGTCGCTGTCAACATCATACTCTACATCACTCACCGCCTGGTATGATGACTTCCACCTCTTAGTCTACTCTAGATTGTAACAACATGGCATAATCAAATTTAAGATTAGCTGTAATCGTGGGTTTAGTAAAACTAGGTTTAAGGTCTGATCTAATCCTGGGGGGGATATGCAAGCTTGCTTTATTGAATAAAAGAGAGAGGGAGGGAGAGGATGGATGTTTGATTTATTGATCCTGAGACGAAGATCAGTTGAAAGCTTTATTGATCCAAAATAGGAAATTGGACAACAGAACTAGACTGTACTCATTGAGTTGTTCTCAACTTTTCCCCTTTTGCAAAACAAAGCATATACAGTACCTCACAGAGATATATAAAATGTATTAGAAAGAAAGAGGATAAATGATCAGGAACATAAAGTTGAAGTCTTTTCCTTTCCTTGCCACTGTTTGTCCATGGTGGATTGCCTCTTACAAGCATTGGAAACACAAACTATCAAATATCAAGATGGGCCTTTTGTTTTATTATTGTAACTAGTACCTGGAGGGTTGTTCTATGACGTAATATTATTCAGTCATGATAAAGTAATATTATCCAGTCATGATACAAGTGTGTACTTGTTGGGGAATAACAAATGATTCTCCTGTCTTGTAGCAATCCAACCTCGAATTGTTTAAGACCGCTATCCTGGCCAAGGTGTCTGCCAAGCAGCTGACAGAGGTTTGGCTGAGACTGCTCGACCAGCTCATCGAGGACCTAGAGAGGTAAAGTTACTAAGATGTGGTACCAGCAGCGACACCATGATCAATATTAGAAAATAGAAAATAATAATGCAAATACATTTTGTAGCCATTGCAGGCAAAAGTGCTAGCCTATTTCCTACATGTACTGTATGTTCCTCACGGACACTACAGTCGTCACCATGTATCCGTGTAAATGTCAAACAGGGTGTAAGAGTAATAAGAGCATTTGTTGTTGACCAATTAAGCTCAACTTTCCCAGGATAAATAAAAGTGTCATTACATACAGTACATAATTGAACCCCTGTCTTTGTCGTCTTCCAGTTTGCCCATTCCAGAGATAGAAGGGCAACCCAACCTGACTGCTCTGGACATCCAGATCAAGAAGCTGCGAGACGGTGCCCTGGCGACCATCCGGGATGGAGCCAGAAACATGAGGGAGCAGGCCAGAGAGATCAAAGACACACTGGCAGACTTAGAGACATGGTTGGACAAACTCCTGCTGCTGGCTGAGGAGGTAGAGTGATGACACATGGACTGCTTTCACAAATTCACACACGCTGTCAGTCAATATGATCTCAGCAGGCTAGCTGTCTATAAGAGGTTTTGGTCTATTGCTGTGTTCACACGGGCAGATGCAAAAGATGCAAAGACCACAGCATAATTTGTCGCTGTTTGTCGTAAGTTTGGTCAGACCATGCAGGCCCATTGCAAGTTGCTGTACTCTGTCGTCAACACTAAGTCATTCCAGCCTAGGGGCAGGGGTGAGGTTGGTTCTGGGAGTAAGGCCAAGTAGTAGCCTGACCAGTTTGTTTAAGGATGTCTGGACTGGAGCCTTGTTTTAAGGGCCTTTGAGGTGCTGTGGTACCATGAGATGTATGCATAGTCGAAGGAACCTTGAATGAGGGCTCCTGTTAGGGTCTTCAAAGTATTTTTGTTGACCAGTGAGGAGATCCTGTACAATAATGAATGTCAATGTGGCTCAGATCGGTAATATGACATAGATGCATCATAGACATCCAACGTCACAGGCTGAGATACACGTTGAAGCAACGTCATTCCTATGTGAATCGCGAGATCCACATAATTAGATTATTTTTTTCAAGCCATTACTGATGTAGAAACTAGTAGACACAGAGTTAACATTGTGAGCATAGCTGGATATGAATCCAAATATTGTTTAGTCAGTACATGAAGACACCAATGAATGTTTTGATACTCAGAGAAGGACACATCATCGATGCTGACTGAATACTATTAGGATGCCTTGCATGCAGTAAATCTTCTTTCTTGGTCCATGTTAAGTTGTACAGCACTGCACTGTATCACATCCGGTTAATATATTCTGTGACTATATTTACATCTCTGTGTGTCCAGCCCCAGAACAGCATGCCAGACGTGATCATCTGGATGCTGAGAGGAGAGAAGAGGATAGCCTACAGTCGCATCCCAGCCCACCAGCTGCTCTACTCCACACACAGTGAGCAGGCCTGTGGTCAGCACTGTGGAAAGACACAGACCATCTTCATGCAGGTGCAGATAAAACCCTTAACCACTATCAACCTGGCGTTCTTATTTTTGAGGGGCGCTAGCCCGCTACTCAGTTATTCTTATACCAGTTGGCCGTGCGATCCCCTGTGACCCGCCTCCCCTTTCCCCTGGCTGCTGCGCCCACCTCCGAGGTGAATAGTCTGGTGACACTGACGGAGATTACTCCGTGGTGGGAAATACATATTGCCGATAAAGTATAGTTTTAGACCACGGCGGGGGGGGGGCGCTGTCTCTACCGAACTTGAGCCACGAGAGACACCACCGAGCGCGCTAAAGCGGCGCGAGTTGCCGTGTTGAGCGTTGCGAAGTTTGGTAGAGCCAACTTAGCCCTGTTCGAGTTGCCAAGGCATTGCCAACACAAAGCAATATTTATTTCCCACCACGGAGTAACATCCGTCAGTCAACAACAGACTATCCACCTCGGAGGTGGGTGCGGGGGCCAGAGGAACGGGGAGGTGGGGCGCGGGGGAACTAGTATAAGAATAACTGAGTCGCTGCTAGCCCCTCCTATGTCCAGCTTTAAGGGTCTGTGTAAACACAAACATTGAAGACAAAAGTGAGGACGCAAATTGTGATTGGCCGGCGTGATTGGTTGGGAAATGTACCATTGGTTGAGAATGAGATGATGTATGATGACGTATGATTATAAGAGCGCCCCTCACTCACATTTCAAAGTTTGTCCAAATGTTTCACAATCTCTGCAAGCTCACTACACATCACATTACGATGGGTTGGGAATCTGTGATTGTGAGCTTTTCCCCCCCCACAATAACTGAAGTACTAAAATATCGCTTAAGTGGTTAAGGCACTGTTCTAAATTATTTTTGAAGTAACGCAAGACTGTGGCTCTCCTCGCAAGAGGAACTGTTTTGTTCTGCTTCGGACAATGGAAAAGGATAGTCTGGTAATTAACACTAACGTATTACAATATACTGATTTAATTCTAAAGTGTAATATTCAATAAACAATTGTCTGCATTACTAGAGAAAATGGTTGCTGTTGCTCATCATTAGTCACACAACGCTGGTGTAAGAAAATGTATCAGACATAAAATATACACATCAAGATACCGTAAGTTGTGCACAGTTAAGTCTTTGTCATACCAAGTATAAATTTTCAGTTATTTTCGGTGAGCGACATGATACAAAATTAGAATTAGGCTTTGCAGTTGAGCATATTTATGTCACTTACTGTAGCCCTTTTTGGGACAGCTGGGATTTAGACCAACTACCCCATCTTTCTGAAACAATAATATCTAATGATGACTTTTGTACACGGTCTGTCCCAGTACCCCATGGACGAGAACAATAATATCTAATGATGACTTTTGTACACGGTCTGTCCCAGTACCCCATGGACGAGAACAATAATATCTAATGATGACTTTTGTACACGGTCTGTCCCAGTACCCCATGGATGAGAACAATAATATCTAATGATGACTTTTGTACACGGTCTGTCCCAGTACCCCATGGACGAGAACAAGGGGCTGAAGGTGAACCCTAACCCTAACCCTAACCCTTTACACGGTCTGTCCCAGTACCCCATGGACGAGAACAAGGGGCTGAAGGTGCCGGTGAAAATCAGAGTCAACATGTGGCTGGGTCTGACTGCACACGAGAAGAAGTTCAACTCCTTCTCTGAAGGAACTTTCAGTGTTTTTGCTGAGCTGGTAGGTAGCTGTTAGAGCAGAAACTGACTTTCCATCGATTAATTCCTCCTGGTTGTTGTTTTATAGACACGTACTATATATTCTGCTTTCTACCACATACAATCTTTGTTGTCTTCATATTTACACTTTACAGACATTGCTGCTTGTATTTGATCACTTATTTGTAATAATAATTATTATTTGTGTTGTAGTACGAGAACCAGGCTGAACTGTGTGGGATTGGGAAGTGGGGGACTACTGGACTGCTTGGGAAGTACAAGTTCTCAGATGTGACGGGCAAGCTTAAGCTGAAGAAAGAGTACTTCATGCCCCCCAGAGGATGGGAGTGGGAGGCTGACTGGTTCATTGACCCAGAGAAAGGGTGAGAACCGTGGATCATGACAAGAGTTGGGATGTTTGTGAGTCGGAATGAGATAATAAGATTAATTGTGTAAAATCCCAAGGGGACATTTTCTTGTGGCTGGCTGCTGTCAGAATTTGATTGATGGCATGACAACAGAAAAACAGAACAATTTATCATATACATCTGCACAAAAGATCAAACCCTCGTTGGTGGTTGAGACTATTTTGCTCTGGTATCATTATTCTTCCGTCCCATTTTTCTTCTTCCCAATTTAGTTACCCGCGCACTTGTTGTATGTTGTTACTGCTGTTGTATCCTACTGACTCACCTGCCAGTGAGGAGCCCCCACAGGGAGGACATAGTAGAGCCTTCGTCCTACTCTTCCCGTCCAACACTTGCCGCTGACAGGTGCCGCCCCAGCCTGTACGAGTTGTTGCTGGGACAAATGCCACACTTCCCGCCCCGTCTTCTGTCCATCAAACTCACGGGCCCGTATAGACGCTCGACAAAGCAGCGGTGGATTTGAACCCACAGACTCTGCGGTGGTGGACAGCTACTTAACCACCAGAGCACCCTGATGCTTAATGCATTTGAATTTGAACTGCCTTGTTGGAATGTGCTTTACAAATAAACATGTTTTGTGTTATCAGTCTGTTGACTGAGGCAGATGCAGGACACACTGACTTTTTGGACGAGGTGTTCGAGAATCACACTCGCTTCCCTGGTGGGGAGTGGAAACCTGCCTCTGAGACATACACTGACGTGGTGAGAGACGCACGCACGTACTCACGCACGCACGCACGCACGCACGCACGCACGCACGCACGCACGCACGCACGCACGCACGCACGCACCCACCCACCCACCCACGCACGCACGCACGCACGCACGCACGCACGCACACACACACACACTATCTGTCAGTGGGGAGTGTTGGCTGGGAGGAAATATGACCCCCCCCCCAGTCAAAAAACACTTTGTTTGAAATAGACACTCATGCTTTCCAAGGTGTGATTTGGGGTCCTAAGGATGAATACAAAATGAATATCAACATCTTAAAACCAAAATGTTGAATTGTGGGTTTGAGCTCACATTCCCTTTTGATGTAAATCAAAAGGGGGGGGTAACTACCTGTCAGTGGGGAGTGTTGGCTGGGAGGAGGAGTAGGACTAAGGCCCTATACTTCCTCTCTGGGGGCAACTAGTCACACACACACACACACACACACACACACACACACACACACACACACACACACACACACACACACACACACACACACACACACACACACACACACACACACACACACACATTTTCATATGCCCTCAACCTGCTGAACAATACTTCTACCATATCCAAATATCCACTACAGCTGAGTTCTTGTTGTTGTTGTTGACAGAATGGGGAAAAGAGCCAGAGTCTTCAGGAGTTTGATTGTCCTCCAGGTTGGAACTGGGAGGATGTGTGGACTGTAGATGACAACAGAGCTGTAGATGACGAAGGTCTGCACATGCTACTAAATACCTTATCAAATACCCTCTTGTAACCTCTAACGGTCTGTGTACTGGTGCTCAACATAAATAGTTACTTGTTATTGCATAGTTAATCAGATCGGTGTATGTATAACTCTGGTTCCAGTGATGATGAAGTTGATTATCTGCAATTAACAAAAGTCTGTCCTTTTTTGTTGTTGTTTTGTTTAACTATAGTTCATCAGTCAATGTGTAATATACATTATTCTATTATGAGAACTTTGCATATTACAAGCTGACTTAAACTCCAACAATAACCCATAGAGCTTTCGAGACAACAATATTATTTTGCAGTTGCTGGTTTTCTCTTTCTCTATTGTTTCAATAATGGATGTGTGATTTTGGTTACTGTATGTGTGTGTGTTATCCATCTGTGCTGCAGGGTGGGAGTATGGGGTGACCATTCCTCCAGATGACAAGCCCAAGTCCTGGGTGCCTGCAGAGAAGATGTACCATGTCCACCGCAGGAAGCGGCTAGTCCGGCCCCGCAAGAGATCTGCTGTCCCTGCTACTATGGAGGTCAGCACATAGGGCCAGTAGTACTGTAAGAACATACTGTATAGAGCACCGAAGTCCTGACGTCACTGCCCTCTACTACCAGTAGAGGGCAGTGAGCGCAAAGGTTCATGTATGTTTTTCTAAGCATTGTACTCTCCATAGGGGGATTTTATATAAGAACTGTGTTTGAAAAATAAACCGATCACCCCGGCCTTTTCACTCATATGGATATGAAGCATCGACTGAAGGTGGAAATGTACAAATATACCCAAAGAGTAACAAAATAAGCGTTAGAAACGAGCCAAACAACCCAGAGACTACATTTCCGGGTAGGCTGCTTCTGCCCGCAGCCCGTCGCACAACAGAAACTGAACGTTAATTACGTTTATTTTTATTTTTATTTTATTGATATATAATGTATCGTGGTTAGTACGAGTCGAGTCACCACCAGCTGAGCTTACGTCAACGAGGAATCTCAGGAACGCAATATGTTGACAGCTGGGCGTGACGTATATGCTCAGCGACATTGCATTCATATGTAGTTTCAAGGCTTTTGCGGTCACATTAATTCCATTTTCTCTAGAAACTGGCTGTATCAAATATGAATGGACATCATTAACGACGCACAGCCACTCCCCTGACAGAAACGCCGAGGTGGTCGGTTTATTTTTCAAACACAGTTCTTATATGAAGCGACCTAAAATCGCCGTTTGGGGATCTCAATGCAAATAAACAAATACATGAACCTGGAGATTGACGACCTCTACTGAAAGTGACGTCAGACTTCGGAGCTCTATAAAGATGTGAAAAGAAAGATCTGCTGTCCCTGCTACTATGGAGGTCAGCACATAGGGCCAGTAGTACTGTAAGAACATACTGTATAAAGATGTGAAAAGAAAGATCTGCTGTCCCTGCTACTATGGAGGTCAGCACATAGGGCCAGTAGTACTGTAAGAACATACTGTATAAAGATGTGAAAAGAAAGATCTGCTGTCCCTGCTACTATGGAGGTCAGCACATAGGGCCAGTAGTACTGTAAGAACATACTGTATAAAGATGTGAAAAGAAAGATCTGCTGTCCCTGCTACTATGGAGGTCAGCACATAGGGCCAGTAGTACTGTAAGAACATATAAAGGCGTACTGGCAGCTGACCGGATAGTGTGTCCACCACATAATTGCAACGTCCCTGGTTTCGACTGTGGATGGAGACTTGTGTTGCATGTCCATCCCCTCTGTTCTCAGTTTCCTGTCTCTATGACTAAAAGCAAAAACTGCCCACAAAATCTGTTAAAAACTAAGAAAAGATCCAACTGAATGAGGGGAGGGGACATTTGGGGCTCCATTTTCGTCAGCGCTAAACCCCTTATCCCTAAACTTTTTTTTTACTATTTTGCGAAACATTTTTCAATAGTTAAAATGGACAGTCTACAAGCTCACAGCGTGTCAATGTAGATTGGCTAGTTGAACTATTCAAAAATGTTTTTCAAAATAGTAAAAAAATGCAAAGAAGTTTAGGGATAAGGGGTTTAGCAGTGACGAAAATGGAGCCCCACTCACTTGGTCTAATACATTTGAATTGCTTACTATGTCTAAAATGATTTTTTTGATGAAACAGTGTGTCAGAGATGCTCAATGGCAATTTTGCTCATTCATTACACACATTTGATTGAATCGTTTCAATTGCTCCAAGTAAAGAGTTTTGAGCTTCACATTGAGTTCTTAATGCATGGTTATCTGTGATCACAGCGGCAGGAGCATGGTGACCGAGAGGGCTGGGAGTTCTCTTCCATGATTGGCTGGAAATTCCACAGGAAGGAGCGGTCATCTGACACCTTCCGTCGAAGGCGCTGGAGGAGGAAGATGGCGCCAGAAGACCGCCTTGGAGCCTCAGCCATCTTCCAACTGGAGGGGGCGCTAGTGAGTGACAGTCATCTCTTTTGTCCTCCAAACTGTGAAATCATTTTTTTTAGGGCTGGGATTTAACTGAGCGCATTTTAATCGCGCTTAGTTTTTGCACCATAGAACTTCTCACTGGATGAGTTTCAGGCCTACCGATCATACCGGTGCACCAACCAACAGACAACAAACCCCAGTGCTGTGCTGTGCTTGGACCAGTGGATGGGACATTTATATTTAAAAAACGCACTCATTGATTCACTCGTATGCCAAAACTTGCTTCTCACGTCAAATATTGATATGCGTTTAAATATGTGATTCATTTCGATACGTTTATTACAAAGCCTCTGATTACTTCTTAGATTAATATTTTGAATAGAGTCCCAGTCCCAGGGATTTGCGGCGTATGCTCTGCTGTGACGACACGGTCTGTTCGTTTGTTGGTCCTACAAATGTTATTATATTTCAGATGCAAATCCTTTTTTATTGCTGTGCAAACATCATATTACAATCTGTAATATTGGTTTCCACACTGGGGGAAACCAATATTGCATAATAAAACTTGCTGAAGACCTTTTGTTCATTGTGTCCGTCCCCCTCTATGCCAAGCAAAAAAGAAGTTCTATAGCTATTTGATTTCTTTAGCAGTGTAAACCAATGACATAGGAGGCAGGTTAAAGCTGAAATCCAGGACATATTTGATTGAATAAATCGTGTGTACAGTAGAATATGTTAATAAAATAAAACATCTGCAGTGGGTGGAGGTGACTCCATACTGTAGTAGTAGACCACGCTGCTAACTTTAGCCACAGTTACATTCTGGTAAAATCACAGGCAATTAGCTTATTATAGGGCTAATGTCTAGCGTTAAATGATCTAATGTTATACAGTAGTTATTAACATTTACTCTACTGGATTGTTGGAAATGACATTGGATTCGTTACTTGGACAAGGCTACTTCACCGATGTGGCGGGAGGGGGAAACATAAAGATTAGGACTTTAAATAGTTATAACAATAATGCCATCTTGGTTCACTGTGCAGGGCGTTGATACAGAAGGCAAGGATGATGCCACCAAGCATTTTGGGGCCAACACGCCCATCGTGTCCTGCTCTTTTGACAGTAAGTGACAGAAGCATAGTGCATGTGTGTAATATCTATGCCAAGAAAAGAACACATACACACATGCATGCACTCACACAAACTGTGTCTTTTCTTTCTTTTCTCTGTAGAAACATACATGTACCATCTACGTGTCTACATTTATCAGGCCAGGAACATGGTGTCCATGGACAAAGATAGCTTTTCTGGTAAGCTCCTAAACAGTGATCAAACACTTCAAAAGTTTTAGGACTTTATAACTCTCTTGAGATGACCACATTGAGAAAAGTGCAAATGTTTGACCTTTTCTGGATGAAGGGGACGATTGCAGACAAAAGAAAGCACTACAAAATGAACATATGACCCTCTAATTGTCCTCACAGATCCATATGCACACGTGTCCTTCCTGCATGTCAGTAAGACAACAGAGAAGCTGCGAGCGACACTCAACCCAACCTGGGACCAGACCCTGATTTTCAATGACGTGCAGATCTACGGAGACCCCCAGAACGTTGCTCGCCGCCCCCCTAACGTTGTCATGGAGTTCTATGACATGGACCAAGTGGTAGGTCTCTTGGCAGAAGTGTTGAAGTATTCAAAGTAGTTGTGCTGCCAGGCTGCATTGTTGCAATCTATTGCACCCTCTGGTGGATTATTTTGGTAAATGCAGATGTCCAAGAGTTGCATAGTAATGACTGTGACGCTTTTTCATGTTTTGTTTCAGAAAGCTCTTTACTGTCTTTACGGTTTTCAATTCTTCAGCTATTATTCACTTGATGTTAATTAGAATTATTCATAAAATAGTATTGGATACATCTTGACTGTAGACATAACCTTTGATTGTTACCAGCTCAGCTATGCATGTGACAAACTCCTTGAAGCTTAGCCTAACATTTAAGCTTATCCCACTGTTGCACTCTTTGTAAATCAGCGTCCATTAAACAGTCATATCGATGTTTTCACATAGTCAGGCTTACACCTGTGAATGTTCAGGGCCTTTAAATACATTTCAGACAGTAACACTCATGTCACAATAGTAACGATTCATTGCAACAAATTGAATAGTTAGATTTGGGGTTAAAGGCTTATGGGAGATGTTCTCTGAATTTTGTCTAAGCAGCATGCTAAGCAACATCAGGGAACGTTAAGTTACTGTTGAAATACTTTATAGGCAAAAGACAAATTATTATTATTGTAAATGCCTACATTTTTCACAAACTCTATAGCCTATAGGCCTACTTAGTTGACCGAGGTCACCTGGGGGTCTATACTTGGTCGTCGTCCCCCTACACCAAATCTCTTTGCCGAATATAGCCGATCTTTGCTGTTTTTGTCTAATGTTTACCCTAGAATAGGGGCGCTAGTGTTCATGTCATTATGATTGTAAATGTTCTTCTTTCTCAGGGCAAGGATGAGATGCTGGGACGGAGTGTTTGTGTTCCTCTGGTGAAGCTTAACGCAGGGGTGGACCAGACCCCCAAGCTGCTGTGGTGCCCCATCATCCAGAGGGGACAGAGGGCAGGAGAGGCACTGGTGGCAGCTGAACTCATCCTTAAAACCCAGGTTTTTAATTATGAATATCTATACGAGTGGATCAAGTGCATGCGTGTGCAACAGCAAACAGCAAAGTAATTTAGCTTGCACATGAAATGGGCAACGGAAGCTGTAATGGGTGTTATTGTGTAATGTATTGTATATTGAATTGAAAACAAATGTCGGTCTGACTCACACTTTTGTCCCGTCTCTCCAGTCGGGGGAATCAGACCTTCCGCTTGTTCCTCCAAAGAGAACGGAGAACCTCTACATGGTTCCTCAGGGGATCCGGCCTGTGGTGCAGCTCACGGCTGTGGAGGTAACACTACCTGACATACAGTACACTAACAGTACACACACAGACACATTTAAAATATACATTTTATAAATAAATGTCTCTGCAGTTCACCTTCTGTAGTTTTTTAACCATGTTTAACTTGGCAAACAAACAAATGACAAAAATAGCGATTATGACACATTGTGAGCTTAGAGCTGATATTTTTGCTATTCATTGTGCGATGTGTACGGTTAATACGTATGGTTTAAGACTAAGAGTTCTATAAAAATATAAATATCGGATCAGGACAAATCGGTATCGGCAGATACTCAAAATCAAATGATCAGAATCGGATCGGGAGCAAACAAACGTGATCGGGACAACCCTAGTTTAAGTGGTTACGGGTAGTAGCATAGGAACAAAGTCTGGTACTGTTAGAATTTGATCCTATGTAATCCGGCAGCTCTAGAAACAGACGAGTACACCATCATTTGATGTTTCTCTAAATCAGTGTGTGTGAATTTCCACATCCAGATCCTTGCGTGGGGCTTGAGGAACATGAAGCCGTTCCAGCTGGCCGGTGTGACGTCTCCCAGCCTGGTGGTGGAGTGCGGCGGACAGAGGGTAGAGTCAGCTGTCATTAAAAACATGAAGAAGAGCCCCAACTTCACCACCTCTGTGCTCTTCATCAAAGTGGTAAAGTAAAGCGGGGGTTGAGGTGGGATGGGATGAAACAGTTTTCCATGGTCCAAGCTGTTCTCTTCCTGAGATTTGGTCATTCCGTTGATTCACGATTATTTTCTTCTCAATTCATCTCCTGTTGTCAGCTGCTGCCTAAGGATGAGATGTACACTCCTCCCATCGTGCTGAAGGTGATCGACCACCGTCCTTTCGGCAGGAAGCCTGTGGTGGGTCAGTGTACCATCACTACCCTGGAGAAATTCAGGGTAGTGAACCCCTACGTCATCACTGCGGAGGGGGCCATGGCCTCCAAGAGTAAGGAATCATTTGTGCACGCACACACATACGCACGCCAAACAAGTCCCTGCCTTAAAACTAATTTATATGTCATTGCAATAGCATTGCATTGTTAGCTTGAGGTCTGTTATTTTCAGCGAGCAATATCATTGTGTGATGAAGTATGAATTATACAGTAAGTCATACTGTATTGTATGTTCATGTAGTAATAGACTTATTATATACACATCCTTAAAGAGACGGATATGATAAACTGATATGATGCATACTCACACATGAGAAGGAAAACAGACATGCCTGTACAGTACTGTACATGACACTGACATACATTTGAAAGTAGTCACCACCACTCACACACACACACACACACACACACACACACACACACACACACACACACACACACACACACACGCACACTGAAAGTAATCATGTTGTGTTCTTACCATTGACAGTGTCTTTGATGATGGCTTCCCCATCCGGACAAGTTTCTATTGACATGGAGGAGAACAGACCACTACTAGAAACTCAGGTAATTTCATTAATCTGTACTACTGTAAATCCTCATCTTGATTATTTTTCAATACATGTACAGCATTTCCCTGTATTAAGCTTGTATTAAAAAACAACAATGTTAAATAATATTTAGCATTTGTTGAATAAATGCTTAACCATTTTAATATAATTCTGACTCAAAGCTTACACATATTAAACTTGTGTTAAATATTAACCATCTAATCAGATGTAGATTATCTAATGAAATGTAGACCAGTCAAATCAGATGCAGATTATCTAATGAAATGCAGACCAATCATTGTCTCACTGCTGTCACTGAATGCCTCACTGATGATCACATTGATTTGACAGTTTATCACTTTATTTTATTTTTTGCAAAGCTTTGTACAATTTACTAAGAAGGGCAGAATTTGACCCTCTGGTCAAATCTGACGCTCCTGTCACTCTGACTTCCAGTTTATGTACAGTATGTCAACTGCACTCGACAAAATGGCCTCCTCTCCCACCCACTTTGTATGTATGGTTACTTTTATGGCTTGCTAATCCACACAGCTGGGCACCAATGACACCGAAGGGCTGACTAATAATGACACAGCTAATGAAAAAATATCCTCTCTCCAATTGCTTAATTCACATCCTTGTGACAGCTCGACAATGACTTCAATAATTCCACGATGGCTTCAGTAGCTCCACCATGGCTTTGTTAGCTCCACAATGCAAAATCACTTGGTTTACTTAGGCCTAGTTCACACCTAGGCTGCGTACACACCTAAAGAACAAATGTTCGGTCCGTGTGCGATGCCTGATTGCTATTTGATTGCTGCTCCAATTCATTTTCAATGGGAGTCACGTCGTTTGATCGGACAAACCTGTCCGATGTGGGGGCGGAGGGCACAACAAACACATCGGACACCTTGTAGTCAAAACAGCCAACGAACAGGGTGGGACTTCAGATCGGACAGAAGGGTGGTTTTTAACCGCCAACTAATAGGAGAGAACTTCCGTTCTTGACAGCACTGGGTGGGGTTTAGGCTGTAGTCTTCTGAGTTACGTGACACAGACTATTATATCGCTTGTTTGTATGTCTTCTTTTGGCTACGGCCATGCGTAACTTGGAGAGTCCAAGTTGCGCACGGCTGTCTCCAAGTTCTATTCTATATACAGAAATACAGGACGATAGCCAAAATAGCCGTTGGGCCTCGGCAGTTGTGAGGCTGCATTAATAATTAGTTCTAAAAGCATGTCTTTTTTACGGGGATCACTATTGATTTTAATAGTAGACGCATATGTGTCTATGAGTAGCCTAGAGTAGAAATGTAATGGCAGCGTACGAGGTTCACATGCGCAAATATAACAGATATACAAGTTATCGACACGAATGGTACTTACGGTATGGTACACGATGTAAGCTTGTAGATCTGTTTATTTTAAGCATGCGCCACCGCCACCACGCAAAGGTGGTCCTAAATGATTAATTGATTACATCACTATAGCAAAAGACGTGATATAGGTCAACTGCAGCGGAGCTGTTCTGACTTGAAGCTTAACTGACCAGCACGGCTTCAAGTTTAAACCATAAGATGACATGGAAATGCCCGTCGATTTGATGCGCAAAAATAACATAGGCCTATATCGAATCAGGTTAAGGTGCACACATGGAAGAAAAGTCCTTTTTATCGGGATTCGGGGATACTTTGTTGTAGGCTATACGTCTCCGGTGAATTGTATGCACCAGCAGCAAGCACATTATTGTTCAAACACCTGCTCCTCTGTTCATCTGTTGTCTTATTTGGCTAATAAAATAATTATTACGAATGAATGCAATTTCAAGTTGTTGCTGCAATCATGATTCATGTTGCTGTTCTCTTCTCTGTGTGACTGAAGGTTGCGCCCAAAAATTGTAGACAGTGATTTCCCGCACCCCCTCATGTTATTTTTCCCTCCGTCGTAAAATGACCTCTTTTCTTTTTTTCACCATTTGGTTCGCTTAACATGTCCACGTGTCATTTGTTTACATATTTGGTACGCTTTACAAAGTCCAGTGTGAACACCAAACGGACCAAAATCTAAATGCAAATATTTGGTCCTTGATCCGGACCTTCTAAGTGAACTTTGAGTGTGAAAAACGGCCTCGACAAACTACCGCTAGCTGCTGCTGCAGTCAAGAAAACTACACTGAACATAATGTGCATCTATTTCCGCGTATGTAGCACCGCCCAAATCGCGCAAAGCATTGTGGGACATGGAGGCATCAAATCATAAAAATGTAATCAGTGGTCGGTCGGACAGATCTGTGTGTCCGAAAGGTGTGTACGAAGCCTAAGGCTTCGTACACACCTTTCGGACAATGGGAGTCACGTCTTTTGATCGGACAAACCTGTCCAATGTGGGGGCGGAGGGCACAACAAACACATCGGACACCTTGTAGTCAAAACAGCCAACGAACAGGGTGGGACTTCAGATCGGACAGAAGGGTGGTTTTTAACCACCAACTAATAGGAGAGAACTTCCGTTCTTGACAGCACTGGGTGGGGTTTAGGCTGTAGTCTTCTGAGTTACGTGACACAGACTATTATATCGCTTGTTTGTATGTCTTCTTTTGGCTACGGCCGTGCGTAACTTGGAGAGTCCAAGTTGCGCGCGGCACGGCTGTCTCCAGTGAGTGAGTTCAGTCTGGTACTAAGTTCTATTCTATATACAGAAATACAGGACGATAGCCAAAATAGCCGTCGGGCCTCGGCAGTTGTGAGGCTGCATTATTAATTAGTTCTAAAAGCATGTCTTTTTTACGGGGATCACTATTGATTTTAATAGTAGACGCATATATGTCTATGAGTAGCCTAGAGTAGAAATGTAATGGCAGCGTACGAGGTTCACATGCGCAAATATAACAGATATACAAGTTATCGACACGAATGGTACTTACGGTATGGTACACGATGTAAGCTTGTAGATCTGTTTATTTTAAGCATGCGCCACCGCCACCACGCAAAGTTATGACGCGCGCACATGTGGGGGGAGAGACCCGATATATTTTATAGCTCTATGGGAGAGACGCAGACAGAGAAATATTTAAAATCATCCTGTCTCGCTCTAGCGCACGGCCGCACGCATAAAGAGCCAATGGAGCAAATGTTAAATAAGCTACACAGGTGGTCCTAAATGATTAATTGATTACATCACTATAGCAAAAGACGTGATATAGGTCAACTGCAGCGGAGCTGTTCTGACTTGAAGCTTAACTGACCAGCACGGCTTCAAGTTTAAACCATAAGATGACATGGAAATGCCCGTCGATTTGATGCGCAGAAATAACATAGGCCTATATCGAATCAGGTTAAGGTGCACAGTACTGCACACATGGAAGAAAAGTCCTTTTTATCGGGATTCGGGGATACTTTGTTGTAGGCTATAGCCTACGTCTCTGGTGAATTGTATGCACCAGCAGCAAGCACATTATTGTTCAAACACCTGCTCCTCTGTTCATCTGTTGTCTTATTTGGCTAATAAAATAATTATTAAGAATTAATGCAATTTCAAGTTGTTGCTGCAATCATGATTCATGTTGCTGTTCTCTTCTCTCTGTGTGACTGAAGGTTGCGCCCAAAAATTGTAGACAGTGATTTCCCGCACCCCCTCATGTTATTTTTCCCTCCGTCGTAAAATTACCTCTTTTCTTTTTTTCACTATTTGGTTCGCTTAACATGTCCACGTGTAATTTGTTTACATATTTGGTACGCTTTACAAAGTCCAGTGTGAACACCAAACGGACCAAAATCAAAATGCAAATATTTGGTTCTTGGTCCTTGATCCGGACCTTCTAAGCGAACTTTAGGTGTGAAAGTGGCCTAAGGCTTCGTACACACCTGTCGGACACATTGATCTGTCCGACCGACCACTGATTACATTTTTATGATTTGATGCCTCCATGTCCCACAATGCTTTGCGCGATTTGGGCGGTGCTACTATACGCGGAAATAGATGCACATATGTTCAGTGTAGTTTTCTTGACTGCAGCAGCAGCTAGCGATAGTTTGTCGAGGCCGTTTTTCACACTCAAAGTTCACTTAGAAGGTCCGGATCAAGGACCAAGGACCACATATTTGCATTTTGATTTTGGTCCGTTTGGTGTTCACACTGGACTGTAAAGCGTACCAAATATGTAAACAAATGACACGTGGACACGTTAAGCGAACCAAATAGTGAAAAAAAGAAAAGAGGTCATTTTACGAGGGAAAAATAACATGAGGGGGTGCGGGAAATCACTGTCTACAATTTTTGGGCGCAACCTTCAGTCACACAGAGAGAAGAGAACAGCAACATGAATCATGATTGCAGCAACAACTTGAAATTGCATTAATTCTTAATAATTTTATTAGCCAAATAAGACAACAGATGAACAGAGGAGCAGGTGTTTGAACAATAATGTGCTTGCTGCTGGTGCATACAATTCACCGGAGACGTAGCCTACAACAAAGTATCCCCGAATCCCGATAAAAAGGACTTTTCTTCCATGTGTGCACCTTAACCTGATTCGATATAGGCCTGTTATTTCTGCGCATCAAATCGACGGGCATTTCCATGTCATCTTATGGTTTAAACTTGAAGCCGTGCTGGTCAGTTAAGCTTCAAGTCAGAACAGCTCCGCTGCAGTTGACCTATATCACGTCTTTTGCTATAGTGATGTAATTAATTAATCATTTAGGACCACCTGTGTAGCTTATTTAACATTTGCTCCATTGGCTCTTTATGCGTGCGGCCGTGCGCTAGAGCGAGACAGGATGATTTTAAATATTTCTCTGTCTGCGTCTCTCCCATAGAGCTATAAAATATATCGGGTCTCTCCCCCCACATGTGCGCGCGTCATAACTTTTCGTGGTGGCGGCGGCGCATGCTTAAAATAAACAGATCTACAAGCTTACATCGTGTACCATACCGTAAGTACCATTCGTGTCGATAACTTGTACATCTGTTATATTTGCGCATGTGAACCTCGTACGCTGCCATTACATTTCTACTCTAGGCTACTCATAGACATGCGTCTAGGCCTACTATTAAAATCAATAGTGATCCCCGTAAAAAATACATGCTTTTAGAACTAATTATTAATGCAGCCTCACAACTGCCGAGGCCCGACGGCTATTTTGGCTATCGTCCTGTATTTCTGGACTCACTCACTGGAGACAGCCGTGCGCAACTTGGACTCTCCAAGTTACGCACGGCCGTAGCCAAAAGAAGACATACAAACAAGCGATATAATAGTCTGTGTCACGTAACTCAGAAGACTACAGCCTAAACCCCACCCAGTGCTGTCAAGAACGGAAGTTCTCTCCTATTAGTTGGCGGTTAAAAACCACCCTTCTGTCCGATCTGAAGTCCCACCCTGTTCGTTGGCTGTTTTGACTACAAGGTGTCCGATGTGTTTGTTGTGCCCTCCGCCCCCACATCGGACAGGTTTGTCCGATCAAACGACGTGACTCCCATTGAAAATGAATTGGAGCAGCAATCAAATAGCAATCAGGCATCGCACACGGACCAAACATTTGTTCTTTAGGTGTGTACGCAGCCTCAGTGAACTTTGAGTGTGAAAAACGGCCTCGACAAACTAACGCTAGCTGCTGCTGCAGTTAAGAAAACTACACTGAACATATGTGCATCTATTTCCGTGTATCGTAGCACCGCCCAAATCGCGCAAAGCATTGTGGGACATGGAGGCATCAAATCATAAAAATGTAATCAGTGGTCGGTCGGACAGATCTGTGTGTCCGAAAGGTGTGTACGAAGCCTAGGTGTGTACGCAGCCTGACTCCCATTGGAAAAGCATTGTGGTGGCCCAAAAAAACAAAAAAACGACCAAACATTGCTTGATTGGTGTTTGGTACGTGTGAATGAGGCCTTACAGACACTGAATATTTAGCCTGGTGGTTGTGATTGTACTTGAGTACAATTTACACAAATAATTGTTTCTTTCCAATCACAATCACGGGATCACTTTTATTAATCTGCAACTCACCAGATTTGCTCTGAAACTGTCTAATCCTTACTTATACCTACATTCACAATAATGCTGTTGATGCTTTTACTGTTTATTTACAACTGACCTTTTTATCCGTTTTATGTTGCATCCCACCTTCTTCTCCAAAGCTTGCAGAGAAGGTAAGATTCATGATGATAACACTATTCAGTCAAATGCAACATTTATGTATTATGTATGCACAAATATTAAAGGGCTTAAACCTGTTCATCAGGAAAAGGAGACGGTTGATTGGTGGAGTAAGTTCTATGCCTCTGTGGGAGATCAGGAGAGATGTGGTCCATACCTGAAGAAAGGATATGACACACTAAAGGTAAAGACTTTTCCAATCTGGCCACAAATACATTCTGGGCGGGAACCCCTTTTGGTGTTTTAAGTATTATGTTATACTTTAGCCATTGAAAAATAGCAGATCTGCAAGCTCATAGCGGTGCCCGCTTTTGAAAAATCTTTCAGAGCGAACGTTTTTACCTCAAATCTTTGCTTCTGGGGGGACCCTGGAACAACATATTTTCTGATGGGGGTCCTTGACATGACAAAGTTTGAGAACCACTGACAGAAACATATTTTTTTCAGGACAAATTTACAATCTGATCTCAGGTCTAAATGGGTTAAATTATGTTTTGCTTTGTTTATCATTTATTAAATGCATTCAACCTGGCATGCCATATTTTGGGCATATTATATTATTATTTTCCAAAAGTAGCCGATCTACAAGCTAACAACTTGTAAGCTTGTAGATCATGAGCTTGTAGATCAGCTTTGTTTTGCTATTTTTGTGCAATACCAATAACGTCGTTCCATAAACTATAAAATCTAGCTTTTAAAAGTGATTTTAGGAGTCAGTCAATATCTGACAATGTGTTGTCAGGTGTACGACAGTGAACTGGAGGATGTCCCAGAGTTCCACGGGCTGACCGACTTCTGTGAAACGTTCAAACTGCTGCGAGGCAAAAACGAGAACGGAGACGACGACCCCACGGTAGTCGGAGAGTTCAAGGTAAAGGTTCCTGTTCGGGTTCTCCTCTTTTCACATGTTATGCGTTACACAAAATCACCACAATCTACCGCAATTAAACTCAGGATTTTACAAAGTACTATTATATTCATAGAATGAATCATCTGGGCCCAGATGACCAAACCCTGTGGACATACGTAACAAATATCCCCGTTTTCACTTACTGTATCGCAGGGTTCATTTAAGGTGTACCCTCTGTCAGATGACCCCGGTGTGACCGCCCCACCCCGTCAGTTCAGAGAGCTGCCAGAGAGCGGACCCCAGGAGTGTCTGGTCAGAATCTATGTGGTCAGAGCCCTCGAGCTGCAGCCCAAAGACAACAATGGCATGGTATCAGTTTTATTTCTTTATTTTTTATGGGTTTCTTCTGTTTTGTTTTTTCATCTCACCTACCCAGACTTTGTATTTTATCATGTTCACATTTTAGTTTACTTACTACCCTGCTTTCTATTTTATTAATCATTTTAATGTTTGTGTGAGTAAAACTAACCAAAGGTATGAGATGCATTGGGTGGCAATCAAGAAATCAAGAAAGAAAATAATGTAGTCTCGCATAGCAGATTGTGGCACACATGCGCTCACACGCTGATCTTTTTTTAAACGTACTGTCTCTACCCTTCTTAGTGTGATCCATACATCAAGATATCACTGGGAAAGAAATCCGTTGAAGACAGAGACCATTACATACCCAACACCATCAACCCCGTGCTTGGAAGGTATACAGTATACAGTGCCAATGAATAAACTATGTAGAACTCAATCACTTTCATGCAGTCCTTTTGAAAATACAGCACCCATACAGTGTCCTGATGGCTCACAGTAAAATCAAGAGTTAATTAAGGACTCAACAAGGTCACAACATCCTGTATTTTGATACATCTTTACTTTACTTTTTTCTTTATATACATAAATTATCATTTGTTTTATTTGTTTTGTTACTTATTTGTTTCTCGTCTTTAAGTCCCTGCATCTTTCTCTTACATATGTTCTACAAGTGTGCCACTAACTGAATAATATTTTGTTTTTGTCGGACAGGATGTTTGAGATGACGTGTTTCCTACCTCAGGACAAGGACCTGAAGATCTCGGTGTATGACTATGACCTTCTGACTCGCGATGAGAAGGTCGGTGAGACGGTGATTGACCTGGAGAACCGTTTCCTGTCCCGATATAACTCCTACTGCGGCCTGCCCCAGACTTACTGCATGTGAGGAAACGGTGCTGGCATGTAATATGCAACGTTGAGGGAATCTTTATTGAAGTTCATGTTGTTTGGGTGTCGTAAAGCGAATAATACATCTTCTTGGTTTCCGTTGATGTAGTTCTGGCATCAACCAGTGGAGGGACCAGCTGAAACCTTCTCAGATGCTGGAGAACTTGGCTCGACTCAAAGGCCTGTCTAAACCGAGGATTGAAGCCAATGGCACCTCGCTCACCTTCAACGGCAAAGATTACACGCTGGCTCAGTTTGGTAATAGGATAATAGGATTTTTTAAATCCTGCAAAAATATTAATTTATACAGGACAATGCTGTGGTAACTGGTAAGAGGGTGCTGAGAGGTTTACCCATTATCATTTTATGGTAATTGAAAAAAGAAAGCATACTTAGCATAGCAAACTTGTAATAATGTTGTGTTGTGTGGTAACGCCTGTTCACGTGCAGAGTTGAACCAAGAGGTGCATCATCATCTGGGTGAAGCTCGGGAACGCATCTGCCTGCATGTCCTCAGAACACAGGGACTGGTCCCTGAGCATGTTGAGACCAGAACTCTGTACAGCAGCTTCCAGCCCACTCTCTCTCAGGTTAGAGCTCATGACATGACAGTCTCAAACTTTTTCATTTCATGCCAAATTAACATATTTGGCCACATCTGAAAATATTATTTTCCAGGGACCACCATGGTAAATGGTAAATGGTGCATTTATATAGCGCCTTTATCCAAGGCGCTTTACATAGATTGTGCATTACATTCACCCATTCACACACACATTCATACACCGATTGCGGCGGAAGCCATGCAAGGTACCAACCAGCACATCGGGAGCAATTTGGGGTTCAGTGTCTTGCCCAAGGACACTTCGACATGTAGCCAGGAGGAGCCGGGATTCGAACCGCCGACCCATGGATCATTGGACGACCTGCTCTACCTCTTGAGCCACAGTCGCCCCATACACCATAGAAGATTTGCCTTATTAAAATGTTTCAGATATTATCAAATGTTTAACATTCTTCCAAGATTTTTGAGAAGTGACAGACCAACATCGCACATCGCAGTGCAACATACATGATGATGATGATGATTGCATGGCTGCATAGAATTGTAATGAGGGGCATGTACATTTGACATACATACATTTTCTCTTTTTAGGGGAGGCTTCAGATGTGGGTGGATGTCTTTCCAAAAAGAATCGGAATCCCTGGACCTCCATTTGACATCACACCACGCAAACCTAAGAAGTATGCTGTATTGTTATTTTACCTTGTATAGTTATACTCTGCCTGTGTAGATACTTGCTTTAATATGACATTGGATAAATATTAAACAAACAATTGCTTCTGAATTTCTCAGGAATCTTCTGCGAGTGGTTATTTGGAACACCAAAGACGTCACTTTGGATGAGACGAGCATCACTGGAGAACACATGAGTGACATCTACATCAAAGGGTAGGGTGATGGACAACGTACATAATGTTGCAAATTTAAGATGTCATGAAATGACTCATTTGCAACCTTTTTGCAAAGCTTTATGTACTGCATATGTATCCTTATTTCTCACCTCAAATGTTTTCATTAACATTTGTTAATGGCAAGTGTTATTTCCATAGAACATGCCCCTCCAAACAGACCTACTTTTAATTATGATGCTGTTTTGAATTTCTTTTAAGGTGACAGTACATTTACTGTCACCTTAAAAGAAATTCAAAACAGAGCATCATAATTCATAGTAGGTCTGTTTGGAGGGGCATGTTGTTATGGGAATAACACAGGTGAATGAAATTGTGATTCATATTCATTCATAAAGGCAGTATGCTTGCTTGTGTTTGACAGGAAGTTATTCAGATTGGTCCCTTTTAGAGACTTGACATAAAAACACACAATAATTGATTTCTGCAAAGATTTTTGCCATCTATTGTTTGGTATGTCCTCATTATGACCACTGTAATTGGCTCTACCAGCTGGATGCCTGGCATGGAGGAGGACAAGCAGAAGACTGACGTCCACTACAGGTCTCTGGATGGAGATGGAAACTTCAACTGGAGGTTTGTCTACGAGTTTGACTACCTGCCTGCTGAGCAGCTCTGCCTGGTGTCCAAGAAGGTGAGCGTCAGCTGGAGTATGTTAAAGAAATACTTAAAGAAAAAGCTTTTCCCGAAAAGGTTTACAGATACGGGGTGGACTGGATGTGCGTACATTTAATTCAGATTTTATTTTTATTGATGCAATTTGGTCATTTTTTTATTTCATGTTTTCTCTTCGATAGGAACATTTTTGGAGTCTTGACCAAACAGAGTTCAGGACCCCCCCTAAGCTGATTGTTCAAATCTGGGACAATGACAAGTTCTCTTTGGATGACTATTTAGGTGAGGCTTTCTTATAAATGGTAACCAAATACAATTTATGGTCTTGATTTATTTACCTAGTAGTTATGCCACACATTTCCACAGAAACCTGCCTTCACATTGTAATTCTGAACTGTCCAAATGTGTCCTATTAGTACAATAACTTGAATGAAGCGCACACAGTAGGGTGCAGAACGTACAGTATCCTTTATAAATGGACTCAGCTGAACAGCAAAATCCTGAGTATTTAAAATCAACCCCCACTCTTGAGTTAAGCTATCACTTTGACATAGGTTGATTGGGATCTGACAACATTGTAATCCACAGGTACAGTGGAACTTGACTTGCGGAACCTGACTCCTCCAGCCAAGAGCGCAGAGAAGTGTAAACTGGAAATGATGGAGTGTCTAGATATTGGAGCACCACGGAAGGCTGATCACTCCAAGTCTCTGTTTGCACAGCAGTCTGTGCGAGGCTGGTGGCCCTGTGCAATAGAACAGGATGGTAAAAAGGTTCTGGGTGTAAGTACAGGCAAGCTTGGCCTTTCCATAACTGTGCAATTCCATAACTGTGCAAATAATACAGAACTCCTTACTGTTATTATGTTATCATTCATTTTGTGTTTGACCCTGTTTTATAGGGAAAGGTGGAGATGACATTGGAGATTGTAAGTGTACAGGATGCCGATGAGAAACCTGCAGGGAGAGGCAGGGATGAACCCAACATGAACCCCAAGCTTGACCCACCAAAGTAAGAAAGCCCTATATATTCACCTCAGTATTCACTGGAGCGGTAAAATAATTCCAGTCCATCTAACAGTGGTTCCGAAGTGGTGTGCCAACCTTCAAGGCACACTGGTGTGCTGTGAGACAAGTCCAGGTGTGCCTTGGGATTTTGTGACAACTACACATTCACTAGTAAGAGACCACACCACTGCTCAAGTTTAGGGGTGTTTATTGCACGAGTGAGATGTAGGTGTATTGGTGAGGTGCCCGGGGAGGGCGAGACTCAGGGTGGGGGCGTAGTCTCGGGAGCGATCGGTCGCCTCGGCTCGGGCGCTGCCCCCCTCGGGGCTCCTGGGAGAAGGAGAGGGAAAGAAGTGTTAGCGGGGCAAGGCTGAGGATGAAGGCAGCGGTGGCCGAACGGATAGCGGCGCGGTCTAGATACCGGAAGGTTCCCAGTTCGAATCAGCCGTCCGACACGTTAAAATGACCACCGCTGAAATGCCCTTGAACAAGGCATCAACCACTACGATGAAATGTGTTCTATGAGCAGGGCCTGGCTGGAAACAAGTTCTTGAGCCTAGCCCAGATACCCTGGGTAAATATAGATTTCATTTCATTTCATTTCAAGGGGGTTAGTTGGGGAGGAGGAGGAGGAGGAGGAGGAGGGGGGGGGGGATTTGAAAGTGCGAGGCAGTATCAAGCAGGTAAGGGATGAGATGAGGTGTATTTATGCTGTGGGGAATGTTACATGATTGGCTGTGAGACTGTAGGACGCAGGTGAACTCGATAAGGAGATAGGGAAGCTGAGTGATCAGGTTGAGCAGTGGGCGTTCTCTACTCCTGAATCTGCGTTGAACACAACTTCATTTATTGCAACATGTACAACTGTACAAAAAAAGAGTTTCCAACAGTGAGACTCTTGAGATTCTGACTTGCTTGTTAGTAGTCGTTGGGTACCAACTTTGAAAACAACTGATCTAGAAGATGCAAGGCTATGAGGTTTGCTTCATAGTATGCATGTTTGACATATGAAAAAAACAAACAATAAAACATGTTTTTTGTATGGCACATTACATACTCTCATCACTGTTTATTCATGTAGTACTAATATTAAAACAAATATTTGCCCCTTTTTCTTTTACACCAATAACCACCAGCCGTCCAGACACATCCTTCTTCTGGTTCACCAGCCCCTTTAAAACCTGCAAGTTCATCGTGTGGAGAAGGTTCAGGTGCCTCTTCATCGGACTCATAATTCTGATTATACTGCTCCTCTTCATCGCCATCCTCCTCTACTCTTTACCGGTAAGGATGGCCAAGTTGGTGTTAGATCCACTACCCTGTCAGACCCACTTGTGACCCATTTTGGGGTCCTGACTCACAGGTTTAGCCACTGCTCTGCAAAAAAAAGCTAAAATGAGGCTCACTACTTTTATGTACATTGCTTACTCACTTAACACACAGACACTGGAATACTAAGTCATTACTAATGACAGTGATCTGAAGAAGTACTGATTTGATTCATTGTTTTTTTCATTCCAGAACTACATCTCAATGAAGATAGTGAAGCCATATCAGTGATAAAATGGATCCAAAGGCGAATTTAAACCTCTCAGCAAACCACGGCCACTGGATACACCTTCAAAATGAATGAAATGCTTCAAACTACATTTTCTAAATATTTTGTTTTCTGCACAACTTCACTTCTAATGGGAGAACCTTAATGCACCTTTGCACATAAGTAAAACAAATTCTGCACACTTGTTTTCAGTCCTTTCATAAGCATACAGACATGCTTACTTTGTCCCCACCTCCCACTATGTTCCATTTGTCTATCACACACACATCTACACATTTGCACTTGAATGCACAATTTTATCTGAAATATCTGACAATCTCTTGATTTTTAATTAAATATATTTTAAATGGACAAAAATGATGGTACCATTATTATTTTGGAGGCAAGCAAACATTTTCTGTAGCACTGAAAGCTGTTAAAGCTTGTGTACAGAGTAAATTTATATTGCTAGACATTGGAGCAGCAATAGTGTAATAGTGTACAATAATACAGTTATAATACAGTAGAGTACAGTTCAACAATATTCAGGAAATAGTTTGACCATTGTACCAGAGCTTCTGCTGATTTTTGATAAGAAATCTTGAGATCTTAGTATGCTCTCTGTGACACTGAAATGAATGAACAGTGAGCTTATCTGAGGCTCTCTCTCACACACACACACCTCACATAATCACATTTCTGAGTTCGAGAAGAATTCTCCTTTTTAATTACACGTTGTGGTGGTCCTCTTCACAGATTCCAGTAAGTAGCATGTTTAAGATCAGGTCATTTAAAATGAATTCAATTAAGTTTCCTTTCCACTTTCACCATCTGAAGTTCTACACTCTGGCTTTCATTTATTAATCACTCACCTACAGTAGGAAGTCTGATTATGGGGAAATGACATCCTACAAGTTAAAGAAGCAGGACAAGGGGGATAGGACATAGCGACATAGAAGCAGGTCATAGGGTTGCATGATTCTGTCCATGGTTGTGAAGTTTAGGTTAATGAACTTATCAACCCAGATTCGGCACAAACAAGGGACTAAATTCTTTTCGCTCCTATGCCACCAAAATGTGGAACGCCCTACCAACTGTCATTAAGACATGCGAATCCCTTGACTCTTTCAAAACCGCTCTCAAAGGGCACCTACGGACGGCTGCAATTCGAAACTGGCCCCTGTAAAATCGGAATCCCTCAAACACGAACGCAAGGACAACACAAGAGACGGTCACGGCCACACAGCCAACTCAAGGTACGGCCACGGAGCCGACTTGGGGACCCAACGCAGCTCCTCCAAGGAAAACAAACAAATTAACGGAGCTGAACGTGAATCCCCCCCACCGCCCACCCCTTTTTTTCCCCTCACTGTATATGTTTCTTTTCCCTTTTTACCTCCTTTATGATGAATTCCTGTTCTGTCTATAGAAGTGTCTATTTGTACGTCTCTAAATGTTTTGATGATTTGAACATGGTGGACCCTATTGGAAACAAGTGTAATGCTTAATTGGGTCGTCCACTCACAGTTAACAGCCTTTGTATTGAGTTTGTGCTTGAAATGTACTGTAATTCTGCAAACTGTTAATACATTCTTCAATCAATCCGGGCACAACCATTTAATGTCAGGTTGAGCTTCAAAAATGTATACCGTGTAACACCACCAGTATAGATGTTGCATTGATAGTGATACTGTATTCAATTGGAAATGCACCTTTTGTCAAGTGAGAGTTGACCAAGAAGCTGCTCACTTTACACTACTAGAAATGTGTGCAGCTGTCACATTCAGCTGCGTTGAAAGCACCCGTCTGTGAGAGTGGGAAGGGCAGCAGGTGGTGTCTGCCAATGACACCTTTCCTAATGACAAACTCAAAAAAATAAAATAAACATAAATCTAACTGACCGATCGAGTTAAAGCCCGTGTAGTGTTGCCTTGATTTCACGTTACATTACAGTAGGTACGACGCGCGGTTAGCATAATGCTACTGTAGCATTATGTTAACGGCGTTCAGTTGACATTTTTAAGTTGATTTTAATACCATTCTCCTACAGAGGACATCGGTCGCACACAACGTCCATCCGTAAATAATATTTGTATTTAAATACCATAATGATGTGAAATGTCCGACACTGAAATGTAGTTCTGAACTCTGGCGGACGGTTGCTTCAGCTCGGTGGGCGTGTCACGAATTCGGAATTCCCCTTCGCTCAAGATGGGGGCTCAATGACGCGTTACCATGGTTACCCGCACTGCGCTCATTGGATGCGCTTTGTGTACACAACACGAGCAACGCGCTGATAGGACGAGCTGTGTTTAGATTCAAACTCAGCCAATGTGTGACAACGAAGCCGTTGCGTTGTTTTTGAAGAGTGCATAAAAGGTGGTGCGCGCAACGGAACCTTCATTTTCTTCTTGATGCTTGATGGTGATGGTAGTGATGCACATCATGGAGAAGATCATCTATGATAGAGATTTCCTACTGAGCCTACAGTTCATCTCAGTCAGCATTAAGAAACCTGAGGACCTGCCAGTCAACAGAGATGTCATCCTGGACAAAGTCAACAGCAAGAAGCCTCTGGGAAAGCTGCTGAACCCAGCCAGGCGTCTACCAGGAGGCATGGACCGTGGCTCTGATTTCAGGCCTTCATTTGGAGAGACAGGTTGGAGAGACGGGCCTCGTCGCCAGTTCTCTCTGTCCGTCGACGTGCAGCTCGACAAGGCCAAGGATGCCTGGACACCTTCTGGAAAGAAGCAGCAGAGTCGTGAGGTGGTCAAGGACACAGAGGAGGCCATGACCCAGGATCTGTTCAACAGAGTGCGTGGCATCTTGAACAAGTTAACCCCCCAGAAGTTCCAACAGCTGACCAAGCAGGTGAGGGAGCTCACCATCGACACAGAGGCACGGCTTAAGGGGGTCATTGACATCATTTTTGAGAAGGCCATCTCAGAGCCCAGCTTCTCTGTGGTCTATGCCAAACTGTGTCACTGCTTTATGGAGCTCGAGGTCCCCAGTGCAGCTAAGCCGGGAGTCTGTGTGACTTTCCGCAGGCTGTTGCTCAACCGTTGCAAGGCACAGTTTGATAAGAAACTGAATGCTGCCCAGGTGGAGGAGGATAAGAAGCTTTGCAAAGAGGAACTGGACCATTACAGAAACAAGGCCAGGAGGTGCTCCATGGGCAACATTAAGTTCATTGGGGAGTTATTCAAGCTCAAGATGCTGACGGCGGCGACCATGGACAAGTGCATCATCAGTAAGCTGCTCATAACACGTGACGAGGACTCCCTGGAGTGCTTGTGTGCACTTATTTCCACCACTGGGAAAGCCATGGACTTTGAGATGGCCAAGCCTTGCATGGACCACATGAAGAAGATCATCAAGGAGAGAAAGACCTCCCCCAGGATCCGCTTCATGCTGCAGGATGTGTTGGACCTCCAACAGAATAACTGGGTGCCCAGGCGAGGAGACCAGGGTCCCAAGACCATCGAGCAGATCCACAAAGATGCTGAGATGGAAGTGCAAATGGAGCAGTTGAAGATCCAGCAGACCGTCATCTCTAAGGAGTCAATCAGAGGCTCAATTGACAGATTTGTTGGAGGCCGGCCCGGCGGACGTGGCTCATACACCCCACGACAGGGTAGGGTGGCCAAGGGCTGGAACAGCTTCTCCATTTCAACCAACAACAAACACATCGATACTTCATGTCTCAGCAGAATGACCAAGACTCGTGTTCTTGACATTAACAACCAGCTGCTGGCCCCTGGAAACAAAGGCCCATGGGGTAAAGGCAAGCCTGCTGACCCTGGCTCAGAGCTGGGCAGCCATCCAGCCAGCAGCACCCTGAACAGATTCTCTGATCGGCAGAAACCCTCTTCAGGCTCCTCTCTTCACTCAGACATACTATTGGCTCAGGACAACAGAGTGCAAGCCAGGACCACAACAGAGAACATGAAGCAGGATGCTGCTCCTAACCCCCCACCCCCCCAGACCCCCACCAAGCCCACCTTGACCGAGGAGGAAGTGGAGAAGAAATCTACAGCCATCATCGAAGAGTACCTCCACATCAACGACATGGAGGAGGCACTGCAGTGTGTACAGGAGTTTAACTGTGGTCAGTTGCTCTCTGTGTTTGTGCGTAATGGCCTGGAGTCCACGCTAGATCGCAGTGCCATCGCCAGAGACCACATGGGGCAGCTGCTGTATCGGCTCATCAAGGCTGGCATATTGCCCATACAGCAGTACTACAAAGGGCTTCAAGCGATTCTAGACGTGGCGGAGGACATGTCTACAGACATCCCACACTTCTGGCTGTATCTGGCCGAGCTGATCACTCCCATGCTCCACAAGGGAGGTATCCCTATGGAACAGCTCTTCAAGGAGATCTCAAAGACTCTCATTCCTCAGGGTATGGCTGGAAACCTGTTGAAAAACCTTTCTGCATTTCTATGATCTTTTAAACAATTTCAACTGTTTTAAACAATGTATTTTGTCCATACTGTTTTGAGCAATGATCTTTTAATCAATTTAAACTGTTTTAAACAATTTAAACAATGCATTTTGTCAATACTGTTTTGAACAATGATCTTTTAAACAATTTAAACATTGTTTTTAACAATTTAAACTGTTTGAAACAATGATAACTTGTAATAATCAATGAAATACCTCAATCATTCTAATGAAATATAATGATGTACCGTATAAATATATAACTTACTTGTAAATGTAATTTACAAGTAAGTAACATAATAAATTATCTAAACATGTAAAATGTGTCTGTCTGTAATATGCATCTTTAAGGTTTCTATTGTTAAGGCTTGTGTACAGAGTACATTTATTTTGTTAGACATTGGAGCAGCATTAATAGTAATACTAGTTATTATAATACTGTATAGTACAGTTCAACAATACAATATTCAGGAAATTGTTTGACCAGTGTACCAGCGCTTCAGATGATTTTAAATGTGATTAAGGTGATTTGAAGACATCTTGAGGAGATTTCTTAGTATGATCTCTGTGGCACTCAGACCCTGAAATGAATGAACAGTGAGCTCCTCTGAGGCTCTCACTCACTCACACACACACAAGCTAGTGTGTGTGTGTGTGTGTGTGTGTGTGTGTGTGTGTGCGCGCGTGATGGTCATATATATCTTCACATATTCCAGTAAGTAGCATGTTTATAATCGGGGGAATTTAAAATACATTAAATTAAGTTTCCTTTCCACTTTCACCATCTGAGGTTCTACACTCTGGCTTTCACTTGATTAATCAGAAGTCTGATTATTACATGATGGGGAAATGACATCCTACAAGTTGAAGAAGCAGGCCTGGTGAGGGTTGCATGATTCTGTCCTTAATGGACGTGAAGTGAAAGTTAATGAACTCACTCCAGGCACAACCATTTAATGTCAGGCTGAACTACAAAACAAGTTATACCTTGTAACACCACCAGTATAGATGTTGCATTGATACTGTATTCAATTGGAAATGCACCATTTTTGTCAAGTGAGAGTTGAGCGAGAAGCTGCTCGTGCTCACTACTGTGCAGCTGTCACACATTCAGCTGCGTTCAAAGCAGAAAACACCTATCTGCATTAGAGAGTGGTTAGGGCAGGTGGTGTCTGCCAATTACACCTTTCCCAATGACAAACTAACTTACAGTACATCCGCCTCCTGTATAAACAGCTGATAGAATAATAAGTCAACTTTGACTTCATGCGTGACATTACCATCTCATTGCCACTGGAAGATACTGGCTCTGAAACCAAGACACTTCACAGCAGGAAGTGATAGGATTGAGAAGAGCTTGTACTTGAGCTATTTTCACACAAATTGTCCCAGAATAGGGTTCCAGTTTTTAATAACACCAATACACACAAATGCTCAGGTTGGGAACCCATATGTTCATGCATATTTCCCCTTGCATCTGTACACAAAGCAGGTGATTCTGAGATCACATATTTACAAAGCACTGGACAAAGAAAAAGGCTGATTATTGTATTTAGAGTTAATTTATATTTACAGTACATATTATGAAAATGCCTAAATCGTGTACATTAAAGACAATCATCACAACCACAGCTGTACATGTCTATTAGAGCAAGTTGTGTTACCACAAAAACAAACAAATTAAATTAAACTAAGATAATCTAGTCACATCTCCAATAATGCTGTGCTCTTGTCGTTCATTGGTTTCATTTGCTGGATTGTATTGTATTGTATTGCTGGACCATATTACACAGTAAAATTCTCAGTATCCATACCATATTACACAGTAAAATTCTCTGTATCCATTTGTAACAGTGTATGTAATCAAATTCAGTTACATTTGTACACTCGGATAATTAAACACTTGAGGATTTGACTGCGTTAGTCAGTGCAGGGTTTATTCCTCCTCTGAAGTGTGGTGGTTGCAGTACTGCTGTAGTAGGAGCTCCACCTCTGCTCTCTGTGCCAGGCTGTTGGCTTTACCTTGGAAGCGCCCATTCTTCCCTGCTCCCTTCCCCTGGAGTATCTCAATCACCCTGCAGAGGGCAGACACAGTACAGCAGCATTCAGATGACCATAATGGGGGTAAAGGACTACAGTTACCCGAGTTCTAACATTTGTATAATTAAGTCCCATGTGTACACAATTATTAACCCACTCCACCTGGAAAGTGAAGGACATTACACCTCCCACACATTTTCATTTATGTGCCAAATTCAGTCATATCCCCAGTTAGTTCTCACCTTGCATTGTTGACTGGCAGAAAGGCATTTTATTGAATGCCAAACAATACTATGCACCTTTTTAGTACCTTACTTATAATGTAGCAGCAACAGCCGCTTTTAGTAACGGTAGCTCAATGTGAAACTGGCATAAATCGCAATAACACTCTTGAGATGCTGTGCAATATTGGTGCTGGTGTGCATATATGGCATGAGGCTGAGGGTCCAACTGCATCACACCAGTGCCAATATCTCATGTTATAGCACTCCCCCGTTTGTGTAAAACGGCTTTACCACTTTTAACCTGGCGTCCCTACATTGAGCATGACTATGATATTTGAAAAAATTAAACAAAAAAAAAAAAACTTGAAAAAGCTCACGGTTGTGAGCTTGATACATTTTCTCCACGCACCATTGTACGACAAAATGTAAAATGGGGCTTAAGTGGTAATTGGTTACATATTATATTCAGGTTTGATAGGGTATGCTTCCATATTTCAAATGGTGTGAGATCCAGTTGTATCATGTATGTCTTACCGTGGTCCCATCTTGGTCACTGTTCCACTGGGTCCGGCAAGCAGAAATAGCCCAGGTCCCTTATCCTCTCCAACGGTCAGGAATACCAATGTTTCCTATGAGCAGACAGTAAGAAGTCAGTGTTGACAAAATGGTCTCATTGGTAAGAGAAACAGAAACTCAGACTGTTAAGATAAAATCTTACCTCTGTGCCTATTTCGTTGGCAATGATGTTCATGAACTCGTTATCGCCTTCTTTCCTATGGGCAGAAAACATAAGCGATAACAGTTTCCACTCAAAAAGAAATGGGAATTCTGTTGGATATGCTTGTTCAAGAGACTCACTCACTTGTGCAAGCTGAAGAAGTTTCCTCTCTGTGTGTTGCTCTTGAAGTTCTGTGCAATGAGGACAGCCATGTCTCGCAGGAGGCTCAGGTTACTCTGCCAGCAATTACGATTAGTGTAATGTGAGATTACTGTACGTTTACAAAGGAAATACAGGGTATATTCAAAGGATTTTCTGGCTTACTTTCTGTAGCAGCTTAACAGACTTCTGGAGTTTGTCTACTGCCTCTACATGCTCGTCAGGCCCAGTTCTGTTGAAAAGACATGGAAAGAGAATTTTCTCAGATCAAGTTGTTTCACAAGGTCTTGGAATTAGGTCTGCACATTGCTGAAAGATCTATAGAATGATGTTTTTGCTGTTCTTCAGTGATATAGGTGTTGACAGAGCTTCATAACAGTCTGAAAGAAATTAGATCATGCTCTGGGTTTACTCTGAATATGAGGTTTCTTTGAACTTGCATGTTTACTTGTATGCCAAGGATTCAATGTAGAAAACTACAGCAGTTAACTGGCCTACTGTTTTTCAAGGCGCCATGTCATTGTTCCAACAACACATTATTCCGACGTCCCGTTGGTCCGACTGGCCCCATACTAACCCTATCCCCTAACCCTAACCACACGTGGAAGCCACGGGGTGAGTCTTAACCGGCCACGTAGTCGGACTAACGGGATGTCGGAATTATGGGCAGTCTGCTTTTTCAATGTGTTGTGCAGTCCTATTTGGAATCACTACTGACGTGTAGAGTTCAGTAACTAAGAACTCACTTCAACAGAGAAACCAGCGACCGTTCTGTGCTGTAGCTTTTCTCAGCATACTTCAGAACCCTGTTCCCCGCCAGGAAGATCAAGTTAGTTTTATTCTTCTTCCCTTTCTCTGTCCCAAGTAGCTTTATTACCTAAAAGGAATTATTTGAGATTGTTATAAAGTGAAATAAACTGAGCAAGAATATACAAAAAATTGATTATATAAACTGTCAATGTTTTATATTATATAGGTTTTTGTGTTTCAGTGTGCCTGTGCATGTTAGTCTGTTGTTTCACCTGTAAATGACTGAGATTAGACACATGGGTTCCACAGCACATGTTGGCATCAACACCCTCAATATCAATGATCCGAATTGGTCCTGCATGATCATCTGGCAGACCTCTGCTCCTCACCTGTGTAAAAATGTACCCTTATTGGTCATATAAAACAAGTAGCATGATGGGTTAATCCATATAGTAATTTAGTCATAAAAAAATAAATCAGTGTTTGTGAATAGAAAAAAAGTGAATGAAAGTAAATTAAGAAAATGCTATGGCAGAGCCACAGAGTGCTTACCTTTTCCACAGCGGGGTCGTCTATAGACAGAAGCTGTACATTGACAGGGACCTGGGCTCTGATCTTGTCATTGACAGCTTCCTCCAGGGCCAGGAGCTGGGCAGGCTTCATACACGGAGTGTCCAGCTCTATGGAGCTTCTCTGACGCCCCAACTCCCTGCAACAGCCCAGACAATGGTCAAAAGAGAGTCGGTCTTCAAAATTCTTTATTGGGAATAACCCCTTGAGATAAATCATGTCTAAAAATCATCTGGAGAGTTGACAATGATGAATTCCTTTGAATGATTAAGGTTTTGATACTTGCTGGAGTGATACAAACAGAGATATGACAGAATAAAATAGGACAAAACTAGATTGATCAGGTGGGAAATGTTCTAGTTTTAGTGGGCAATGATTCGATACAGCAGCAATAGCATGTAACCCCTAAAATACTTAATACTGGAAAAAACCTGCATTTGTGTCATAAAAGTGAAATCATGAATATACCAGGATGTGGTCTTGTATCCAAACATGCTATCTGCCAATGCAGTGATCAGGTGTTGACCTAATTGAAAAGAGAAAACATAATTGTATTTATTATATTATATTTATTATTTTACTTATCCAAACTGCACTAACAGCCAAAACAATAGGGTTTCAGTGCAATACATAGGCTATGCAGAAATTGGGAAATTCTTCTTTTTGGCTTTTTCTGCCTTTATTGAAGTGAAGACTGACAGGAAAGAGGGAGAGAGGAAAGAGGGAGAGAGAAGGGGAGAGACATGCAGCAAAGGTCGTCATGAACGGGACTCGGAACACGTCAAGCCAGAGCCTATATGTGGCATGCGCCTAGACCACTACTTCTAAACACCTGTCCTAATTTCAGCTCACCCGAGTGCTGCTGCATGTGGTCAAACCTGCGGTCCCAGTCCACCTTCAGCTGCACCTCCTGCCCCTCCTCCAGAGCAGAGCACACAAAGTGCACAGCCTCAGCCCCCTGCCTGGTCACCCTCAACACAGACACGTCTGCTATCAGCCCATGGTCATCTGGCTGAGGAACAACAAAGTAGGGCATGATAAGTGCCAACATACTATAAATTAATTCATGTGTGTGTGTGTGTTATTTACCACTTGAACCACAGCATGCCTATTCTGGGGAAACATAATGCCAATTTTCCCAATTTGTGGCAAAGATATTTGGTTTAGACAGAAGAAATCTGCCAATCACAATTTGCATCGTCACTTTTGTCTTCAATGTTTGTGTTTACACACTTTTGTTTTGTCTTCAATGTTTGTTGTAAAATGTAGTAGCCTAATAGAGGCAGCAAGCTTGTCTATGTTTAGGGGGTGTATGATGCATATGCCCACCACAGGGCTCTGGTCAGGGAGCTTGGACTCAAGGATGACTCTTGATGGTGTTTATGAATTTTATATGTCGTTGATAGTAGTACAGACATACAGGGTTGCTCATAAGTGAATGGTATTTATTCAAGAACACATTCTGTTGCTTCGGTTTGTCTGTATGCATGTAAGATGCACAGTACACACAACTTGGGGTCCTGAACAACTGGGGGTGCCCAAACAGGAGCCTGAACTAAAATATAAGCTAGGTCCTGTAGAATTACTAAAGGTGGAGGGGCACTTCGGGTTTAATTCATTCTCGCAGCTGGTCGGATGTGATGTGACGGTGGTACGCGGCGGTGGTTTTCGAAATGCAGTCGGACTCGGCAGAAGGATCTGATAATGAAAGTCAAGCAGCCTCTCGTGATGGAAATGATGGATTCAAGCAAGAAAAGAAAAGGAAGAAAGGATCAAACAGCTCAGAAAGTGACAAGGAAGAGAGATATTTTTTTGGGATGAGGGCGGAGTCGCAGGTCGACGGCATTTTCAAGGATCAACATGCTCTAGGAGTGTTTGTGGAAAAGAAAGTGGGGGGAATAAAATCGTTAAGGATTGCTAGGAGCGGGCTGGTGATATTTGAGTGTAGCGCTAAGCAGGTGGATGATGCTTTACGCATCAGTAAGTATGGGAAGCATCGAGTAAGTACCTTTCGACTTGAAGGAAAACGTTGCAAGGGAGTTGTAAGCGGGGTGCCATTGTCAATACAGCCACAATATTTTGTGAACCTTATTGAGGGAGTTTGTGAGGCAAAAAGAATGTCCAGATTCAGAGAGGGGAAACGCGAGGAAAGTGGGTCTGTTTGTTTGACCTTTTCAGGAGATCTACCTCAGCGAGTGTACCTGAGTTACATGAGTTACAGGGTTAGGCCATATGAGAGAGCACCGCTCAGGTGCTTTTGTTGCCAACGCTATGGGCATGTGGCAGCAGTGTGCAGGGAGAACAGAAGGTGTGGAAGGTGTGGGGAGGAAAAATGCGAAGGAGAGGAATGTAAAGAAGGGCAGGGAGAAGAAAAGTGTGTACATTGTGGTGGGGGACACTACACCGGATCAGCTGGGTGTCCTAGGAGAGAGAAGGAGGTAATGGTAAGCAGGGTTCAAGCAGAAGTGAAGGGATTGTCTTATGCCGAAGCGGTAAAGAGAGTGGAGAGGAGCAAGGCCAATGATGGAAAAGCGGCAGTGGAAGTACAGCAGGCAACTGATGTAGGCTTAAGTGACAACATATGTATGGACAAGAAGCGATTCCTGGCATTCATTGCGATGATCATCAACGTGCGGCTGACATTCAAACCAAGTCGGAACGAATTAAGATGGTGTTGGAAGCGGCGAGGAGGTTCCTAGATGTTCTGGATGTTACTGCAGAGGACGTGGATATTATACTAAGAGAAGAATTCACACCATCTCAGGCCTCAGGGTCTGGGATGTAACGCACAGAAGGGACAATGTGGATGGGGATCATTTTGGAGTGGGCACTATTACGTTTGTACAGGGTGATGTTAAGTTACGTTATAGATATTAGTTTTAGTTTGTCTGATCCACGCACGGATCAGAAGGGGGCGGTAATGCAACTATTTGGATGCCAGCCGCCATAAAACCCCACGAAGAAGAAGAAGATTACTAAAGGTGCCTGAGAAACCTGCACACAGAAGGCAAAAATAAAGGTAAATTGAATGATACACTTGTTATTACTGTAAATTCTGCTTACTTGACCACCTCCCTCAGGAAACAAGATGGTGTCATGGAGTTTGACATTAAAACCCTTCAGGGTTTCTTTCTTTCCATTGACTTCTTGCTTCAGTTCGGCAGGGCAGCAGGACACCACCGAGGTGACAAACTACAACAGAATTATGTATAATAACTTAATGCAAGTTATGCAAGACAAACATTCTGTTGTGTCGTGTGTCCTTATTGAGGATTGTGATTGGTCAAAGCCATTTTATTGTTTCTGTTAATATTATGCACCAGGGTGCATGCATGAGGTATTTGAATTACTTCAAAGCTGACTGAATGCGTGTATAAAAGTAATCTCCCCCACCGCCCACCCCTTTTTTTCCCCTCACTGTATATGTTTCTTTTCCCTTTTTACCTCCTTTATGATGAATTCCTGTTCTGTCTATAGAAGTGTCTATTTGTACGTCTCTAAATGTTTTGATGATTTGAACATGGTGGACCCTATTGGAAACAAGTGTAATGCTTAATTGGGTCCGGGTCGTCCACTCACAGTTAACAGCCTTTGTATTGAGTTTGTGCTTGAAATGTACTGTAATTCTGCAAACTGTTAATAAATTCTTCAATCAATCAATCATAACATGTCCCTATAACTACCTATTGCTTTGAGCAAGTATTACATTGTTAGGAAAAGCAATAGACATTAGGCTGTGCACTGCATTCGTTACAGGCTGCACAGAGAATAAAACACGTGTTTAGGTCCCATAAAACTGTAAACTATAGCACCATGCTAACGCTATAGCTACTGTTAGCTTGTATGAATCAAATCGCTGTCATGGTTCTCGAGTTTCCATCAAGCTTCTGGTCTTGCAACGTGGACTAGTAATCGCATGCAGCTAACAATTAATCCATACCTCTTTCATATAGCAATCCCGCTGACACTGGAAAGCCATGTTTAAAATAAATGTATAAGACAGTTATACCACACTCGCACACCTTACAAAACAGCTGCCTGTCAGCTAAGTACTAGTAAGTACGGAGGGCAAGTTAGGACACATTTTACGCACATGCAGCTACAGTGGCGAAGTGGGAGGTCGCCCAGACCCCATGTGTGGTGGAATGGTTCTCTCAACCTGTGGGTGGTGGGTTGGGAGTGGGACCCAGGGGGGTCCCCACATTTTTTTGGGGGGAGGAGGGGGGTCCCCAAATGACAGTAAAGTGACAATTAAAACACAATATACTGTATTGTATTGTATAGCGGTATGTATATGTTTACAACTATATGGTCTTGTACCTGTAATGTATGGCTATAGTAGTCTAATGTAAATTAGGCCTACGTTTTTAGGGTAGGCCTAAAGATTTTTTTCCCAATCGTATTTTGAGCTAGCTATGCAAATCCTGTCTGTCTGTCAGGCACTCGGGAAGCTGGGTGGTGGGTGTACCAGCCAAATTCTACAACCTCCTGTGGCAGCTACACGACGGGATGAAGGCATGTGTGAGCATAGCCCTAGAATGGCTCTGTTGTCACAGGCATTCTAGGTCTAGTGTGAGCAATGGTGGCCAACAATCCCCTTTTTTCAGTGTGGTATGTAATGTATTATGAATTCTCACAGCATCTTGGCACCATTATGGAGGGCCCAGCTACCTCTACCCTGTGCAAGGCCAATCAACTGTTCATGTCTCTGGTTTGCAATGCCTGCCTAAATGACTGTTTTCACCAAAACCAATAGGCCTACATTTTCTCTCACACAGACGTTGGTTAAATCATTTTTTTATTGAAACTATTCAGCATGCACAAAGCGATAATGTCATACAAAATGTCACATAAGTAATAACTTAAAAATCAGCACAAAAGTGTTCAAAATAAAATATGTACAAAGTTTAGCACACAATCTTCTAGGTGAGACATTATCAGTGCACTATCATGGCAGCCAACAAAGATCCAGATCCAGCCATATGCAGATCCAGAAACAACCGTGGATGTATGGGAAACAACAATCAGTCAGACTGAGGGAGAAGAAGAAGGTGATCACAGTCATTATTACATGATTGGATCATATTGGAATATATCATTTGTGTTGGGGGTAAAGCGTAACATAAGTATGAATTATGTAATGATGTCACTGACTATCATCTACATTGATCATTCATTTTACAAATTGGGTAATAATAGTATTACAGTTACTATGTCAAGTATTTCTTTCAGAAACTATTCAATATGTATTATTATTTTTATTAACAATAATGCAATAAACAATAATAAGGCTGGAGTACTGTGGTGGGAGGGGTTATATTATACATTACTACACTTACATCAAAGAAATCATCCATACTAGGTTTTGGTCCCGTGTTTTTGCCGGCAATGTCGGCCATCATCTGAAAAGGAAGACCAAACCTTTATACACTGTAAAATACTGATACAAATGTAACAATGAGTATTTTGCTGTATACAGTTCCACTTCAACTTAGACAAAATGTGAAAAACAGCACACTGAGATAAATCTCAGATGCAACACATTGGGATCAACTGAGATAAAGCTACAGCACATTGAGATCAACTGATATACATTATATTCAGATCAACTGAGATATAGCTACAGTATACATGCAAGTGAGCTACAGCCATGCAGTGTATCGAGAATGAGATCCAACGGAGATAGCTAACAGTATACTCATAGTACATCGAGATGCAGCTGATCTTTCAGATAAGCCCTTTATCTCAACTCACATCCATATAACTCTCGCACTCTTCCTTTCCATCCTCTTCCTCATTTGCCCAGTCTCTCCAGTTGTCAAAGTCCGTAGCGATCCAGCTGGGCTACAGAGAAACATGGAGAAAGACCACATGATGACTGTGTTGGCTATAAACCCTATACTTCATAATCCCTAACCTAGTGGGCCACTTTTGGTAAGCAGAACTGGCGCTGCGGGATATGACAAATAGCCAAAATTAAAAACTCACAACGCATCGCATTGATCTTGTGAGCTTGTAGATCGGCAAACACTGACAGTACAGTACTAGTACATTATTTAAAACACATATAGTATATACAGATTTATATATACAGATCTTTTTAAACATAGTAGCTATGTCTTGTAAACTTTTCAAAGCACATACCCTGGCCTCGTCTTTCTGCAGTCGAGGCCATGCCACATCAGGCTTGAGCTTCCTCAGCAAAAAATTGATGGTACGATCATACACCCTCTCTCTGGAATCCTTTTGAGAAAGAAGGGGGTTAGCTGGAAACGTAGATACCTTTTAAAAGTTTCATTAATATTCTTTATTATATTCATATTTTGATACAATGTCTGTATAATATGCAAAGAAGATATGTCACCTGACCTAAATCTTTGCTTTAGGATCACATACATAAGTGCGTATGTGATCCCCCATATGGTTGAGCAGAGTCCCTATGTTGGTGTATTTTTTGTTTTTGCTCAAAATAGCAGATCAACAAGCTCACAAGGTGTTGCAACGCATTGTAAACGTGTCAATCTGCTATTTTCTGCGAATGTTTTCCCTCAGAATATGGATTTAAGTGGATAATACAAAAAAGCGGATATTTACCCCGAGCAGGAGTTTGGCGTAGAGGTTCACCTCGTTGTAGATCCATTCATCTTGATCATTTTTGCAACTGTTGTGGGTACACAGAAGACAGACACAACAGACACACATAGAGGATACAATAATGTTATTACACACAGGGATTACAATACACACAGAGTATTAGGTTACAATCGATTTACAGAGGATACAATATAATATACTATATTACTATACTAATATATTACTCACCATAGAATAATTTTCTCCTTCTGAATATCAACCCGGACATCCTTTGGTTTCTGCACCCAGACGTTGATATGGACATACTTTTTCCTGTCAAACCATACCATCTTTGCTGGTTGACTATTAGGAAACAAAAACACTGTTATTCTTGGTATAGCCTACTCAAGCTCAAGCATTGGGTGTATGAGTGATGATGAATGATGATAACTTCATGAAAGTTTATTCAAGAGCACTCTATGACTGTATTCAAGCGAGACTATACTCTACTTAGATTAGAATAGTCCGGCAGCTGACTTGCCCAAATGTGCCCAAAATGTGCTGACCTCATCACATTTGTCCTGACCTCATCACATTTGTCATTTGTGTTTTTAGCCCAAGGAGTGTTTTTTGTGCAAAACTAATGATTGGAATGGATTCAGAACCATGAAAACCCCCCTAGTTTGACATGTCACATGCTACTTAAAGCATAAGGAAAGTTTGACATTTTTTACATTTTGGCCTGCCATAGGATGTTAATGGTAGGGTCACAAGAAACCCCTATAAAAAAATGCTCAATACTGACAACCGGTCAGCAAGTGGATTCATGAATGTATACATAGACAATATTTGTAGGCCATTAAAAAAGACTATACCAAATTTCCCACTTTAAACAAAAGAAGCCTGTCGGCTGCCGGACTAGAAGCACACGGTGTCTCTTGAGTCTTGACAAGAGACCCCAAACCAAGATTTCACATTACATAGTGACAAATTCACAACACTTACCTCTCCTCTGGCCTGGCAATCTTTGGAGCCCTGATCATTTTGTTCTGTAGACTGTAGACAATTCAGAAGGTAGAAGCTTTTGTATGGTATTCCCTCTTTGCTGAGAGTGTATGAACTGAATAGAGGTGGTACAAACCGCCTGGTATACTGTATCTGTTCAACTGCAACCCTGTTGGCACTATTTATAGACCAGTTGTATACCAGCTGCTTGGGGTAAATGAATCCCTCAACCCCCGCCCCCGACACTTTAGGGGTTGGCTGTGGAACTCTCGGGAAAGCTGAGGAATCACTTGTGTGTTTACTTCAAAGCTGACTGAATGCGTGTGGATAAAAGTAAATCATAAAAGCATCATTAATATGTTGCTTATAATTATATCTCGAGACAGATTGTTAAGGTGCTGTTTTCACTTTGTTTTGCTGATGGGTTCCCAGATTGCTTTCTAAAATTAACTTTTGTCAAACCATGCAGTAAACACGGGTATATTTTAATATATTCCATAAAAAATATTTCTCATCAAAATATATTGAAGTACAGCAATACATGGCAACTTGAGGTACTCTTCTTTAATATTTCATCATGACTTTTCACAAAAAAACAAAAACATCATATCCTGGGGGGGCCCTATCATAGGGGGGAAAAAATCGATGAAATATGTGGGTATTATTTGAATAAATATCACACCCGTGTGAAGTGAGGGGCACTATTATCATCATACATCATATATCATCTCATTCTAGCCAATCACAATTTGCGTCCTCTCTTTTCCGTCTTCACTTTTCTGCCCTGACTTTTAGCTTCAATATGTACTTTGTTCAGCCAATTAAATCATCGCTATGGGGTGATCAGTCAATCACTAGCCTATGTTTGTGTTCACACAACCCAGAAAATCACCCGTGTTTTAGTGTTCTAGGGTTAAGCAAGTATTATTAATAATAATAATAAGGGGTGCACGATTATGAAATTATGACCGATCTCCGATTATTTGCAGGGTCTTTTCTTTTCAAAATCTTTTTATTCAGGTTTTGTATAACAGAAGCCCAGGGGCAAGTATTAAACAGACATAATAAAATATGAAAATAAAACTTAATTCCCTATCCCACCCTCCCCCCACCCACAATCCCAAGGATAGTCGGAAAAACAGTCTGGAGAAAATAAAAAATAAAGATTATTTGTAGGGTCATATCTGCCAATAACGATTCTGACCGATTCCGATATTATACAGGACCACAATGGAAACAAGCTTAGGCCCTAGGCGGGGCCAAAGCCTGTTAATAAAGTATTCAATCAATCAATAAATAGCCTATACTACTCTTTTCCAAGTGTCTGTTTTCACAACTGAATGAGATGAGTACACAAATTAAATGTATAAATAAGTTTCTTTTTTACTTTACATCATATTTGAATTGGCTTTTGTTCTAGACTAGAAGTACTAACTAGACACTTTATTTATATTGAACTCATTGATGAGTTTATTTTTACTTTGCTGGTGAAAACAGATTAAATAATCGGGATTATTTTGAGACCAATCCGATACCGATATGGCATTTTTATGGATGATATGGCCAATTCCGATATGCTACCGATTATATTGTGCATTCTTAAGAATAATAGCTCAAATGTATATAGCGCTTTTCTAAATACCCAAACATGATTAGGAACATGGAGGCACAATCAATGTAGTTCACCAAAACACACACAGAACAATAAATTGGTTAAAAAGCATTTAATTTAAAGTCTATGCAGCATACACAAAGCAATAATTTATGTCATATTACAAAATGTCACATACATAAGTAAAAAAGATTTTTATTTTGATAAGCCAACAAACGTCAGCCCAAAAGTGTTAAAATATGTACAAAGTTTAGCACATGCTCTTCTAGAGGTGAGACTAGTATCAGTGCACTTCTCATGGCAGCTATAACAACGATCCAAATCCAGAAGTGCAGATCCAGAAACAACCATGTATGGGGAACAACGATCAGTCAGACTGAGGGAGAAGAAGAAGGTGATCACAATCATCATTTCATGATAGGATTATATTGAAATATATAATTTGTGATGGGGGGTAAACGCGTAAAATATGAATTATGTAATATTATTACTATAATGAGTATATCATTCATTTGGTTAATATTGTTACAGTTACTATGTCAAGTATTTCTTTCAAAAACTACATATCAAATGTATTATTATTTAAAAAAATATATAGATTACTACACTTACATCACTGAAATCATCCATAGTAGGTTTTGGTCCTATGTTTTTGCCCGCAATTTCATTAATCGTCTGAAAAGGAAGAACAAACCTTGATGAGTATTTTGTTGTATACACTTCCACTTCAATTTAGACAAAACGTGAAAAACAGCACTTTGAGATACACCTAAGATGCAATACATTGGGATCAACTGAGATATTCTATACAGCACATTAAGATCAAGTGAACTACAGCTACAGTGCATTGAGATCCAACAGAGATAGCTAACAGTACTTAGTTCGAGATGCAGCTGATCTTACAGATAAGCCCTTTAGCTCAACTCACATCCATATAATTGTCATACTCTTCCTTTCCATCCTCTTCCTCATGTTCCCAGTCTCTCCAGTTGTCAAAGTCTGTAGCGATCCAGCTGGGCTACAGAGAAACATGGAGAAAGACCACATGATGACTGTGTTGGCTATTAACCAATGAAGCCCTATACTTCATCATTATGATATGACCAAAATAACAAAAAATAACCAATTTAAAAGCTCACAACGCATCGCATTGTGAGCTTGTAGATCGGCAAACACTGACACTCTGACAGTACAGTACTCCATTATTTGCAACACATAGGCCAATTATAGTAAATATATATTTCGAAGTAAGTTTTACTGTATATCCTGAAGAACATTGAAATACCTTGGTCTCGTCTTTCTGCAGTCGAGGCCATGGCACATCACCCTTGAGCTTCCTCAGCAACAGATTGATGGTACGATCATTCACCTTCTCTCTGCAATCCTTTTGAGCAGGGAAAGGTTATTATATTCTTTATTATATTCATATTTTGTTACAATGTATAATATGCAAAGAAGATATCGTCGCTGTCAGGAGGAAACCACCTAACTCCATTTTAGATTTTTTTTTGTTTGTATTTTTTGTTTATTTTTGTTGTGAGCTTGTCGATCTGCTATTTTCAGCAAAGATATTTAATGTTGCGCAAAAACATTAAAGACACTACTAGCATAGAGCCCTGTGATCCTAAAGAAAGAAAAGGTTATGGTGACATATGTCGGGGAGAAACCACCTAACTCCAAAATATTCATTTTCCAACATTTTCCATTTTTTTAAACAATGCAATACTGCTTCAATTTAAGATCAAGTGAACTACAGCTGGTATTGTGACTATATAATGGATAATACAAAAAAGTCGATTCTTACCGCGACCATGAGGTTGTCGTAAAGTTTCAACTCGTTGTAGATCCAATCATCTTCATCATTTTTGCAACTGTTGTAGGTACACAGAAGATACAACAGATTATTATACACAGAGGATACAATAATATTATTACACACAGAGATTACAATACATGAATGCACACAGTCAGAGTATAGGCTACAATAGATTTACAGAGGATACAATATGGCCTACTATTCAGCTGAATTTATATACTGTGCATGCGTGCATGTGTGCGTGTGCGTGTGTGACTCTGTGACAGAGATTAGAGAGGAGAGAGAGAGTGTGTGAGAGACAAGGGGAGATAACAATAGTTCTTGACTCACCGTAGAATAATTTTTTCCTTCTGAAAATCAACCTGGATATTCTTTGGTTTCTGCACACAGACGTTGACAGTGACATACTTTTTCCTGTCAAACCATATCATCCTTGCTGGTTGGCTATTAGGAAACAAAAGCAGTGTTAGCTCAAGTATTAGGTCAATGATGTGCCTGATGTGCCCTGATGATAACTTTATGAAAGTTTGTGCTCTTTAATAAACTTTCATAGTTATCATCATCACCATTGCCCTTATACTCTGCTTATTCATGAGGATTTACTTACTTACTTATACATTAGAAGCACATGATATATTTTGACATAGAGACTAAGAGACCCCAAACCAAGATTTAATATTACATAGTCCAGTGACAAACTCTGAAACTCATAACACTTACCTCTCCTCTGGCCTGATAATCTTTGGAGCCTTGTTCATTGTGTTCTGTAGGCAATTCAGAAGGTAGAAGTTTGTATGGTATTTTCACTGAGTATTTGAACTGAACAGAGATGGTACAAAGTAACAAATGCAACCCTGTCCCTGTGGCACTATTTTTAGACCATTGTTATCAGCTGCTTGGGGGACATGACTCCCTCAACCACTTGGGGGTTGGCTGTGGGAAAGCTGAGGAATCTGCTGGTTTCCAGGACCACCCCCATTTGGATGGGAGGGGGTTCAGGAGGGTTGGGGGAAGGTGTTAAAGGTGTTAAAGGGGCCAGGTAAACAAACAACAACAACAACAGATGGCATTCTCACAGGATGCATGCAGGATGGTAAGTTAACGAAGAGCCCCACATTGTTTTGTTTGAATATTAGTGGCAAGTTTTCCTTTCATTGTATTTGTTCTTTACAAGAACAAGAACACCTGGTGTAGGACAGTGGAGGGAGAGTTGAAGACCCTGCATCACAGCTGGGGTTCTGGGACTCTGACCCAGAACAGCCTGGAGTGTAGATCCTTTTTTTGCTGCCCTACATGCCAGCCGGCATAATTAAAGCAGAAATGAAGTAAGTGAGTACATGATTGCATTCATGTTTGGAACCAGGCTGCATTTCCGAGAAAAATGGTCGATCCTTCAACGTCTTGTTTATGCCCGAAATGAATGAATGTTACTACAGGTTTTGTAGCAATTTAGTAAAAGTATTAGACCTTAATTGTCGAATTTCAAGATTTTCTAATCATGTATACTTTACATTATTTTTTTTACATTTTGGAAAGAATATGCAATTTTACATAAAGTGCTACTGCTACTGCCCTCTCTTCCTAAAGTCGTTTTTAAAGTACAAAAAAAATAAACACCAGATACATTTCCCCTAAAACTACAACTAGACAGAATAAAAGACATAGGCCTACAGGGCATGCGTCTGTGCACTCACATTCAATTGGAACTAGGCTCCAGACCTCCCAAAACAAACTGGTCAGGCTCCTACTTGGCCTCACCCCCCGAACCCACCTCACCCCTGCCCACTTTGACAGACTGGCATGGCTTAGGGTCGGCGACAGAGTACAGCATCTTGCAATGGGTCTGGTCCACAAGATTTGATACTCCACCAAGATACCCATGTACCTGTGTAGATACTTCCTTATTAATGTTAACGAAGTCCACACCCACAACACCAGAGGGAGTGCAACGAATCATGTTCAACCCAGATTCGGCACAAACAAGGGACTAAATTATTTTCGCTCCTATGCCACCAAAATGTGGAACGCCCTACCAACAGTCATTAAGACATGCGAATCCCTTGACTCCTTCAAAACCGCTCTTAAAGGGCACCTACGGATGGCTGCAATTCGAAACTGGCCCCCGTAAAATCTGAATCCCCCCCCACCGCCCCCCCCCCCCCTTTTCCCCTCACTGTATATGTTTCTTTTTCCCTTTTTACCTCCATTATGATGAATTCCTGTACTGTTCTTTGTCTATATAGAAGTGTCTATTTGTACGTCTCTAAATGTTTTGATGATTTGAACATGGTGGACCCTGTTGTAAACAAGTGTAATGCTTAATTGGGTCGTCCACTCACAGTTAACAGCCTTTGTATTGAGTTTGTGCTTGAAATGTACTGTAATTCTGCAAACTGTTAATAAAATGTTCAATCAATCAATCAATGCATGCACATGGATTGTGCATGTAATTTATTTTTCTCCAACAGTACAGTAATAGCAAATGGCCACTATGTGTCTCTGTAGGGTAAGAAGACTCAGGTCGCCTCCTAGTGGAATAGTGTGGAAGTCTCAGACCGGAAAAGCAATGTTATGTGTGGAAGCTGTGGCGCCAGAGCCCTATCCTATGCTGTGTACATACAAACTTTTGAAGATCAAAATCGAGCCTTGACACGTTCTCTTTTCAGCCGCTGTCACACGGTTTGGGAACTTATATTGTTTACAAAATCAGGGATATAAAAACTAACTCGTAGAGGAAAATATGCCCCGTAGACGACAGGTAAGAAAAATGTAGGTCGCACCCAACACAGGTTAGCTTAGCTGGATGCTCAGCTAACTAATAAAGGGTTGCTACGTTGCTTAGCCTGCTAACAGCCGCTGCATGAGCTATCTAACAGAAACCATACTGTTGGTTTGGTCACACAACGACAGTGATGGATTTGTAATACAATTACCGATAAAAAATACAACAGAATACATGATATCTGTCATCTAACTGCTCACTCATAATCGTCTGCAGGGAATTAATTTAATTTAGCAGGCAGTTGTCATTCATTGTTGACATGTCTTGCAGTGGCTCAGAGCACAGCAGCTGTCTGGCTGCATTCAATATGTCATGTGCTGCTGTTGAATGGTACTGGAATGTCATTCTTTGTTTGTGATTTGTTTCCCTGACAGAGACATGTGGTTGGCAGTGGTTCAGATGGGACCGAGGACTCTGACTCCTCTGCTGAAAGAGAGCAGACCAACAGTTCAGAAAGCGATGGGACCATGATGTCCAAGAGGCAGCGCCTCACCAGAGCATCCACACGCCTTAGCCAAAGCTCTCAGGGTTAGCCCATTTAGCTGTAAAATCTTTAACCATTTTTGCTTAACAACTTGAACCCCTGCACCCTTTCTCTGGTGGGAACATTTTCCAAAATTTCACCCTGTCCGCGTTAATGGTGTTTTTTGTCCACTGTCACTTCAGATACCCCAGATTTGAAACGAGCCGGGGACCATGACGAGTCTCCACCGTTGACGCCCACAGGGAACGCCCCTTCCTCAGAGTCTGAGCTGGACATCTCCAGCCCCAATGCCTCTCATGACGAGAGCCAGGCCAAAGACGCAGCCAGCAGGGACTCGGACAAGGACCTTTCCCATCGCCCCAAGCGCCGCCGCTGCCATGAGACCTACAACTTCAACATGAAATGCCCCACGCCGGGGTGTAACTCCCTTGGTAAAAAAATCTAGTGCCACTCTTGGTACAACCACTCAAGAAGACTGACACCATTTGGATGAAGTGAATGTGATTGATGTTAATGCCCCTTGTTATAAGCTCGGTGATGTTGATCTGCAGTTCTGCACTTCCTTTTTTTCTTCGTTCCAGGTCACCTCACAGGGAAACATGAACGTCATTTTGCTGTATCCGGATGCCCTCTTTACCATAACCTCTCTGCTGACGAATGCAAGGTGAGTCTGAAGCCTCTTATGTGCATGAATTGGAATGGTAACAATTAATGCATTTAAGTGTGTCATCCATGCTGTGGCTAAAATTTGCCTCAGTTCTATTATTACATAGAGCCTGAGAAGTCCTTTCGTCATAAGTCTATGCTCTGAAAAGCATATTTGTTTATTAGCATGGCATTATTGCTTTATCTGTAGCACAAGCTGCTATGTTTGCCATGGACAGATTGTGTCCTCGTGATGAAGTCTAAGCATTAAAGGGAGACTTCACCCTTTTTGCAAAAAAATATATATCAATGACCTTTATAGATTTAGAACACTTTCCTGGCGTTATTTTTTGTGTAATCTCTGGTTTTAGATATTTTAGGTTAACGGAGTGGCTCTGACGTCAGAGACACTCTTCCGTATTGCTTCCGCACTACATTGTCTCCTCACACTGCAGCTATAGACCAGCCCCACGGACACGTTCCACCTACCTACAACCTTCGTTGACTCCACCCCCACATGCGCATTTGTTACTGTGTTTGTGTCATGTCGCCGTCGTCAGCAGAGCAGCACCATACAGAAAAGTATACAGAAAAAAAACAACTCGGAGACGAGGAGATGCGCTGTGTTGCCACGAATCCCCCCCCCCCCCCCAGGGCTGCCGAAACAATATGTGTACCAGTAACTTCACAATTACAACGCAGCTTTGGACGCACATATAGACAGATGTCTGGAAACAGAGACGAAATGTTTTTATAATCGTCATGGGGGCCCGATCCGATCGTCCGCCACACTAAACCCAAGCGTTTAGGTTCTAAACACTTATTTGTAACACTTTTTAAACGTGTCACAGTGTTTAGATTATAAACAGAAGAGCATGTTTAAATGCCATGATTGCAGGCTAGTCCTGTCCGCCTCGGCAGGTTCTGTAGAACTGTCGCTGGGACGGCGGAAGGTTTCAACGGCAGGCTGGCATCGCTGTTGCCAGCCAGGGTGTAGCCTAAGCAGAGTAGCCTACAGTACTGTATGCATGCATACCCATACCTGGTAGGTGAAAACAAGCACCCAGATTAGCATTTCAATGCCTGATCTGCATGTGTACAAGGGACAGGCAACGCGGTCCACCCCGTCATTCTAATGCACTGGCTTTTAGAGAACATTCTTGTGGAAGTAAAAAGAAAAAAAAACGTACTGCATTACTGTGTCCTTTTCCATTGTAAGATGCAACCAATGTTATTTGTCAACCCATGAAATTGATATTAGTAATAAATATAGCTGGACTGTTTTTTACTCTTCACATGTTTTCACTGTTACTAACATGGACAGTAATATTTACTTTTTACACTGGTATCAGACATGGTCAAATTAATCCTGGGCCAAATGAGACTATTATCAGACCATTTCTAATGAAGATGACCCTTCACATTACAGTGCCAGTGCCACAGCTGAAATGCTAGCAAATGGGTATATATCAAACTGAAACAGTTGAATTACTGGTAAAGTAATAAATGCAAGTAGGCATACCTTCAATTAATAATTATTGAAACCAAAATTTGAAGCTCAGTTTTATTTACAGAACAAAATAAAAATAGATTGCAGCTGGGATGTTATCCTCGAATCCACTATAGCCTATGTCCCGTTGGGAGAGGGACATTTGGTTGACGACGGTTTCCAGCACCAAATCTCCTTGCAGTCCTCAAGTTCTCAGAACCCACTCGAGAAAGTGTCTGTAGGCAACCAAGCGATTTTGACTGAAAGATATAATTGACAATAAAAGTAAACGGACGTGATTATAGTTCGGTAAACTAGCTAATGTCACATAGACCGGGATATTCCACTAATATGACAGCTCGAAAAAGACAGCAGTTGAGTAGAATTGACTATTCAGTTACAGTAATATACACACCGCTACCTAAAGTAGCCTAATATTGACATGTACAACGAACACTTATGGACTGGGTTGGATATCAATTCGGAAGCTATACAATTACAAGATAGCATATCAAGTCTCTAGAACAAACAAGCCTGAGATTTAGTCTGTCGTAGCTGTATTTGTCGATTCTGACATGTCCTAATCGATATCTACGAGAGTCTAAATCCTAGGCAACAAACCATAACAAATGCGCATGTGGGGGTGGAGTCAATGAAGGTTGTAGGTAGGTGGAACAGTGTCCGTGGGGCTGGTCTAGCTGCAGTGTGAGGAGACAATGTAGTCCGGAAGCAATACGGAAGAGTGTCTCTGACGTCAGAGCCACTCCATTAACCTAAAATATCTAAAACCAGAGATTACACAAAAAATAACGCCAGGAAAGTGTTCTAACTCTTATAAAGGTCATTGATATATATTTTTTTGCAAAAAGGGTGAAGTGTCCCTTTAAGAATGAGTCTATCGAAACATACAGTATAATCTGGTGATTGAAAGCCATACGGTAAACTCTTCCTTAGAGATGTCATAGTGCAGAATGCCTCAATAACATTGGATGGTGGTGATGGACGGTAGATTGTTGTCTGTAGGACTACTTACTATACTGCTTAGTCCAGATTAGCTAGTTGATGTTTGTCTGAGTCTGTCCACTGACTCATAGCATAAAAAAGACTTTAAAAAGAATTTAATGGGGTCATGTCACAGTGACCAGAGGTCATACTTGAGTCCAAGAAAGTGGACTTTGGACTGAAGTCATTAGATTTGCGTTCACAACGTTGTGACGGACAGAAAACTCAAAAGCATTATACCTCCAGCATGGCTGTCCGCTGGCCTAAGTACCCCACTTATGTGTTCAGTCACTGATTTTCCTGGAGCATCTGATGACACTTATCACAGTGAATACCACAGCCAAACTGTAGTGATGCTCAGCGCATCATCAAGGACAAGGACAGGCACCACCCCAGCCACAAACTGTTCACAACCCTACGACCGCGGCTAGGCAAGGATAGCCTGGTTAATAAACCAGACCGAATCAGCCGTTGGCAAAAAAAAGTTGCCTGCCAGCGGATTTCGGTCTGGCGAGGCTCAGTAGCACGCCTCTTTCCTACAATCGAGAACAGGTCGGACCAATCGGGACACGGTATGCAATATGGGCGGGCTTTGGTACAGTGACGTTCAATGCTTGAGACTTTTGACTGACAGTAGCTCTGACCAATTGCGTCAAAGAGAAAATGTTTGAACCCGCCCCCCGGGAAATGAAATCCAAGTGGAGCCAGCCCAGACTGATATACCGCGACAGTGTTGTGTGATATTAGTCTGGCTTATTAGCCAGGCTAAGGCAAGGAGGCCTACCTCTTTATCAAGGGCCACCAGGTTTCTGAACGGCTTCCACCCGGCTACCATCGGACTGCTGAACAAAGGCCTGACCACCACCTGTCTGCAGGCTGGCCATGGATTTTACTTTTCCTTGTGGATCTATCATGTGGATTTTACCTTGAGCCTGAACCTTTTACCCCTACTGTACCAACTGGATTGTGCCATGTGTTAGGTAGATTTTTGCCTATCCTTGACATATTCTTCTTTACGGTTTGACTTTTTTTCATCCTTGCTCTGTCTTCTATTACTGAAAACAACAAGAAATATGGAGCTTGCACAACTCCTGTAAACCTTTTGATATGACAATTGATTCTGATTCTAAATGCATCAATGTATCATGGAGGCCCCCATGAATTGATTAATTCTTCTGTATTTAACACGGAAGCACATTGTTCCTGTGTTTCTGTGCCATACATTTATTTCTATGGTACATTTTCCTTTTTCTTTCGTGCATAAATTCTAAATTCTTTGCATTGATATTCATCCCCAGGTGAAAGCTGTCAGCCGTGAGAAACAGGAAGAGGACATGAAGGGACAGGATGAGGGCAACACGCGCCACGCCACCCGGCACCAGGTATTCTCATCTTAAACTGAGATTGAAGGGATATTATCTGAATTTAACATTATCTACATATTAGTAGGGCTAAAATTCACTGAAGAAACCCCGTCAAAGTTGTGCTGAAAAGGTTACTCTAGTGATGTCATTGATGTCAAATCCATGAATGTAAACATGCTGGTTTTAAGCTGCTACCATCAGTGGCCGTGAGTGATATTGTCCTTATTAGCGACAATGTGGGTGAGGTTGATGTAATGTCGACCATAGAGGCATATGGACATGTTGTTTCTATCGTCTATGATAACTATCAATAATTTAATGAAATTACACAAAGGGTGTGATAGTACTCTTGTTCTTCTCATTGCTGAATGCCTGTGGGCCGTGATGTGGATGATATTGGTATGTTGTCCTTGATAACGGTGTCTGCTAAATACCAACGTTATACCAATTAGCCCTTTACTAAATCCCACCCCAAAAAGCGATTGTCCAATGCCAATCCAAATGTTGTGAACATGTTTCATATATGAATGTCAATGATTGATGTGTTTGTATCATGTCTCTCAGACCCCCACATCAAAGCAGAGCAGATACAAAGAGCAGGTGACTGAGATGCGGAAAGGGAGAAACTCTGGACTGCAAAAGGAGCAGAAGGAGAAGCACACGGTACATGTACATCAACACTCCTTTTGCTTTGTGTGTGAACACATGCCAATGCCAACCTCCTATTGCTGTTGACAATGCACAACTGTGCGTCCTTTCCATTGAAAACAATGATGGGTGGGATAACTCTAGCACTGTGAAGAGGGGTTTCCCAGTGGGACTGTAACTCAATCTCTGCCCCTGTTTCTGTGTGGTCCTCAGGAGCATCGGCAGACACACAGCAACACCAGAGAGCCTCTGTTGGAGAACATCACCAGTGAATATGACCTGGAGCTCTTCAGGAAAGCCCAGGCCCGAGCTTCTGAGGACCTGGTAATAGACTGTTATTTATCAATATCTCTATCTACAAGACCATTTTGTAAAATAATTGTCTAGACTGAAGTGAGTGGTTATTACGTCCCTTTAGGTCCCTGGTTGGCTACCATTTCCACCCAGCTGGACAATTGTATACACTTGTCGAACACTGTGTCTTTTGGGCTTCAATGGATAACTGTGTAACACCTGTTGCTGATGTAGATCAAACAGCTGGTAGTGTTTACCAAAAATGTCGTTTTGGATTAGCAGTGTTTTGTTACACTTTTTCAGCTGCTCTGTGTTAATTAATTCCTTTTCGCGACTTAAGTATTTTCTGGTGCATCCGGCTTGGCCGAGCGTTTATATTTAAACACAGTTGGCTTTTTGGGGAGGAATTAATTAGCATGACTAAATTAGGGTGAAAAAAAACTGTTAAAAATAATTGTCTAATCTAAATGGAAAAAAGAGAGAGGGGGGGGGGGGGGGCAGAGTGGCAGTTTTCGTTTTCATTTTTTCTCTCTTAGTGCCCATGATCATTTCAGGGGACTTAGGGGACTTGGGACTGGGGATGTCCCGATCCGATTCCGATTATTTGATTTTGACTATCTGCTGACCCCAATTTTCCCTGATCCGATGTTATATTTTTATAGAACACTTATATATATATCTATATATCACAATAGTATAATATCCAAAATCACAGACAATATCCAGTCTAATATCATAACATGGATATAAAATTGATACTAGGGATATCCTGATCACGTTTTCTTTCGCCCGATCATTTGAAAATGAGGTGATTGGCCCCGATTTCCAATCACGTGATCGGATCGGGACAGCCCTACTTGTAGCATGTGTATGAAGAGCACAGACAGACATATTCCATATGTAAATAGACATTCTCGACCCCACGTTAACCCGTCCACAGGAGAAGCTACGTATCCAGGGACAGATTACAGAGGGCAGTAACATGATCAAGACCATTCTGTTCGGCCGCTACGAGCTGGACACCTGGTACCACTCTCCCTACCCTGAGGAGTATGCACGCCTGGGCCGCCTCTACGTCTGTGAGTTCTGCCTTAAGTACATGAAGAGCCAGACCATCCTCAGGAGACACATGGTAAGAGCTGGAGCACTGTTTCCCAAACAGTGGGCCGGGACCCATTTGTGGGTCGCGGACACATTGTTATGGGTCCATTCGTTTTTGTTTCCTACATTTGGGTTTTAATTATTATTTCAAAACATTTTCAAAAAACAATCCTAAAAATGCTAAACTTCATGAATTAATGACAAAATCCAATAATGCTTTCAGTAATGTCATGAAGAAATGAAAGAAAAATCTAAGAAAAAAAAAATAATAATAATAAAGAAACTATATTAGATGAAAGAATAAAATGAATTCTATCCAAAATCCAATCCCTGTTGCTGGTAATATTATCCAATCCTGTTTTATAGTTGTCTTTGAAACATTTTGTTGTTTATAATTTGTTTATATAATCTATAATGCATTTTCATTGTGGCTGTATTTACGTGTTTCCAGGCCAAGTGTGTATGGAAACATCCACCTGGAGATGAGGTCTACAGAAAGGGAGCCATATCTGTGTTTGAGGTCGACGGTAAAAAGAATAAGGTTGGTGAGATGTGATGACATTGTGTCGTTTCTATTGTCCATGGCTAGATTCATTCTGGTCTCAAAGACCATTGTTGGTGTTCAGGTAGACCTTGTTGAGACCTGAATGGAATCAAAATGATCCTCTTCTGCCCTGCTCTTGTCGCTGTTCTAACACCACTGTTCTTATGTGATCTCATAGGAACATTGAGATGTTGTCTAAGCATTATAATTCCGACTGATGAATATGAATTTAAGTTTATTTCATGAAAAGTATAATAAACAATTGAAACATAATGCCTTCTATTTTGCGGGCAGTGATGCTACTGTTGTCGTCGGCACTACTGATAGTTCACAAGTTCGACAGCAACGGAATTGGAACAGCTGGCACTGACAGACTAAAAAGCTTTTGAAAAGGACTGCCCCCCATAAGAAAACTGGATTTATTTATTAATTCTATTTTCGATATTCAGTTAAGCCGGTTTTCTTATAAAGGTGAAGAAGAGGGATGCCATTTCATTTTGTGTGTAAGGGGAACCATGTGAAAACATGGCACCAGGTTATCACCCTCAAACTAGAAGCCAATGTGTAAATGATGCTTTGTCCCCAGATATACTGCCAAAACCTGTGTTTGCTTGCCAAGCTCTTCCTGGACCACAAGACACTGTACTACGACGTGGAACCTTTCCTCTTCTATGTCATGACGGAGGCAGATAACACAGGCTGTCATCTAGTGGGCTACTTCTCCAAGGTAGTTTATTGTATTGCATAATTTGTTTGTCAGGGCACTATTTTATTAAAATGGTGTATGAGATACAGCAATCAACTTGTAAAAATAAATAATGATTTTTCCATTGTGTCATATAGATTTATTGGAAGAAGCAACTAATGTATCCTTTTCTCCCCATGTCCAGGAGAAGAACTCTTTCCTCAACTATAATGTGTCCTGTATCTTGACTATGCCACAGTACATGAGGCAGGGATATGGCAAGATGCTCATCGACTTCAGTAAGTAAAAACATGACCATGGTTCTGTTTTTACAGATTGTAGGAAAATAACAGCATCTCACTGAAGGCTTACTAACCGCAGCTCCATCTCCCAAGAGGGATAGTTTTGCATGTCCTAGTCAGAAAAAAACGAATATTAGTTTTTGTCTGACTAGGACAATGTTGTCTGTTCTACAGGAAAGGAAAGAGTTGCTTACTTTCTGGTTTACTGATGCTGTGTCCTCTATCTCCCATGCAAACTTTGAGTGCCTTCCTGCTACATCAAACAAAAAAAGATAGGTTGGGTGCTGCTCAACCACAATATAAATGTGTATACATATAATTGTCTCCACCAGGCTGAAGGCACGGGGAGAGTATGTTTTGCACTCCGTCTGCCCGTCCGTCCGTCCGTCTGTGTACAGCTAATCTCTGGCATTGTTGGCCCGGTCGATGCCAAACTGCACACACATTCCCTAGATGCCAACGACGAACCTCTGCCCTAATTTTTCAAAAATGGCCTGTTATAGTGGCACCATGAGGCAGAGTTTTGCAAAACACATTCCTTTATATTACTCGCACACATTTTATCCATACGTCACGCAAATCGGTATACACTACCTCTATAGTCATGTGATCAACACGGACCTGTCCGCTTCCCCATATTCCATCCTCATTGGCCAAGATTGCCTTCCAAAGTTTGTAGGATTGGTCCGTTTTGAACACGAAGCCTTAAATCATGAACACAGAGTGCAATTTGAGGGAAATTTTGTATGCATTTTCCCACTAGGCCGAGGAAGAAATGCCACTTGAAAATGTTCACATCAGCCTCATGGTGGCGCTATAACTGGCCCATTTATGTTTTTACCTATAACTGCACGATCTGTGTGAAACTTTGTATGCACACTCCCTAGAGGCCAAGGAAAAACCTTTGACCTGCATTTTTCACATCTGCTCTTTATAGCGCCAACAGGAGGCCGACTTATGTAAAACAACACATATCATGTCACATATCGTGTTTGTACACATATCATTTTTTTATATTACTTTTTTTTTATGCTGTTTTATTTCTCATATTCCATCCTGATTGGCTAACATTGACTTACAAAGTTTTCAGGAGTGGCCTGTATTATACAAAATGCCGAATAATGGACTACAGTTAGAAAAGTGAGAGCATTCACAATCTGACTGTCAGGCTTTCATTTGTTCCAATTTATTTGGAACTGAAGTTTTGACATCACATGGTACCGTTTTCAGTGTGTAATATAAAATTACTTTTATATTACAAGCTGAAGAAGGCATCATATGATGTCAATATATCAGCAGCCATCTTTATTTTTTCCATAGTTAACTTTACATGGGAACTAGTGTGTGTGGCAGTATTCTATTTCAGTTGATTTCTCCAGTCAGTACTCAAGGTGTGCTTTTTGTTTAGCTCCGTATAGACTAGACAACACTAATTAAGTTGAACAACATTCCCCTTTAACTGATCCTCTTTTGACTGTTCTCTCCCTGCTGTGTTTAGGCTATTTGCTGTCCAAAGTTGAGGAGAAGGTTGGCTCTCCAGAGAGGCCTCTGTCTGACTTGGGCCTCATCAGCTACCGTAGTTACTGGAAGGAAGTGCTGCTCAGATACATGTATAATTTCCAGGGCAAGGAGATCTCCATCAAAGGTTTGTGAGAAGCAACACTGCATAGCGCTAATAAGGCATGTCACAATTATTGCATAATCGCCTCTCTGCTACTCTTTGGCTTTTCCCTTCAGGGGTCCCCACAACGAATCATCTGCCTCCATCTCACACTGTCCTCTGCCTCCTCTCACACCAACTAACTCCATGTCCTCTTTCACTACATCCATAAATCTTCTCTTTGGTCTTCCTCTAGGCCTCCTGCCTGGCAGTTCCAACCTCAACATCCTTCTACCGATATACTCACTGTCCCTCCTCTGTACATGTCCAAACCATCTCAGTCTGGCCTCTCTGGCTTTATCTCCAAAACATCTGACATGCGCTGTCCCTCTGATGTACTCGTTCCTGATCCTATCCATCTTTGTTACTCCCAGAGAGAACCTCAACATTTTAGTCTCTGCTACCTCCAGCTCTACTTCCTGTCTTTATCTCAGTGCGACTGTCTCTAAACCATTCAACATAGCTTGTATGGTTTACAAGCTATGTTACACAAGTTTGTACACTTTCATTTGCAATTATTGAAAATAATCACATTTATTTTCCATGTTGAAACATTTTCTAAAAATAGTGGAAAAAGTATAAATTACTAAATAGGTCAGTCATTTATTTATTTAAGTTATTTGTCATATCTGCCCTGTGCATTTTAGACAAAGTCTAAAAGGCAAAAAAATGTATTCATATTTTGCATACCCTCCATAAGGAAGTTGAAGTCTGTCGATGAATAATTCATTCATCCACTACAATTCACATAAAAGTGCAACAGTAGCAGAATAATGGTAGCAGGTTGACAAATGGTACGAATTGTCTATTTGGTGTTTATTGTTTTACACTGTCATCCAGTATTTACGGTATGAGAAGAGATCTGTTCCCCAAGGTCTGCATTTTAATACTTTCAACAACCTGTGTGGATGAATCCATAGTCTATGTCCAAGTATATACACATCATTCGCACCTTTGGACCAAAATGCATATGTAGCAGGATTTTACATTGAATCCCACTCTTTAATATATAGAATTGCTCATTCTGTGCACCCAGTGTCATAGTCATGTGCCAAAATGATTCACTATTGTAATATTTGCATGGTGTATACAGAGATAAGTCAGGAAACCGCGGTCAATCCAGTGGACATCGTCAGCACCCTGCAGTCTCTTCAAATGCTCAAGTACTGGAAGGGAAAGCACCTGGTATTGAAGAGACAGGTAAGATACTAATACAAGTTGATCTATGTTCTCAATACGGTGTGTGGGACCCTTGCACTCACCCAGCAGCCCAGGTCTAAGTTGGTCCCTGGTTGATGGTTAGAATGAAAACACCATTGTCGGGCACTGGAACAGGAGCGCATACCAATCGTGAAGATGTGCTGACCACGGGAGATTTATAACCGTTTAAAAGAGGGGAGGTCGTACAGCTCACAATGCAAAACCTTTTTCATTTGAAAAGAAACCAATGTTTCTACAAAGTCCAAACTCCTCTCTTTTAAATAGAATGAAAACACATGTATATGAAAAAACTCTGGGTCCCCAGGGTCGGCAGTAAGCAGTGTTTCCTGATGAGTTTAAAAGGGAACACCAGTAATGTTGGGACACAAAATGTGCAGATGCAGACAGACAGATATGTTAGCTATTGTTATAGGATTATAGGTGGTGTGCCCAAAAGCACACAGACAGTTGCCTGATTAGATACCTAGAAGCACAGCTACAAGGTCTTTGAGTTCCCATGAGGTGAGAACCACTGTTGTTTTACTGTGGCGTAGTCATTACTGTAGACGGGTCTAAAACATTTGTAAACCATGCATTAACTTCATGTGTACTACGAGTCAATATCCAAATACTGATATATTATTGATTTCAGCTGTTCCAAAGTTTACAAGACCCGTTTTAATTGCTACAGTACATTGTATTCAATTGTTTTGTATTTCCAATGTATTTGTATTTAAGTTAAATATTACTAACTTTTGCACTGAATAATTAATGGTAGGGTAAGTGAAAATTGGAACTGGAACACTCCCACCTGCAAAGTGCAAATGTATGTATGGTTTATCAAAGCGCTGGAGAGACAGAGAGACCCCTGTTACTGAACAAACACTTGATAGCAATGATTACTTATCGGAATATAGTGCTTTAACTTCTTTTTTTTGACCAAACATATCACTTACCCTTCCTTTTAATATCCCTTCATTGTATTTTGCAAAGTGGCCCCCTGAAGTGAGAGTGCACATTTATGTCCCTGTCTATCATAAAAGTTGCCCAGACCTTTTTTAAACCATAAAGGAATACAGGGTAAGAATATGCAGAGCACAAGGGTAATTAAACTGACTCTCATAAATTAACAAAGTAACTTGGTTTAACATTGTTAATTTCTTCTTCCTAGGACCTGATCGATGAGTGGAAGGCCAAGGAGACTAAGCGAGGCAATAACAACAAAACCATCGACCCCAGCTCACTAAAATGGACCCCACCCAAAGGGACATAGGTTCAACCCGCAGGCAGGCTGCTGAATGAACAATACCCCACCAGCCACAAGTAGCCTATAAACGTACCAGTCAATCAATTATCAGTGTTCTTTGTTTCCGTCTTTAAGTCCGGAAATATCCCAGTAGCCCTCTCATTACATTTTTTTATTTGTTATTTCATATTTGAACGCATATTTATGTTTTAAGCGCCATGAATCACAATTCAAAGTGTTCCTGACTGAAATATTGTCAAACAATGAAGGTCGGAGAGAATTTGAATTTGACCTTTCCCATCTCTTGTTAGCTTTGAATGTCTTTCTACTTGCTGACCTTTTTTTAAAATCTAATATGGCAGATGACATGAATGTTTTGCTTTTCTCTCTCACACACACACACACACAAAACCACATTGCAGCTTTTGCAGCAGCTTTTTATTCAAAAGTGCATTTTGAAGGTGGTTTATTTAGTTTGGGCTATACAACATCATCAGCATGACCTTTGAATCCGGACCGAACAGAATGTTCTCTGAGGAGTGATATATATATTTTTTGGTTGGCATAAAGTTGTATAAGATCATGCAAATGTATAATTCCTGGTCACGTTTCAGTAATAACTGAGTTGGGCCCATTCCTCTTGTTGTGAATCTGCCAAATAAAGAAGAACAAGAAACCTCTTCATAAAAGCATTCTGATATTTTAAGAGTTTGTTTAGGATGTCATGATGTGTCCACTATCGTTCTGACAAATTGCACAAAGGAATAAAACAGCCTCAGGTTTTTCTATCTACAAAGATACCTTGCTTATCTGATTCCTGTGATACATCAAGTGCACTGCTGGTTGCAACTGGAATTATTCTGGTTAAAGACTCTGCAATAAACAGAAAATCGTTTTAACATTTTAATAGGATGGTTTTATCTTGGCTGTAATGATAGTTGTTAATGTGTAGTGGTGCTTTATTATATTACTTTTTTTTTACCATTAATAAAGTTGCCTTGAGATTTATCTTGGTTTTATTTGTTCTTACCACCGCTAGTAATGCTTCTCCCCATCAGGCCCACAAACATCTCTCCTTTATTTCCTAAAGGTGCACAAAGCAGTCATTAATTCACCATTCACTAACTCATATAATAGCAATTACAGAAAATGTTTTAGAAAAGTATCCATGTTGAATATGGGATTACAGTCGAGTGATAAGGAGACTCCTTATTTTAGACTGTTCTGGCTTCAATCACACTCCACTTACTTCGTCTGCCCATTTTAATAGGTTGTCCTGTACCTGTGATACAGAAAGCCTAATTATTGGACTGTATGTACAGTACTATATTCTATAACATTAAACAAGAAACATGTAAGTTATACAAAATTCTTGTGGCTACCTGAGCGTTTGCCAATGAGTCCATAAAAGTGGGGGACTTTAGTTATCTTTCGAGTAGCCGACCAGCTGTCCAGTCTCGCCTCCAGTGAGTCATCCTGTTGGAAACAAAAATAGCACATCATTTATCTATGACCTTTAAAAATACAATACATCTGTAAGACTTGCATTTCTATAGCATTCGTTGGAAGCTAACAGTAGATTGCTGACACTCACCTGCCAGTCTTTGGAAAGCCATTTCTCCTTATTTACATTGAAAGACAGTCCCTGACAGGTTTGCACCAAGGCACAGAAGACGACTATAAGCTGTAACTTCCAGTTTTCCATTAAGGCTTCTAGTATACCTGTTCTGTGTCTTCTGCAGCAAAGCACCTATTTTTCTATCAGTTGTATGGACCAATACGAATATATTAAAAAAAGAAACTTCCCAGATAGATACTGTCTGCCTTACTCATACTGCCTGATCACACTGTATCCGAGGTCCATTTATACCACCATACTCCATGCAGCTATAGTCCCCTCCCCTTTAAACATGCTCAAATTATTAGAGATCCTCTGCTTTTTCTTTTGATCTGAAGGCAGGCTGGAACATTTTCCACATTACTCATCCAGTAAACGGATATGTAGTAGCTACAATGATTTACTCAAGCCCACTTTTGTTATTGAGCCTGACAAGTTTTACAATGTCATTATCACCATCACTTTTACTTTTTGAATTAGTCTTTTATCGGAAAAGAATCACACCATTGATACAAAAATACTATGCAATTTTGTTCAACCAGTTGCTCCTGTTTTTCTCACAATATGTACTGTAAGTGGTTCAGAGATTCCCCTTAGCAGATACGCACACAGGTTACAGCATATAACATTCTGCCATAAATATTGACCATTTAGTTGCGTATTTCAATTCCATATATTAGATTCCCGGTTGACTATTTGTCAGAAAATATACCGCTCTGCTGCCTCATTTGTCTTTGTGATGTGTATATGGGTTTCTTTGATATCAGCCAGGACAGCAGGCGGCTCGGGTCTTTGAACAATGCTTTGTAAATACAACCTTCTGCTTTGAGGTTCATGCTTTAATAGTCAGCCAATTGACTTAGTGAACTACAAACTAACCTTATTAAAGCAGGGCAAGCCCAGTAATGACCTATATGGTGCTATGGTTGGCCGAGAGATATATGAAGCATTATTGTTTCCATTGTGTGCCGTGTTGTGATGTGACCCTCTGAAGAAGATAGTCCCGCAGCCAGGGTTGTGGAGTGGGACATTTGGTATAGTCTTTTGTATTGGCCTATAATATATTACCGACAGCCAGTCAGCAAGTGGATTCATGAATGTATGTATATAGACAATATTTTAGGCCAATAAAAAAGACTATATACCAACTACTTTAAAGAAGCATGTTGGAGAAAGGCTGGTTACAATCCAAGATCCACACTGAAGCCACGCCATTTCTATGTATATCCCGAGATCCACATTTCACATTATGTTTTTAACTTTTTTGACATATCCAGGTTTCATTTCTTAATTGAATACAATGGGTCTCTGATCGGGGTGAAACCTTGGCCAATTTTCTTTTTCCACAACACACTCCGGCTATTGAAAGTTGTGGAGAGGCAATTACTTGTCAATCGGCGTCTCTCTAAGGACACCCTCTCGAAACAGGCCTGACACACGCTTTGATCCTTCTACAGGTGCTTCTCGAAGCCCGGGACAATTTGGCTTGAAAGGCAATTACACCTGAACAGCCTTTGTGTGCACATACACAGCCCACAGCTAACATGGAGTAATGACTCAAAAAGGGTTCGAAGGGCCAAGAATTTGCATTTTAAATGTCCCCTGCACAAAGAGCCTGTGTAATTGCAGAACGCTGTATTTCCATGTTACAGTCACAGCCCAACAGGCCTTTTCGTAAATGTATGATGCATCATAATCAATCAATCGATTGACAGCTTCTTATGGTGTGTTCGCACGAGCAGACGCAAAGACAAATGGGAGTATTATTTGGAGCAGCTACATGCATCATTGTGTCTTTGCATCGTCATGTCGCTGGCTTCCATTGACAATGAATGGTAGACTGTCTTTGCGTCTGCCCGTGTGAACGCAACATTAGGACTCAAAGTACTAGTACTCTGACAACAGGTAATGATGTCATAGAACCGTTATAGATACAGTAAATGACATCAGAAACACTGGCCATGTGTACTTTATGCATATTTCACCCATGCCTGGCAGTGCTGGGTACCCCAGCTATTTATCACACCTACGTCGCAATACCTGTATGTCTGAGTCATAGTATCGGTGGTTTCGTCAGAGTACCCGTTGTACACGTCTATCTATGTCCCTTATGGATATATGGAGATCCCTAATGTCATTAGCATTGTGATTGGCCAGAATGAGATGATGTATGACGATGTATGATAAGAGCGCCCCTTTCACACGGGTGTGATTTTTCAAATTTACAGAGTAGGCCAAAAAATTAAGGTAACAGCAACATTATGTGTAGATTCTTTGTATGTATTTTGCATTGTTTTCTAATATTCACTTAAATTAAAGTATCAATTATGTTTTTTGTTGTTTTCTAACAATGCGAGATGCATTGAAACAATCATGTATACATCTATGTAAAAAAGAAAAAGCAAAGACTTGTATATTTGTCTAAATAAAAATATCTTAAATAAATCTATGTAAACATGTTCTGTGCATTCAGGACTTTGTATTGTAGCAGCTAGTGCTTGAAAATGTTGGAACGACCAACAGATGGATTAGTTTATACTAGCTGTGTGGTCACAGCTAAACAATATACAGGTATATATAATATTGTGAAACCCTGATGACCCCAGACGTGTGCCATATTCATCGTTTCACACAGGTGGATCATCAGAGCAATCATGTGCATGAATCATATGCATGGGAACAGAAAGACACAAATTCATTGTCTGTATTGAAGGACTATTGAATTCCCGAATGGCCACTGGAGTAGCATCAATGAAACCATGGAACATTCATCCACAAGGACATCTTGCCTCTCCCTTGCCTTATCGAGTCCCCATCTGGAATGTGTCCTCAGTTTGATAGTCATAATGGTTTTTAATAGTGACTTTGGAAGCATCTGAAATCGCATCACTCACTGTCATTGAATGGATATAAAAGAGCCATACATGCTGGAGGTTTGGGGAGTACAGAACCTATTCTAGTATCCGCTGCAGTTCTCGATCTGACTGAGAACAGGGTGTCCTGACTCTGCTGTGTACACTGTAAAACCACTGGGTATTCATTTAACTCTGGGAGTGTACAAATGTACCCCCACCCCCCAGACCCATTTCACAGCTGGTAAGATTTAGGCCATGATTCAGGGCTGAAGTGATACAGTATCATGGGAAATAATGTTATAATTAATTTGATAGATTCCCTTGTTCTAATGGTTTCCTAACAGCCTTCATACATGGATTACACAAAGAGTTGTCTTTTGATTGATTCTTATTGACTTGATCGCACTTTTAATATTCTAACAACATTATTGTAATGGCAGTCGTCACTTATATAGAAACTGAAATGGGGCCTTAGGCCCTACTGTGTAATACTGATCAACAGGCAGAGACATTGGACACAGCAGCCTCATCTGTGCATCGTTTGTTTTGTGGTTTGTGTTAATAAAAGCCATCATCTCTTCTTTTCCTCCCCTAATTGAAATCATGTGACTGCTTCTAAATACCACCACCCTGGAAGATGTGTTATTTTCATACCCTGCTTAACTTAACACAGGACATTTTCTTTGTGCTATTACAGAGCAACCTGCGAGGTGTAGGCACACACATAATCTATGTCCTGTTCAAGGATGCTGATGGATACATTGCCTGTTGCAGCGATTTAGGCTACAAATGGTATGAGATGGTCTTTATAATGCCTTGCCTAGGTCACCCTGTGTTTTAAACCCAAGTTTTCTTGAGATCAAAAGGGCTATGCTGTTCATACAAGGAGTTGCCACGGGGGGTCGCCATGTGACCAAAACAGGGGCCCCTCAATACAAATTGCATCTGTCAGAGGCTGCTTAGAAACATCTTTGCCGCTGTCTTTGTAATAGGACACCCACTGCTTGAGCCGGGGCCTGTAATCTCCCGTTGACAGATATTGTATGTTATCAGATGGGCAGAGGTCCACAAATACTGAAATGTGATGAGTTTAGTCACAAGGGCCTCCTATCATCACGTATAGTCTGACATAGCTGCTTTAAATGGGTCCTGAGGCTGGCTGCCTGGTAGGCATGCTTCCTGCCCACTATCTCTTCACAATCTGTGAATGTGATCCATCTTAACATGGACAAATTAGTCCATTCATGGAACTAAGTGGGCTTTAGTGGAGTTTGTCTCATTGACTGAGATGATCAGAGCTACTAGGGTGAAGGTGAAAGGTGATGATTCTAAACATGCAGTGATGGTGGAAGAAGTAGTTATTCCGTTTTTATACCACAAATAATAGTCTATTTACTCTATTACAGTAGGTAGTACAACTCCTGCATTGACACAATAGCCTACTTGTCTTCCTTTACTTTGTTAGTTTTAATGTAAATGTAGCCATTATCCCATTATGCCAGATCATTTCACAGTCATAATAATTGGATTGTGTTATCACTGACAATGTTTTGCCCATAGGATAGGCCTACTATAATAACTTGTCTCATAGACAGTCACAGGTGTCATTAATTACCCAACTAACTGCAACACAACACAGTGCCCCCGCCATACGAATGTGCTCACTGGAGGAAATGTGGTCCGTGCATTTCGTGGAAAAGTGGATATATGTGACTATTAAATGCACGTTTTCTGCCAGAACCTTCAACGGGATATGAAACTAGATGAATAGCTGACGCAGGGTGGGTGAGATAAAGAGCGCTATAGCTAGTGCTACTACAACAGCCTAGCCCAAACATTTAGACTCTCGTAGCCCACCGTTAATGCTCCTCACGGGAGTAACCTGGCATGCATGGCCATTAGACTCTCGTGTATTTTATAGATTTTTAATTTTCAATCTACGACAGTCTTCATTTACCTGAGGGGGGAGGACCGAGGGCGTACACCAGCTGAGACATTAGGGCTCCGAACATGTATAAATGCAAAGTAGGCTATATGGTGCTTTAACACCTGATGCCCCAAATGTTAGAGAGGCCTACGGGGTGCTTGTGCAATGTATTAGTCCGTAGTTTATGTCGGTAGTTCCCAATGGCCATAGACGGCGGTAGTGAGGGGGCGCATCCGGTGAAAGCCGGAATCTAAACTAGGGGAAATACATGGCGTTCGGCCACAAACGGGATTAAAACACTTCTTTATTGAAAACTATGGACTAATACATTGCACAAGCACCCGTAGGTCTCTTTAACATTTGGGGCATCAGGTAAGCACCTTATATTTTGCATTTATACATGTTCGGACTGGAGCCCTAAGCCTAAAGTCTCAGCTGGTCAAATGTTGCGTTCACACGGGCAGATGAAACGATGCAGTCTACCATTCAATGTCAATGGAAGCCAGCGTGAAGCTGCCGCAAATTATGCTGTGATGCGTTTTTTGCATCGCACCATGTCTCTCGTAGATTGAAACTGTAAAAATCGATAAAAGGGTCAGTGATACACAGCATCTTGCGTAAAAAAAATAAAAAAAATAAAATTTCCAAAAAGCTTATAGGCTACTATAAAGGTTTTCTACCATAGAAAGAAATATTTGCACCTCAGTGACCCCCTTTCCACGGTTAGTTCCCAATGGGAACCGGTTCAGTTCTTTTTGGTTCTTGGTCCATGAGCCAGAGCTCCAAAATTGGAACATTATTTACTGGGATACATCACTGAGGATAGTCCCAGGTGCGGCTCAAGAATCCACCACTCCTGAATAAAGTGTCTGGTGCAACGCACAGGTCCTAGCTGTACTCCTGGTGAGAGCAGGAGTGGACCTGGTGAGACGTAGGAGGGGCCCGGACAGGAGTCAACCCACAGAGCCTAGTCCCTCCACATGCCAGAATTGTGCCTCCCAGTCCTGGCAGAGTAGTTCCGGAGTGGTTCCAACTGATTGTGTGGCCCTGGTCTTTCCCTAGTGGGTCTGATCGGTTCTTCATTACATGAGGAGTAATGCCCATCTTTAGAATAAAATGCCCCCCTCCCCCTCCCTGTTATGTCCAAAATGTGTCCCCCCCCATTACAGTGTAAATGGATATGTTTTTCTGACAGTTGAACATGCCCTCTTTCAGAAAAAATGAAAAATTCTGTAAAAAAATATATTTTGTTTTGAAAAAGTTGAAATGGCACCGAATAGTAAGAATGACCCAAAACACATCTACTTAGGTTACTATGCGACTTGACCTTTGCAATGTCAAATGCCAATGTGAGTCTGTGGCAGTAAGGAGTCAGAGGGTAGGCTCCAAAAATCACACGTTAAATCATTGACTAAGTCAAGACCTTAGTATTCTGAGACAAACGGTAAGAAGCACTAAATGTTTAAAACTGCTTGAACTGTAGACTACAGACATTAGTCTGCCTAAGCCTAATCTTACCATTATTATGATATATTAATTAATTAACAAGAGGGTATGTCATTGTTTGTAATTCAATTAGGCTTTCTTGGTGGAGAGAGACCCTATGCTGTGTGGTGAGAGGACAGACCAACCAGATGAGCAGACAATTACTGTAAGTGGAGAAATAACTTGATGGGAGAAGACAATACAAGGTATGAAGCATACTCTCACTAAAGAAGTAGCCTAGTATTAAAACTATATTTGATAGCTGATATAGGCCTACGTTAATGAAATATTTAGATTTTAGGCTACATCCTCAGGCTAAGGTTTAGGCTAAGATTCAAAACTTTGTTATCTGAATCATGAATTTAAAGAAATGGCACTTCTTCAAAGGAAAGCACAGACTATGAGCATTGGTGAGTGCATTATAGTGCATTGTATTTGCAATAGTCTGAATTATATTTTACTCACTTCATCTTCTGTCTGTAGAAGATCAAATTAGTTTGACTTTTCCAAGTTGTAGCATGTATCCCCCATGAAATTACTTCTGGCATCATTATGAGAGATGACAAATTGTCTCACACAGCAGCTCATATTTAGCCTGTGCAGACAGTGCAGTAGGCCTACAATAACAATACTAGACAGCCACTGGGAAGACCATGAATGCTGTTAGTTAACTTAGTTTAGGGTCAATCTGGGAACCCATCTGCGAAACAAAGGGAAAACAGCACTGTCTCGAGAGACTAGTTTAGGCCAGGGTAGTGTGGTTTCTATGATTAGTGTAGAGATGTGAAGGCTGTATGGTTCTGTGTTTGATTTGAACGCTCTAGTCTAGTGCAACATCCAAGCAACCACCTTGATCATTGTAAAAGACAAGATTCAGGAATTAAAGTGAATTGACTGCCAGGAATATTTCTTTGTCAGGCTTCATTTGTGGCTATAAATCAGAGTGCAGTGCATTACTTTGCTCAGATTTGTATTTGTGTAAATTATGGCCATTGTGGATTGTTGTCCGGACCAAGGCCGGCCCAGGGACCCCCCCAGCCACTGTGTGAGTTGCTCTTGCTACCACTTAAACCTATAGGGTTCTAGAGTTCAAGTGTTGACTTTGCATTTCTTGTCACATACTCAGAAGCCTTAGTCATTCTTGTCAATTCACTTTGAATATGTCAAAAGAAAGAAATATCATGATACCTTTGAACTTGAAGCAAGTTAATCTATACGATTTTAAAGGGGCTGAGTATTCCATTCAATATGGACCATTCAGTTCTGTGGGGAGAAATCCAAAACGCAAGTGCAAAATAGCTTGAGAAGCTGTCTGTCTGTCAGTCTGTCAGTCTGTCTGTCTGTCATTGTGCTGTTGGCTCATCCTGCCGAGATGCGGGTGAATGTATGTATGTCTCTGTTAATATGCTGTTGGCTTGCCGCTTAACTGTGTGTACATGTACATATGCTGTAAATCCTGCTGAGATGCAGGTGAATGTTTGTTTTAGTACATTGTGTGGGTTAGTTGTGTGGAAGTACTAGATGCTGTAAAGCCTGTTGAGAGGCCAGTTGAATGCATGTCCTAGTATGCTTTTGCAGTTAATTGTGTGTATGTTTACTGTAAATCCTGTTGGGGGGAGCTTTTATCCAGGGGTCCTTGTCTCCTAATTCGCCGATGTATGTATTGCTCAGATGTAATTTATGTAACTTATGTAACTTAGATACCATTTTATATAGACTTGGATAGCATTTGATGTAGACATAACACTATATAGTATATATGCATAGTTTCATTATATAGATATTCCACTGTTACGTTCTTAGCTTACGGATGATTCATGATAACTACTTGTTTATGTATATGATGTATTGCCATGCTTTTTTGTTCTTGCATAATGTATGGTAAATCGCTCTGGTCTGTTAAATGCCTAAATTGTAAATTAATAGGATATTCATCTTTCAGGCAAATCAATCACTTGAGATTTTATTCCCTTTCTCATAGCTCCATAATATTTATGAAAATTTCTGTCACTAGTATTACAATCTAAAACACATGCCTATATTACACACTAGGCCTATGATACTTGTTGGTTCAACGGCTTGAAATCCTTTTGAATATCCTAATTACAATAACATTCACATTCAACTTCTGTAAACCAAATGGGATTTGGGTTTTGCTATCCTAATATCATAAAGCCTACTTTGTCATATTACTGTCACTTGCTCAGCACACAAAGGAATATACAGGAACCTGGACTTGAATGAGTTTCACCTCACAGTAATAATGTGTGGGTTTGTAATGGCACATTATCGTTATGAGGTTTTAACGACTATGACCTATGATGAAACCATGTTTGACAAATTACTGTTCACTTTTTGACCAATAATATAATTTATTGACATTTTTCTATCTGGATTTTGATAGACATTTGACCTCCTTCACCTTTGGTTAGGGCTGTTGATGTTAATTTAATAGGTGTTATCCAGACAGCAGGGGGCAGTATTGTCTAACATTTAAACTAGCAACATTTAAACTAGCAGTATCACTGCCAAGCTATTGCTGCTGCCTCATTGGAGTCATTTTTGAAGAGTCATACAAATGCTCTAAATAAATGTATGTTGCCCATGGGTGTCTGAATTCAAAGGAACAGGCCAATGCATTGTAAGTGTCTCACAAACCATTACCTTGTTTTCCCCATGTTTGTGGTTAACAAAGTTTCTAAAAACTAAAGCAATGTGAACGTACCGTAATGGCGTGGTCGGTGGGAATGTGACATGGAATAATATTTGTTTTAGATTTTTGTGGTTTTGTCCATTCTGTTATTGGTAAGCTTTTAAGTAAAGACATTCAGGTCTCAGCATGTTCCTGCCAACAAAGAAATGCAACATTTGTTTCACACTATGACCTTGTATAGTTCTCAGTGGCTGGATTAATACCACTTGTAGATTAAAGCCTTGTTTTTACACAATGCCAGTTTTGCAGGAATTGATAAAAGAAGCAACTAATATTCTTGACATCCATGCTCAAGGCTTGTATAGATTGTTTTAATTATGAAAACAGTTTTCAACTAGGGTTCTGTGTTCTGGGCAAATGAAATTCACTCGAAATTGTAAACAGACATTTAATCAAATGTTTTAAATGAAGCAGAAAAATTACAAACCCCAGAATGGAGTCGCACAGGCTTCACACGACAACAGTGAGTCCACACATGCTATGAATTTGAGAACATCCTCTGTGTGTCATCTCTGTCAGTTGAATTATGCCCTTTGTCTAATGCCTATTTACTGGGCAGTTAAGACACTACGACATGTGCACATGGCACAGTTAATGGTGATAAGTCATGTGTCTTTTAAGCACTACGTTATGGCTTGTGTCTTTGTGAGCACCTATCAATCTGTGCTTGTCTAATCTATTGAAATCACATTATCACAAATAGGCCATTACCACCGGTTTTGTTAATCTTCAGTGCAGTCTCCAAAACATTGCAGCAACCCGCACAGCAGCAGGGGACACTCATTTGGAGGAGTCTGTGTCTATACAATGGTAGGCGTACACAAGCCCAGTCTGCATTTGAGCTATAAATTATCATCAGAGTTTGCACGGTTGAATTTGGTCTTAATGCTTTTAACTCGCTCGTCCCTCAAGTTGTTTTTCCTGTTTGGTGTCCTGTGGCACTTTACAGTGGTTCCTCCAGGGAGCCGTAAACTTGGGTCGCTTTGAGGCTCTCTGTTTGAGAGTGAAGTCCTGCTGACTGCCATTGCAGACTGGGCCAGACTTTGAGGGGGGTTTGGGCCGGTACCGTGGCCCTGCTGTTTCTATGTATGTGGCAACGCCAGACAGGCTGGTGGCATGGGAATGTGCCACGGCACGCCAGTCAGGAACTATGAAAGAGGCTGGGTTAGGAGCACTGATCTAGAAATTGGAATGGTACAGTGGTACAGTATTTGCGTGCATATGCGGGCCTTCATGTGCTTATGTCTGTACACCAGTAGTTCTCAAACGTATTCATGTCAAGGACTCCCAAATTGATATGTATTTAGCCTTTTACCCCCATATAAAAAAATGTTTTTTGCCAGAGACCCCCAGCAAGATTTATGTTTAAAAGTACTTACAAGATCTTATAAGCTATGAGCTTGTGTATATGCTATTTTTGAATAACCAACGTATAAAATATGGATGAAGTGGTTAAAATGATTGTGCTGTATTAATTAACACATTTAGCTGGGGACCCCTGGATCCCCCAAATGGACCCCTGGTGGTACCAGGACCCCACTTTGAGAATCACTGCTGTACACAATGTACGCACAGTTGCACAAGTTCTTGTAGTTTGTTAACAAACACATGCACATGCAAACTAACCGCCAACTGCCCCCGTGCACATATACCCATTGCACTATTAATATACCTTAATACCTATCATGTTTTTATAGGCAGCCTTTGCTATTGACTTTCTATGCCGGAAATGCAGGTGCTTGGTCACGCATGACAGCACTGCTTTACACAGCTAGCGCAACGCAGAGCAAACACGTTGTAAAGATTGCATGTCATCACCAGCAGACCATAATGGCATTCTATAGCGGCTCCTCCTCACTCAGACGTGGGCAGGCCTCTGTTGGAGGCCTTATCTGCGTGGTTCCACTTTACAGAGGTGCAGCCAGGTGGTACAGCTTCACTGGAGCATCTCCAAACACAAACAGCGGGACCGGGATGGGAGGCGGCCAGAGAGCGGGGGGGGGGTTCCTTGTTTTGAAGTGGTCCGAAAATGGATAGTGGTAACTTCATGAATTTTAAATCATGGAAAGTTATGCCTGTGATGTTATTTATCAAAACAAAACACCTAAACTCTGTAATCTGGTTTATACTTGGTTGTGCCTCATGTTGCACACAAAAAAGTTCACAATGCGTCACAGCGCAATTAAGTGTAAATCAGACATTGTTCTTGTTCTTCTGGCCTGCGCCTTATCAAGTACTGTAAAGGTCCTTGCAGACTGGACACGTTTTCCGGAAAAACGGCACAATGTGATTGTGTATTTCTTTGATGCATCTCTCAGTACCAATGACATAATAGGCCTACACTGGAAGTTGTGGATCTCAGCCAAGACTTAATTCAGTCCAAGCTAATGAATACCTTTTTTCCCTTATGTACAAGAGGTTTTTCTTTGATGTACAGAATTAACATGAGTCATGACTTTCACTACTTCCTACTTGTGTTGCCAGGATCTGTATTTACATTACTTGGTTGCACTGTAATTATTTTGTAACCACTAAATGATTATGTATTAACATGCAGTCTTACTGCGCATTATAGTAATAATACTTGTAAAAAATCATTTACTTCACCATTTACTATTCCAGATAGACGGCTTATTTAAAATGCTTTATGTTAACATTGATTTGACATAAATTATGGTTTATTTGCGCTGAGTGTGCAAAGAACCCCAATTAAAAAGCAATGCAAACAAGAAATGAAACCATACAAAATGCATGAAGGTTGTATCACATTCATACTAAGCACATTTATAAAAAACTATGAAACCCTCCCGAGATTTAGCACTTAACCTAATTCTACTGCTGTCATTTTACCTTATATTTACTTATTGAATGTGGGATTTTGTTTGTGTCTATTATTATTTATTATTATCTACCCCAGACCCCAGACCTGAGTATCAAATTTGCCCCTTTCATGTTCCTACATGTTCTGAAATGACATACAAATCCTTGATCCTTGCTCATCTAATCTTTGCCAGTTGACAATGCTCAGCTATGGACCTGATGTGACATTTAGTATTTATCTCCAACGTCAGTGGAATCCTCTCTCCCTGACTGTAATTGTTCCTTCTGATTCTCCCAGCAGCCACTTGGGTCAGAACCCACGGGTCCCGCGAGGCCCATAAACGGCCCGCTAGAGATGTGCTTACTGGCTAGGCTCATGTGGGTTCTCTGACACTCTGAGCCTATACGGCACGGCCTCATTTGGTCAGATGTGCTTACTTTGTCCATGAGCCAATCGCCAATTCATTCCCAAAGCCTCAGGGGTTCAAAAGCCAAGTGCATAATTGCCCCTTAAATCAATCTGCAAATTTCGTGGTATCCGAGCAGCAAACAGTTGGCCCGGAGTCATCTATTCACAAGCAATGGCCGTCCATGGTATGTGTTTAGAGTCACAATAAGTACTACTGTGTCTCTGGGAAAATTGCATTTGAATCAGAGCAGATATAGTCAATTATGGACCACTGGCTTGCATGCATTTCACATTAGGATCAGTAAAATTCAACCCATTTGTTCAACCTTTATGGGTATCATCATGTTTTTTGTGGTTGTGATGGTAGGAGGTGGGGGGGGGGGGGGGGGGGTATCCGGCCGGGCCACACAGCTAGAACCAAGTCCCCTCTCTTTGTCAGAGAGAGAGATTCTCCCATATTTCAAGATATTACATTTTCTTCCTCCCTCCCACTCGTTCTTCATAAACTTGACTCAGCTGCTGTAAGTGTGTTTGTGTACATGAGAGGGAGAGAGAGGCAGAGAGACAGCAGTGTCACTTAAAGAAAAGAAACAAACAAACCCAGGACTCTCCTGTCTCTCTCTCTCTCTCTCTCTGTCTCTCTACACCTTAATAACAGCGCCTATCCACAGACACTTTGATGCCCTGGGCTTTACGAGGCTTGTTTTAATGCACTCTCTGTGTGTGTGTGTGTGTGTGTGTGTGTGTGTGTGTGTGTGTGTGTGTGTGTGTGTGTGTGTGTGTGTGTGTGTGTGTGTGTGTGTGTGTGTGTGTGTGTGTGTGTGTGTGTGTGTGTGTGTGTGTGTGTGTGTGTGTGTGTGTGTGTGTGTGTGTGTGTGTGTCTCTGCTGTCTGTGTGTGTGTCTCTGCTGTCTGTATCTCCCTCTTCCTCCCTCCCTTGATTTCTCTCTCTTTCTATCTCTGCTCCTCTGCCTGTATCTCTCTCTCTCCGTCCGTACGTACAGTATGTGCACTCTTTCTCCTCTCCCTGCGTTGCTCCCCCTCTCCTTCCTTCTCTCTCTCTCTCTCTCTCTCTCTCTTCTACGTACCCTGCTGTATTTGCAGGCAGCTTTAGTGCCAGACACCCTGAGGCACCAGCAGCGCCAGCTAGTCTTCCCACCTCTGTTTTTGTGGTGAGAGATGACATGTCGAAGCTTTGAAGGGCAGGAGGGAGGGAGGGAGAGAGGGAGGAGGAGGAGGGAGGAGGGGGGGAACACATCACTCGGCACAGAAAGAGAGCGAGGGACTCAGTCAGAATGTGGCCTGCAGTCTGCCCAGATCCTCTTCTCTTCCCCCTCTTTCTCTCTCTCTCGCGCTCGCTCTCTCTCTAGCTGTCTATGTGGGCAGGGAGGAATGGCGACAGGAAGCAACCCCCCCTTTCTTCCTCCCTCCTTCCTTCACTCAATCACTCCTTCCCTCACTCCCTCTCCCTCTTCACCCCCTTGTCTCTCTCTCTCTCTCTCTCAATTCAATTCAATTCAATTCAAAGGAGCTTTATTGGCATGAGAAAACATACGTTTACATTGCCAAAGCAAAAGTGGAACAAAACAATCAAGATAAAACAATACAATAAACATCTCTCTCTCTCACCCATACTGATCAAACCATACTGCTTGATTAACTTTTAGCCATTTGTAGACCAAGTTCCTGGTATGAAAATCTCTCTCTCTCGCTCTCTCTCTCTCTCTCCCTGCGAAACTGTCTCTCTCTCTCTCTCTCTCTCTGTCTCTCTCTCTCCTATAGGCGTGTCTGTGGATCATAACTCACCTGGTGTAGTTGAGGTGTAGGCGTGTGAGCTGTGTGACAGAGTGACGGACAAAACATGTTTGAATTCAGAACCTCAGGCGTTACTCATGCTCTCACCCAAAACCCAGGAAACGGTAGCAGCAGCAGTACTTTTCCAACTGTTCCAGCTTCATGTTTATGGTCTGGCTTTGTGATTCATACTACATTTGTCCTTCCACCTTGTCTGCAGTGTGCACGCCATTACATTTCTTTTCACGCTGTCATTCAACTGAAGAGTTTGTTAATTGTTGTTAAGCGTGACTTATCTTTTGTGATAATGAGCTGATAAGCAGGTGCTCTAAGTTGACAATTCTGAGTGAGATAACCAGAGGAATTTATGGTAGCATGATTTTACTTTATACTACTTTCTTTCACGTTTAAAAAAATAAATGTCTTGGTTGAAAGTTTTCATTTTCAGTGATCCTAAAATGACTATAATATAGTACATAGACATAGTATACCCACCTCTCCTACGTACAAAGATTAGATTAATATGAGTATTGTATTACACGTAAATGTTTCACAGTATTTACATATCATGGTTGCATTACAACGGCAACAACAATGCACAACTACATTATATAAATACCTACTATGTTTTCTCTCAAAATTAAGAGGTCGTTTTTTTCCAGTAAATAACCTGGAGTCATTGGCTGTCATTTTTCCACCTTTTTTCCCAAACGGAAACTAGCATTGTGTTATTCATTTTTTAACCTTCTTTCCGCTCTTAAGTCGGCAATCCTTTCAGCTGCGTGACTGTTTGTCTTTTACTGGAGGAATGCTTGGTTAGCTTGTTGAGTGTTGTGTGTATCGGGGCATGGGGATTAGTAAGGAGACAGACAGTGTGGAATCAAACACAGCCACTGATGTATGCCCTGATGGATGTATAGGTAGCCTACAGGGGGCATGGCTTACAGCAGGGGTGGGCAACTTTGACGATGGAGAGGGCCACTATATTTCCACACTCACTCCAGAGGGCTGCATTGCATATTACTGTCGTAGCAAAAATAGCCGATCTACAAGCTCAAAACGCGTCGCAGCGCGACGCGTTTTGAGCTTGTAGATCGGCTATTTTTGCTATATTTGAATTGAAATACTGAATTCTTTTTTGCTTTCTTTTTATTAGAAACCTGAAAAGTAACCTTTTTATTGATTTTCAAATGGATTAATTACATTACACAAAAAGACAATACTACTAATACTAGTCGTTAAGTACTAGTCCTTTAATACTAGTCATTAAGTATAATTAAAGCAGGTCATGTTTGCATGTTTGCATGTTTGGAATTGCAACAGCTGAAATCAATACTATATCAGTATTCTGATATTAACCTGCGGGCCGCATTAAGTGAAGGTGGGGGCCGCATGTGGCCCACGGGCCGCCAGTTGCCCACCCCTGGCTTACAGAACACACTCGCACAGACGCACGCACGCACAGACGTCTGCCCATACACTTTAATTGTATGGGCAGAAGACATATACTGTACGTGGCATGCACGCCACTCACACAACATGTATTTAGCTTGGGCATACATGGTTTGCATATACTGTAAACTCAAAGTGTGGTTTGGGGACCTCCCAGGGGTCCTTTAGGGGGTTCCAGGGGGTCCCAGAAATATTGTATATTTTGGCTACTATAAAATAGCTACTATCTACAAGCTCACAACATGAATACATCTTGACAAATGTTCTCTTATGTGTGCCTGGCACAAAACCTTTGCAATTGGGGGTCTGCGGCCTGAAAATGTTTGAGAACCACTGCTGTAGAAGACCCAAAGAGATTAGAGATGTTAGCCACTGCTAACTTCATTGTGTGTATGTGAGAGAGAGAGTTAGTTCAACATCCCCGGGCACTGTGTAGCCCGGAGGGGAAAAAAAACCCTTCTAGGCATGTCACTCTGAGGACAGTTGTTGACCAAAGTTAGATATCGTTTTTCAGTAAGCTGCTGTTCAGGTGAGCTGAGTGGCTGCCTGTGTGTGTGTGTGTGTGTGTGTGTGTGTGTGTGTGTGTGTGTGTGTGTGTGTGTGTGTGTGTGTGTGTGTGTGTGTGTGTGTGTGTGTGTGTGTGTGTGTGTGTGTGTGTGTGTGTGTGTGTGTGTGTGTGTGTGTGTGTGTGTGTGTGTGTGTGTGTGTGTGTGTGTGTGTGTGTGTGTGTGTGTGTGTGTGTGTGTGTGTGTGTGTGTGTGTGTGTGTGTGCGTGCGTGCGTGCGTGCGTGCGTGCGTGCGTGCGTGCGTGCGTGCGTGCGTGCGTGCGTGCGTGCGTGCGTGCGTGCGTGCGTGCGTGCGTGCGTGCGTGCGTGCGTGCGTGCGTGCGTGCGTGCGTGCGTGCGTGCGTGCGTGCGTGCGTGCGTGCGTGCGTGCGTGCGTGCGTGCGTGCGTGCGTGCGTGCGTGCGTGCGTGCGTGCGTGCGTGCGTGCGTGCGTGCGTGCGTGCGTGCGTGCGTGCGTGCGTGCGTGCGTGCGTGCGTGCGTGCGTGCGTGCGTGCGTGCGTGCGTGCGTGCGTGCGTGCGTGCGTGCGTGCGTGCGTGCGTGCGTGCGTGCGTGCGTGCGTGCGTGCGTGCGTGCGTGCGTGCGTGCGTGCGAGCGAGAGAGTGTGGCCGTGTCCTTGTTGTACCTGAGCCACACACCATGACAATACCTGCGTGTTTTCACTGCGCCTGTGTTTGCATAACCTATATCATTGTAGGCCAGTTTGATATTTCAGTCATAGCGAGCGTCAGAAAGGGAAGAGATTACAGGGTTCTGCAGCCATTACATACACCATTAGTGAGACAAGGTGTTATTATGCCGCTGGTGTCAGGTGAGATGTCAGAGCACTAGCCTCTCTGTCATTCTTACTATTGCTAGATCAGCAGTCTTGCTTACGGGAACAACGGATGGAGTCATGTGAACACATGGGACACTGACAAATGTGTTTACATTTACCGTCAGTGGAACGCCACGCGATTCTCTGACCAGCCAAATAGAACTCTGTCTGTCTGTCTGTCTGTCTGTCTGTCTGTCTGTCTGTCTGTCTGTCTGTCTGTCTGTCTGTCTGACTGACTGACTGACTGACTGACTGACTCAGAAAATGATTTATGCAACAACTAATGGATACTAATAAGAAGACGTGGAACATGACAATAGAGGCTTTTTTAATGTTTTATTGTTGGGGAGACGCCATTCATCATTTTGTATGGAAACTCCATCCATTTTTAAAGTATTTCCCCGCATGTACTGTTGTATGTGATTCAGAGCAATGACTTTAGCACTTCAGATATTTTCTGGGGGGTTTTGGGTGCAGGAAGTCATGTTTTGGCAATATGTACTGATATGGCGCACAGAGAGAGAGAGAACAGGGCCATCCATTCAATGCCAGCGGACATTGTGCTAACCCTAAGAATTCCCCCAAAAAGTGAAATATTCTTGGAGACGCACCGCAGTGTTTGGAAACGTCCGATTATGTAACTGCCCATGGCGCTGGAGTATGCACTCCTGCTATTGTTTTGATGAATGCAGTTGTAACCTACTGGTACGGCACCAACTTTTCTTTCACTTTCAGATTTGAGACAGCACTTCCCTTCATGCTAAAGGCATCAAGAAAATGTCCACGGCCGCAAATGTGAATGAGGACATAAATTTCAAACCCGCCTCTTTTTTTTCTTCTTCTTCTCCCGGTCGTCTTTCTTGTTGCGTCTAAATTTTCCATGGACTGGCCTCCCTACTGCTGAGAGTGCTGTTCCTCGAAGCCACAGTGTATTTTGAAGCGAGGTCGGGAGAGAGCTCCAGGCTCCAAAAGCAGGCACAAGACTCCCTGTGTTCCACTCTTTAGCTGGGGCTTGGCTCCGATTCCTGCCCAGAGAGCTCCACACACAGCCACAGAGAGAGAGAGAGAGAGGGAGAGAGAGAGAGTGTGTGTGTGTGTGTGTGTGTGTGCGTGCGTGTGTGCGTGCGTGCGTGCGTGCGTGCGCGCGCGCGCCTACACTATGTATTAAGAGATTGCGTGTGTGTTTATACGCGCGTGTGTACACTGTATGTATTAAGAGATTGTGTGTGTTTATGCGTGCATGTATGTATTAAGAGATTGTGTGTGTGTTTATGTGTGCATGTACAGTATGTATTATGTGTGTGTGCGTGCCTAAGAGAGAGAAAGAGAGAGTGCATGTGCAATGTATGTGTGTGAACATAGTACACAGTATAAACACAGTACTCTCACAGCTACTAAACTTATGTAGAAATAGTCTTGGTTGACTCAGTGATGTGTTTTCCCACACACAAACACAGCCTAGGTGTGAGTCACTGAGTCTAATGCTCAGTTTTTGTTGGGAGAGTTTTTGCGGGTTCTCAGTTTTTGTAAAATATCCCCACACCCCCACCCACCCCCTTCTGTCTCCCCAATGGTTGAGTCTGCTAGTTACTGAGCTGGAGGCGGGCCTACATGTGCTGGAGTTGGACAGATCCACCCGAGAGGAAGAGAGGGGAGTTCTGCTAAATTGGTTCCATACCTTGGCTGACACTGGTGAGGTCATCTCCCCAAGTCCCCATAGAGGGATGGCTTGGACTGATGATAGCGAGCCGACGATTCTGACAACTCTCGAATTTCATAGCCTCATTCTTTCTGCCATTATAGAGAACCCCCACAATCCATACAATATTTCAAGTCTTGAAAGGGAGAACAGATTGTCCTTAACCATAACCTGTACTGAAAGACAGACCTACAGCATTTTGAAAAATAAATGAATACATAAAATAGTAGGGGGAGCGGGCGGGGGGTAGGGTTTGGCATTGGTTGGGCCACACATCAAATCCTCACACTCGATTAACACATATGGATATGACATCTATCCCAAAGGCTCCTTTAAGTGTGTCGACGGAAAGCCGTTCATCTGTCTTCGTCCTCCGTCGGAATATCCTCCTGGGGTCTGGAAGTCTAGGACGCAACACGCAAAACCGCAGCGAGTATAAATAAATGGGGCCGTATTTCTCTCGCTGCCTTTGTCTGGTCGGGACGCTCCGCAGAGGGCCCTGCCAAGTTGAGCATCTACATTTGGGTTTGGCTGTTCCCCTCTCCCGACGGCCCGGCCCGGGCCAAACCACAGGAAAAGGAAGCGAATGGCCCTCTCTCTTGAAGGACTCGAAAAATATCGTCCCGGTCGGGTAAAAATGGCCGGCGTGAAAGGCAACATTCAGCCCCTCCACTACAAACAAGAAGGGCTTTGAACAGGGAGACGGTGGGGCAAGCTGCCTCCGCTGCCTGTGTTTTACCGTTCCGAATCCTCACAGTTCATTTGAGTTTCTACAGAGTGCCTTGTGTTTCCTGGCAGGCATATGCCATAGCCATTTGAGAATGGTACTTGGAAGTGTTTATTGTTATTAATGGTCATGCAAGTTTGTGAGATGAAGTCTGTATGAAAAGCAATGTAAATAAACCGCCTACAACTGTACAGTACATACTGCGCATGATTGTTGCAGCGTAGGACCACCATATATGGACGCAGTGTGTTTAATTCAGTATGGCTGAAAAATAGAAGAGCATATGTCCAAGCTGTTATGTATTAATTATTGCCATATCTGGTGGATATCTGGAACAAAGATCCTGAGCTCTAGTATGACAATGGCAGATCAATTTACTGCACTTAAAGGAACATTCAGTGATTTGGGTGATTTGGAAAACCACCCAGTCTGCCCCGGTAACAAAATGTGCACATGCACGCTCTACAGTGGGGGGGAAGTGCAACAGGCCAACAGCATGTGTACCAAGGCCCGCCCCCACTCGATCATGATTGGAGGAAGGCCCCTCTCATCCTGATTAGATGACGGTTTTGCCACCCGCCACCAAAACTGAAACTAGGGTTTTTTGACCCCAGGGGCTCACTGGGGACAGGGAGGAACTCCTTATATGGTCAGCACACTCTATAGTAGGGAGGATTATCCAGAAAAAAAGAAAAAATAAGTGATATTTGAATTAAGTCAAATCACTGAATATACCTTTAATTGCTGGATGGCTCTGAAATATTTGTATTGTTGGTGTCTACCATCTGCATGGGTAGCATCTATGCCCTCCCACAATAGCCCCAAATCATTTTGGCGAGTGGAACAGCGAGAACTCAGCCATTGTGTACCTGCAGATGCAGATGCTTATCCGTGAAATTGACTTGATATGTGGTGGTAACGGCAGGGACGTCTTTCCCATTGCAATGTTTTTCCATCCGCCCAATTATGGAACTTTATCCCCCCGACAAACACACAAACACACACATACATTGTAAACCAATGTCACAAGCGCTCAAACTCAAACAACACTAAAGTACACTAATACTCCTACATGCATACAGTACACACACACACACACGCAAACCACACATGCACAAACACGCACCGCACACATCCTCCCCTACTCCCACTCGTCGTCTCGTTCCTTGACAGTGTCTGTGACAGAATATAGATGCTGGGTTAGTGTGGATGGATCTGTGGCGCGCTCATATGTATTTATCTCCTTGTATGCACAAGCACATATTACGAGCCCGAGCCAGCATGTTTCGGTGCACTTCGGTGCGTGCACACATAACCTGCGCATGCTTTCGTACGCACGCGAGAGGTTTATGTGTGTGTGTGTGTGTGTGTGTGTATGTGCGTGCACGTCTGATGTGTGCAGCGAGGAGGGCCATCTGGTCACCCCTGCCAGGCCGAGGTCCCTGTGAAGTGCTGTCAGCGTGGCCCCGTTGTGGTGTCCCGTGGCGACGGCAGGCTTGCTGCACAGCACTTCCAGCCCAGGCAGCCGACCTCAGAAAAGGAAATTTGGGTCGCACAAATGGAGGGGTTGCTCCCGAGCTATTTCCAGAGCCCTCTACCGGTCCAACGCCACCCACGATATTCCATATGAGAAGCCGGCGTGGATGTATTGCGTGTGGTGCCTGTGGTGGTGTGTGCGTGAGTGTTGGGGGGAGGGTGCGTGCGTGCGTGCGTGCGTTTGTGCTGTGCGCAAGAATATGAGTGAGATTATATGGGCATGTGTTTCTGCTTTGTAAATGAGGAAGTGCACGCAGGGTGTATGTGTGTGCATATATGGTGTATGTGCATGCACGCTTGTGTGTGCGTGTGTGTGTGTGTATTCACATGCTTGTGCGTATTAATGTTCCATGAAATACCACCACCAGTATCCCATCCTGCTAGCCATTATTACTTGGCCCGACAACTTTTCAGCGTGGCAAAAGAATCATTAGCTACACTTGCATAATTTCCACATTCACGCGCACTGCCTCACCAGTCACATGGCAGCACAGATAAGGAACTGGGCCGCGGTTAAGCATATTCGATGCCGCCACACAATGGGTAGCAGAACAAGGACGCAAAACCACAAACTCATATCCCATAAATCACAAGGCATAAATCACTGTCAGATTCATGGATATCGCATGTAAAGAGTACATACCTTAGCGCGGACCGAGTCGGCCGCTTTCTTGCCTTGGCCTGTGTAAACAGTTGCGGCCTTCATGGTTGCTGATCGTGGAAATACGATGAGGAACACAGAGGAGCACCCGAGCCTCAGATTAATGAGAAACCTGCCTGTAGGAAACTTTGGTTCAAATGAGATCATGGGCATTTCTCTTTCGATGCCCATCAATCGGGTTTAGTGGTTTTCATAGCGGTGCCGCCGGCTGCTCTGTAGACATCGGAGGGAATAACGCTGAAACAGGACCTCAGATCCACTTGCCAGAACGGAGCGGAGGTTCTGCTGTGTAGTCACATCAGGGCATGGCGACATTTCAGTGATGATGAGGCGCATTTAATGATGTCTGATGAAATAAAAAGGAGCGGGTCAACTCGTAGGCAACTGGAATCAGGAGACACACTCATGTAGACCTGTTTAAATGGGCAATACTATTTTAGAGGAGTGCTTAAACTGTTATATAATATAATAATTATATATAATTAGCGGTCATGCATGTTTTGTGTACATGCATATCAATATGTACATGCATTCAAGTTTTGTTTCCTGGCTGGTTAGACAGTGCAGCTCAAATTTAGCACAGAATAAAATCATGAGTATTATATTTGATGGACCAGTAAGAGTCAATGTTTTTTTCTCACGGTGAACATTCACAGGTCTACTTTTTACACTCGATGCAGATCATTCCAAGAAATCAGACTGAGCGTCTGAGTCTGTATATGAGAGATGACAACCTACCAATTTATGCTCTATTCAACTACACTGTTATGGTTGCAGCATATGGTTGAGCTACAGTCTGAGGGTTATGTTGAGTACGTCTTGCAGCCATGTACGTGATATGCATTGGCGACGTATGTTTGTTTACGGTAGCTCAAATGACTACCTCGCCTACCTTGCTCTTGATGTATCTAAGGAGAGGTAAGCAAGTAAACAGGCTCTTAAAACGCCTACAGGCTCAAGGCACAAGTCCACAGCCACCCAGGGGGAGACCTCCAGCGTCTCTCAAAGTCCTCCCTCAGGTTGCCAGGTTGTGAGTATTAAGCTATGGTTATTTTAGGCCGACCTGCTCCAGAGGCAAAATTACAGTGCAAAGACCAAGGGGCGGGGGGGTGAAAAACCAAGTGGGCTGGCCACCATATAATTTTCTTGTTTCTCTTTCAAAGGATGAGGTATTCCTCGAGGAAGCCCTGTTAAATTTACAAGCCCTTTGGTTAGGTCAGTGACCCCACATCAACGGGAAAGGGGACATGAGGAGACATGGACAAAGGCTGAGATCTTCCCATGTCTTGGCGTTTGATGGAGCTCCAGCCAAAGGTCATTACTCTTCAGCTTTATCTTACAGAGAAGTCAGAGTAAATATACAAATTCATTAATCAGGCAGTGCTGGAGAAGCTACTTAAAATGTTATCTATTACATTACTTAAAAGTCAGTTGTTTACAATATTACTTTCTGTGCCAACTAATGTGATTTGTTACTTTTGTGATACGTCGGGGTGGCTTATTGTCAGTATCAGCCAAGCAACAAGGACATCTATTGCTTTCAAAAGATACCCTTAAATTATGCACAAAAGGACTAGCCATGAATTGACAGGTGTTGGCTAAATGGAATAGAGAAGTGCGGAAAGTGCCACAATAATGTTATTAAAATGGACTTTTTAGAAGCCTCAATTGCAAAGTCATAATGAAAAGCAAAAACCTCAGAAGCTGCAGTATGTTATATTTGAAAAATCAAGATGAATGGACAGACTCCCTACATTGTCATTAGTGTGCATACATTTGAAAGAGCCTTAAGAATCTACAAATGGCCCAGGCCGCCAGCGTGGTGGTCCGGGAACCCTAGGCTGACAGCGTGTCGCGGGTTCGAATCCCGATCCCGACGACCTTTGCTTCGTGTCTCCCCATCTCTCTCCCCATTTCCTGTCAGTCTACTGCCCCCCCCCCCCCCCCCCCCCCCCAAAATCTCCAAATAACACTGTTTTACTTGACATGCATTATTATATTACTAAATTGTTACCCATGGAATAAGTAACGTTATTACATAATCAGAATCCTCTTTATTGTCACATCGCAGGTTTACAGGTGTAAAACGGTGGGTGAAAATAGTTTTTGTGCAAGCGCCATAGTTATTTCTATTTTCAGTGAAAGTAAAAACTGAAACTAAAGTTTTTGTTTTCAGTTTTTCTCAAAAGGTTTTGAAATGATCCCTTCAAGGTTTCAGTCCGGTTGCATCTGTGACTTGGTATAATACCAGGTGATATCTGGGGTCAGACGGGCCATAAAGCTCTCACATTCCAAAGTCGGCTGAATAGTAATATTTTTGGTTAAGGCCCTTAATCTGAAGAAATAAAAAGTCTCTCCTGCCTGAACAAGAGGCAGCAGCCTTAGAGGACTGAAAATGATCACTGCTTACTCCCCAAGTGTTTTTACCTCCAGACGTCTCTGCCATAATTATGCCAGTCTGGAAGAATTACAGGTACCCTGGCATTACTTTTGATACACACCGTGACACACACACACACACACACACACACACACACACACACACACACACACACACACACACACACACACACACACACACACACACACGCTTACATCTCATTCTTCATCAAATGATACTATCCTCTCTCTCTGTGTCTCATGTTCTCAAGTTCATAAACTCAGGCAAAACCATTCCGCTTTATACGGAGACTTTGATCTCCGCCTAGATGGCCTCGGCAGCTATAATTACGTGCTAAATGTCACAGGCTAAATTACGACCGGGCAATTCATTACACTTGAAAGCAGATGAGCGCTGGCGTTGAAACATCTCGCCGGTAACACGCGCACACATCATCATCATCATCACTGAGTGAGCCATCAATAAGCCGAGTGACAATCGATGGATCAGCAACATTGGGTTATCCTTGCGCGTACACCCCCCCCCCACCCCACCCATTGGGTACAGTAGGGGGCCTTCGAGTCATTCTCTCTGTGTTCTTCAGGGGCCTCGGCAGCAGCAGTAGTATGGGGTGTTGGGGAGGGGAGTGGGGGTGGGGTGGGGGATCCAGAGCTGCAGTGCGGCTTGCTGGTTAATTATGGGTCGCGAGCTGCAGCTCGGCTGGCCTGGGCGGGTGTTGGAGCCAGTGGGTCTGGCACAGGGAGGTCTGGCCACAGACCCCGGCGGTGACGGCATGAAGTCTGGGACGAGTCAGAACACCAGCCCGGGGTTTGGAGCATTCCTCACATTCCCTCCTCCCATGGCTGCCTGCCTGTATGATGTGTGTGCACGCATATATACTGTGTGTTTGTGTGTGAGAAATAGGGAGAGACTACTGTATCATTGTGTGTAGATGTGCATGTGTGTTGTTGTGACATGTTTTGTCTCTTGGTTATATGGATACTGCGCGTGTGTGTGTGTGTGTGTGTGTGTGTGTGTGTGTGTGTGTGTGTGTGTGTGTGTGTGTGTGTGTGTGTGTGTGTGTGTGTGTGTGTGTGTGTGTGTGTGTGTGTGTGTGTGTGTGTGTGTGTGTGTGTGTGTGTGTGTGTGTGTGTGTGTGTGATATATATGAGCATAATATGCTCATATATATCAATACCCATACAATGCCAACACATATTGCCAGGAAGGATATATATTATATATCCTTCCTGGCAATATGTGTTGGCATTGTATGGGTATTTGTAATCTCATCTGCAGGACAGTATCAATGCCAGGAACCATTGTAAGAAAAGGGTGCTGTCAGGAGATGTCTATCAATGTTGTGTGTGTTTTGTATGGGACAACAGACATCCCTTAATGAGATGAGATTCCCACAGGCAATTGGAACTCAAATGCAGAGGCACTGCAATCATTGATCTCAAATGATCTCTCAAATTTAAGAATGAGTTATTACTCTGTTTAAAGTAATATTGAACTTTGGTATGACCTTGGATTGTGTAACTAGGCCTACTTATGCGAACAAGAAGTAGTCCTTTTTCTTAGTTTTGGACAAGTGAAATGGTATATTTATGTTGTATTAATCTGCACCCTTTATCAGTGCAGAATCTCATGGGTGTCCAATATCAATGCAACATAGAATCTTCTTTCATGTTCAAAGATAATAAATAGTCATTGCCATTGCATTTTTCCTTAACAAATTCTTCCCAAATTAAGAATTTGTTTGCATTTGTTTATGTGCTAAAATGTGGTTTTGAGACCTTTTCCGCCATGCTATCAGAATGAATGCGAAATGTGATTCTTCATTCCCTCTACGCAAAGAGCACAGGAGCAACTGGGGAGAACAACATGTCAATGGACAGCAACATGCTCTTAAATTCAGCTTATATTTTTAAGAGAATACAGGACATACATAGACACAGAAGAAACAATACAAAACATGCAATAAAACAACACACATCTTCCCACAATAGCAAAAAAACACTCATTGGGCTTAAAACGGCCATGCCCACTTGCCCAAATGTGCTGACATCATCAATTTGTGATGACGGCATTGGCCGTTTTTAGCCCAATAAGTGTTTTTTTTTTCAAAACGAATGCTTGGAATGGATTCAGCATCATGAAAACCCCCTAGTTTGACATGTCACATGCTACATAAAGCATGATGAAATTTTGAATATTTTGCCTTCTATAGGTTGTAATTGGTATGGTCACATATTATGCCAATTATGAAAATTGCTCAACATATGCAAGTTAGCATCCGGCAGTTTCTACATGCTGGGGATCCATACTAAACATTTCTAACATAAAACCTTGGTGTGTACTCAACATGTCCGGGTTCACAATGGGGCTCTATGGGCTGGCTACTAGACTACAAAGAGAAGTCAACTCTAGATGCACCAAATGTTCTTGACCATTCAATTCTACTCTTACCCAGCTTGTCTGAATGATGAATCCCACTTGATCCTAAATTGGAAGAGTGTGGCTGATTATTTATTAGAATAGGTAGCGCCTGTGTTGTGCTATGTACAAAGACTCTGGTATATGGTACATGCCCAAAAACTAGAGAGATCATGACCAGAAAAGTAGAACTTCAACACTTTATGAACTTAAACAAAGTAAACATGTTTGTTTTGAGAGTTGATATTTTTATTCTTACTTTCACTCTTATTCTTATTTATTTAAAATGAAATGAAACAACTTGATGTGGCAAATTGACTTTTAAGTTGAAGTTGAGCGTCAGTACTAGTGTTACAGTGTTACAGCAATGGCAAAACATTTGTGATGCTGTAAAAAATGCCATGTCAGCAGAAGTTGAATTGCACTCAATATCATCCAAAGGTTTTTATAGTGTTCATTGTGATCAATGGACCAATAGTATTTCTTAAGCCTACAGATGTAATAATCCAATCATTATAAATACTCCTGAGTAGTCAAATAAAAACATATTTTACTACTCGGGGCCCACACAAGTCGGAAACGATAAAAGTCAAACTATGTATGTTGGGTAATGTGAATGCATGCCCCACCCTGTTGTACCTGTCAGAGTACTCACTGTACCCATTTAGAGTACCCAGTGCGGTACCCTCTACCATATGACCAATCAAACAAATATAGAGATACAGCAGGGATATCTGATGTTGTCAAAAAACACTGATGACATACATATACATGCATTAATCTCTCATAAATTGTTCTAACAAAACGTATACTTAAAAAAAATACAACATGAAATGTGTTTGTATATCGCTTCCTGCTCCTGCATGAGCCCAATATTTGGACTTGTATCACAACCAGGTACAGTACCTAATAATACCTACTTCAGGTTCACTTTAAAAATGCACATACTGTACAGTTGAGTATGTTCTTCCGGTTTAAGCAATTTGCAAACAATACCCCAATAACCAATCTGTGCTTCCAATGACAATTAATGGGAGATTGACTGTTGGCAGTCATAAAATGCATGCACTGTGCTGAACCAATGTATTCCCAAGCCAAATATTGATCCTTAAACACAGCCTTGTCCTGCAGTCATCTAGAAAGGCATTTTACTACATTATTGTCTAGTGGTGGAGGAGAATACGTTCTTGGGGGGTATGACAATATAAACTAAGCGGTAGAGGAAAGTAGCTATTGATATGACATCACAGAGTAAGATTAAAGTAGCTATTGATATGACATCACAGAGTAAGATTAAAGTAGCTATTGATATGACATCACAGAGTAAGATTAAAGTAGCTATTGATATGACATCACAGATTAAGATTAAAGTAGCTATTGATATGACATCACAGAGTAAGATTAAAGTAGCTATTGATATGTCATCACAGATTAAGATTAAAGTAGCTATTGATATGACATCACAGAGTAAGATTAAAGTAGCTATTGATATGTCATCACAGATTAAGATTAAAGTAGCTATTGATATGACATCACAGATTAAGATTAAAGTAGCTATTGATATGACATCACAGATTAAGATTAAAGTAGCTATTGATATGACATCACAGAGTAAGATTAAAGTAGCTATTGATATGACATCACAGAGTAAGATTAAAGTAGCTATTGATATGACATCACAGATTAAGATTAAAGTAGCTATTGATATGACATCACAGATTAAGATTAAAGTAGCTATTGATATGACATCACAGATTAAGATTAAGGTAGCTATTGATATGACATCACAGATTAAGATTAAAGTAGCTATTGATATGACATCACAGAGTAAGATTAAAGTAGCTATTGATATGACATCACAGAGTAAGATTAAAGTAGCTATTGATATGACATCACAGATTAAGATTAAAGTAGCTATTGATATGACATCACAGATTAAGATTAAAGTAGCTATTGATATGACATCACAGATTAAGATTAAAGTAGCTATTGATATGACATCACACTGTGATGTCATATCAACACAGGTCACAGGCTGCCCAATGGGAGGTGGGGCAGAACACATAGCATTTTCTAAGAAGGTTTACATGAAGAAGAATAGAACCTAATCAGACGTTTGTTGTTGTTGTTGGTCAAAATGTTTGACCTGACAAAGAGCCCAGGCTCTCAAAAGGTTGTCATTAAAATGTATTGAGGCATGAGAGTGCGCTGGTTCCATTCTCCTTAAATGAGAATGCCTTAAAGGCATTTCACTTTTCAAAAAAGTATTTTTATCGTCACAGATTAAGATTAAAGTAGCTATTGATATGACATCACAGATTAAGATTAAAGTAGCTATTGATATGACATCACAGATTAAGATTAAAGTAGCTATTGTTATGACATCACAGATTAAGATTAAAGTAGCTATTGATATGACATCACAGAGTAAGATTAAAGTAGCTATTGATATGACATCACAGATTAAGGGGTGGAGAAAAAGTAGGCTCTGGTTATTACTGAAAATGAATGTTCAGTACAAACTGAGACTAGGGTATAGTGGATGTGGAAGTTTTGAAATCAAGCTGGTTTTGATTCCTCAGTCATTTCACAACACTTGAACCCAAGCGTCTGTATTCTGGGATATGGACCTTTGGTGAAAGTAGCTGATCTACAAGCTCACAACGTGAAGATGCTTAGTGTAGAGATAAAAAAGGAAGGGGCCTAGTAGACCACTCGGGGACAAAATATATATTTAATTGGTTAAGGAATATTCCTCTATAGACGTATTTTATGTTTAATTATAATAAACAGCATTTCCAATTTATTCAACATCAGGCATGTATCAAAGATGTATTGGTTTGTTTGAGATGGAGACATTAGGGATTAGGTTAAATAGAGTATGCATTAGTACCCCAAGGCCTAAGTAAATATGCACAAAACAAGTATTTATATCTCTGTCAATCCCTGTTTGATATGCCACGGCTGACACAAATGTACTATAAAAACATGAACCGTTACAAGAGCCATGGTCACAGGGTCTTGCAAGTGACAGGAATGTGCAGGACATTGTGTGTTACGTTGGCGTGTTTATAGGGTGCGAGACGCGCCACAGACGTAGACAGGTGAGTGGGCTGCAGGGATCGTGAGGCGTGGCGTTTCAACACACGCAAAAAGAAACACAGATCAAAGGCAGACTGTGCGTCAACAGGCTGCAGTGTGTACACAGCCCAGACAACTCTTTACAAATCTCTGTAACTCGTTTATTCTACCATCGTGACAAGGGATTCGTTTTCAGTCCCACCACATGGGCTCGACTGTGTGTTGTAAGAAAGGTGGCACGTCAAGTATGCTGTAGTGCAAATGCTATAGCGCGTCCACATCCAGCGCGCTTTTTGTTGTTAGTCTCGTGTGTGTTTTACAACTGTAGGGAAGGTCCTCCATCTTATTTATAGCTCACTTGATGTTGAGCTATGCTAGAGCAACAAAAAAAGAATACGACAAACTAGGAAGGAACCTCCTCAAAGTCGTCTTCATGTATCATGCTCACAGCTTCACCCAAAAGGTACATGCCGGCTAGAAATAGCTCTAAAGTGCGGGAGAGGGACACCAGAAAGGCCCTATTTCTTTCTTCTCCACACAACCTTTATTTTGACAAGGCAGGGAGAAGTGGGTATTTATATATGGAGCTGTGTGCTGTGGTTTCTCCACAATTACAGAGTGGCAGTGCACAGACTGGGAGGCGTGCTGAAGGTTTATGGAGGTGGGGGTGGTATTCTGAGTGGGGACATGAGGGGACCAGCCCTCCTCAAGACTCTTACAACCCAATATATAGACGCGGGACCCAAATACCACACACTCGCGTAGATAGAAGTCCTCGTGTCCATACATAACATAACACACATCCACAATCAGTGGTGGGAAAAGTACCCAATTGTTTTACTTAAGTAAAAGTATCAATACTGCAATATAGAAATACTCTGTTACAAGTAAAAGTCCGGAATTCAAAATGTACTTGAGTAAAAGTACAAACGTATTGGTATCCAAATGTACCAAAAGTACCAAAAGTAAAAGTAGTCGTTGTGCAGAATGTCCCATTTCAAGTTTTCAAATGTTTAAACATTTTATTAAATAGCAGATCTACAAAATCTACAGATCTACAAGCTCACAATGCGTCGCATCGCGAGCTTGTAGATCGGCTATTTTCAAATTGCCGAAATGTATATAGGGCTAGAGTGTAAGTGCCCCCCCCCCCCCCCCCCAAGATGAACTAATTGACCGCAAACAAACAAACAGGGTATTACCTTTAAGCAGCACTCACTATGTAACCTTTTGTTGAATGAATCAAATAAAGTTTTGTCCAATCTGTATGATGCAGTATGTTAATACAATACGATAACGTATACAATAAATTGTGATCCGTAGATGTATTGTGTCTCCCTGCTCTTCTATTGAGACATTTAGATTGTGTCAAAGGTCATGTCTCACCTAAACACAAGCTCTGACACAAATTTTGACCGGATGGTCAAGATTCAATTTATCCCTAGTAAGCCGTTTAATTTAGTTTTCTTCTTTTTTTTTAGCACTTACGGAGGGACACCGGGTTTGAATCCAGGGTAGAAGAGGAAAGTTACCTTTAAGGTTACTTAAAAATAGCAAACTCTACATTAAATCTGTCCATTAACGTGTTCTCTCCTCTGTGTCATCACTTCAGTGACCATACCCTGGGTGGGGGTGGCAAAAAGGCCTTTCTGTGTGTTTGCATGTTCTCCCCGTGTCCCCTTGGGTAGGTACCCTCACAAAAAACATGCAGTAATCCTGTTCTCTAAAACTGCCTCCCCCTGGCCAGCCAGGTTGCCTGATGGAGGGGAATGGAACTGGTTGGAATAACGTGTTCCTTCCACGTGCTACGTCCAACCGGGGAAACTCCCCCCTGTCAGGTGAAAAGAAGCAGCTTGGAATCATGCATAGAATAAGGAAGCATGGGGTCAGTCCGTTGCTCTCCCCAGGTTGGCAGAGGAAGTGTGGCGCCCAGGATTACATTAGATAATTGATACTGGGTGGAAAAAATGGGTTGCAAATGCGTGGGATAAAAAAATAAAATAAATTGTCCATTAAGTCATCACGCCCGCTGGCCTAGTGGTCCAGGCGCATGCCACATATAGGCTCTGGCCTGACAGCGCATAGTGTGTTCGAGTTCTGTTCATGACGACCTTTGCTGCATGTCTCTCCCCTTCTCTCTCTCCCTCTTTCCTGTCCGTCTTCACTGTAACTATCAATAAAGGCACAAAAGCCAAAAACAAATCTTTAAAAAAAAAGACGGCCTCATCTTCACAGTGAAAATCTATCCTGGCTCCATCAAATCTTTGTAGCCCCAAAGTTTTATATTGCAATACGGCTCAATTTCAGTATTTACGGTGTGGGTTGATGAATAAATATTTTATTGGTTGGCATTAAAGTATGAACAGAATTTTTACCTCATCTGAGTCAAACCTCTTTACCCCCGCCTTCCCCCCTTGCCACCCCCAAACCTTTACATTGCAATAAGGCTCAATTTCACTGTTTAGAAGTTAGGTTGGTAATGTTTTGAGAGGTTCTGGCGTGGGCTGGAGCTTCTCTTTGTAGGCCTACCATATTATGGCTCTGACATAAACAAGGATTTTCTACCAAAAGGCTCTTGCACAACCACTGCGAGCCACGTTGAAGGAGAACAGTGGGAGTTTGTGTTTGTTTCTTGGACGCCGTGTTGAATGTGGCCTGAGCCTCCACAGGGACGAGCACATAGAGAGAAGGGGGGTGGGTGGGTGGGGGGGTGGGGGGGAGGTTGTGGTTCTGTGGGGGTGCCTGGAAGTCAGTCAGGGCGGTGGCTTGAACCACCTTCCCTCCGCAAAGCCGCCATCCACCCCACTCCCCAAATACACACACACATGCATGCACAGGAACACGTTCAGACGAGCACTTAATGTCATACACGTACCATGCCCAGAGCATGCTCAAGAACGCAAAGTGCATGTGGACTGGACATGGACACATCACCCCGAGCTCTAACACGCACAGCAGGCACACACACACACACACACACACACACACACACACACACACACACACACACACACACACACACACACACACACACGCCCGTGCTCCAACACATGCACACCCCATGTAGTCAGTGTAGTGTGTCCAGGAGGGTTGGCGTGCCAGACAGGAAATACAAGACAGCTTTGTTTACAAGGACAGCACATGATGCAACGGCCATGCACACCAGAAAGACTGGTGCCACAAAACCAGAGTTCACCAGACGCCTCCTCAATAGCCTCCAAAAATAGCCATACTACCGCAATGAGATGCGCAAATGAACAGCTCTATCAAATAGTTGATCGTATTCATGTTTGTTCATTAAGTATAGGCCACAGCCCACTATATGCATTTTCTTGTCAAATAAATTATAATAACATTAAAGTTTAGGTTTCCACGGCACTGTGCTTTATGTTCTGTTTTGACTCGCTTTGCTCTGCCATTGCTCCTTACGTCAGGCCTGGGCTTTGAAACGTAATACACCTCCATGGCTGTGAAGCTGCTACGGTGCTAAGCTGTGAGCTTGTTGTGACTCCACGCTAGAATGACAGATACATGTGAGTGAAAAACAAACAAGAGGTGCTGAGGTGCCAGCGCTGACGGACACACCGGCACACTTCCTGGTGGGCTGCCATACGTCTCTTCTGGTGGTGAAAGCCTCCGGGTTGGCACAGCTAGTGCTCTGAATGCATTTCGCTGAGGTTGTCGTTGGCAGACAGGGCCATAGGTGGTATTTTCCTCAATGGCAACCTGTTCGTCCCTGTCTACCGCCGTGCTTGTGCTTGTTCCCGCATCCCACGCCTGGATTCAGTCGCGGCATAACAAATATGCACATCAAAATGTGGCATTTGAATCGCAAAACCTGTACCTTCTAGCCACATTAAAAGATATCACTGTGTCAGGATGCAGACAAAGGCGTATAAAGGCCCATAGAATGCAGTTTAGCCATTGGTTGTATTTGTGGTCGGAAGAGTCAGGGTTCATTGTAATATACACGTTGCGGTTTTGAGCATAACTGAAAATAAATAGGAGTAATTTGTGATGTCAGGGGTATGGTGAAACCAGAAGATGCCGCTAGCTGAGCAAGTGAATGAATTATTGTAATATGAGCAGACTGTAACCCGACCCACACATCTAGCAATGGGATTTATTTTTTCTTTTCTTTTTTTTGGTGGGCTCGGTTGGGAGGCTGGCCGATATTTCAGATTTCCTTCCCTTAACACAAAAATGAAGCCACTCCCACATCCAAGAAACACACACACACACACACACACACACACTTACTCACACACACACACACACACACACACACACACACACACACACACACACTTACTCTCACACACACACACACACACACACACATACACACACAATATCTACAATTCAGCTTGATCAAGTGCAGAAAGGCATGAGACAAAACATACTCACAATAGACAAAATGTATAGAATACTATAATATAGTATTCTATAAATGATATCAATAATATATAGTAACTATATATTATGTCATTTACAATGTTACTATTTACAGACCTTATATAGAATTTCTGTAACTACGGTGGCAGACACTAACCAATTACATGTTGGGGGAAGGGGCATGAGTTGGAGAGTGTCTGTAACAGTGCAGAGAGTTTATGGTTTATTATGGCACAAAGGGCTGAGTGAGTTATGACTTGACTTATCGTCGCTTGCATGCTGCTGTAAATGATCTGCACACATTACATCATTGTTTAACCCATTGTGTATGCATGTACGGTTGGAGGCCATCGATATTGTCCTTTTCTTTTTGCTGAGGTTTGCGTGATCTGCGCAAAAGGACAGTTAACCCATTTTGGGCGGGAACCCCTTTTGGTGTTTTAAACATTATGTTATAATTTAGCTATTGAAAAATAGCAGATCTACAAGCTCATAGCGCGCCACCGAGTGGCGCGCTACGAGCTTGTAGGTCTGCTATTTTTGAAAAATCGTGAAAATATTTATTTCAGAAAACTGGAGGATTTAGAAGAATTATTTTAAATTTTGAGGTCTAAATGGGTCAAATGATAAGGGACAATATCGGTGGCACCCAACTGTACAGTATATACACAGTACAGTACAACAAGGTAACCTCTTCATCGCTAGCTGGCGTATAGCACTCTTCGTCACAATACTGTATATGCCTCGATCTTTTGCCTGACAAATTTGACAGCGGTGACATGACATCTGCGTGGCAACTTTTATTTTCTCAACCTCTTCCTCTTCTCTCGGCACTCCCCGGTAGATCAAATGGAGGCCTACTCTCGTCACCTGTCAGAGGAATGCACCGGCACTCACATCCGTCAACAACTCAACGAGAACAGGCATAGCTATGGCCCACTGTAGGGCCCCGAGAGGGCCTCAGGGCGCTGGAACCTGACTGGTGAATTGGCTTGGCATTGTGTGTGTGTGTGTGTGTGTGTGTGTGTGTGTGTGTGTGTGTGTGTGTGTGTGTGTGTGTGTGTGTGTGTGTGTGTGTGTGTGTGTGTGTGTGTGTGTGTGTGTGTGTGTGTGTGTGTGTGTGTGTGTGTGTGTGTGTGTGTGTGTGTGTGTGTGTGTGTGTGTGTGTGTGTTAAAAGTTAAGTGTGGTACAGGTGTGTGTCAATGCACAGGTTACACAGGTAGCCAGACACACAAACATTGCTTGAACGCACCCATATTGTGTATTTCTGTGTGTGTGTGCATGAATGTGTCAGTGCATGTTGCGTGCGGTACAAGTGCGTCAATACAAAGGTCACACAGGCACACACACACACACACGCACATAAAAGCCAACAGACTGTGTACTGCGCTCACTCACGCCTGTTTACGAGGCACCGACGCAGCCAGTGGCTGTCACCACGTGACCAAACGTGTCTTGCTCTGCTCGGGGCGGCCTGTATGATGTCTGCGGTTTAGACAGGGTGTTCCAACGCGCTCACCACCAACCTGAGAGGGAGAACGAGAGAGAAACGTAAAGAGAGATAGATAGAGAGAGAGAGAGAGAGGGGGATTTGGGCATGTGTCAACAGGCATACCTGTAACCTGGGAGATGTGCCCTGAAGGTACCTGGTGATTTTCTCATGATTGTGATGGCCAGACGCAGACGACAGGCCTTTGCAAAAGTAGACTCCTCAGCAGGACTGAGGTGGCTTAGCGTGGCGTCAGACACACACACCACCGCATTCCATTGGGATGCTCTTCATGCACCGGGCGGGGTGTGTGTGTGTGTGTGCGTGCACACCTGCCTACCTGTGTGTACTCTTACTGTATGTGTTGGTGCGTATGGCGTGCACACAGATCCCAATTACTGTTTGTGTCTGCGGCCACCGAGGGACGGTGTCAGGGGAGCGAGGAGGGAACAGAAGCACAGGTCCAACCCTGAGAACTGGAGGAACCAGCGTAGACGTCAGGGGACTAAAGGGAGTCTAAGGGGCTTAAGCTTGGCCCGACACAAACACTTACCTAGTGTGTCTGCTGTCTCCGTCACTGTGTACTGGAAAACAAGGGCTTTGGTGGAGACACTGGATGCGAGGGGTACCCCTGGGCTGCTAACTAGGCCCCTGATTATTTTTTTCTTTTCTTTTTCTAACATATCTCATGTTTGTTTTCGGTTTGGGTAATGTTGAAGTAATGCCATATCAACTCACAATATTCCTCTTGTGTCTCCCCCCCTTCCTCTCTCCCATGGGACTAGTATTTCATCTTCCACTGCTGTCTCTCTCAGAAGTGGTGCCCAAACCAACCTCAGCGACAAGGTGGCCCTTAATGCGCGGGTGGGGGGTAATAATCACGCCCTTTCTTGTCAGTTTGGAGACAGAAAAAAAGAAGGCCTCCCGACAAAAGAGACGGCGTTGCGTGTGAAAGTATGGGGGGTCGTTTTAAGTGAGAACTGGCGTTGCGTGACAAACAATAGCGAGTGATTGCCGTCGGCTGTCATGCAGCAGGAGATGAAACGCCCGCTCAGGGCAGATGGAGACAGGCAGAGGCTGAAGTGGCTGCGACGCTTCGCATTTCTGCCGCCGCAAACGCACACACCTAAGAAGCCTTTCTCCGTTTGATCTCATTTGTCACCATTTCCTTTATATACTCAAGTGACAACTGAGGGTTACGTGTGCACTCTCTCTCGTCATATGGTGCCCATCAGATAAGACAAGGAAATGGAATGTGTGTGCGTGTGTGTGCGTACGCGCATGTGTGTCACACACACACACACACACACACACACACACACACACACACACACACACACACACACACATGTAGACCAGGGACTTATCATCAATTAGCATATAAGGTTACGCCCTCCCCGCATATTCATTTGCCTCATGATGGCAGTCATTATGTTGTAATTACCTGTCTTTCTCTTGTCAATAATTTACATTAGCCTTGGCGTTTGTGCCACGTGCACATGGGCTCAGGCAAAAACCCTAATTGAGGCGAGCTGATATGATAATGAAGATAAACCGGTTGTTGTAGCCCCTGAAGGTGAGTGGTTCACTGCTTGTGTAACTGTATTAATAGCAGGGCTCCTCCAGGACCAGAGGATAGTAAAGCAGGGAATCTCTAATTGCCCTAATTATCAAGGGAAACCCTCATTCCAGCAGCCTGGTGGAGCAGGCTGTCGACTGTTATGACACTATCTAGGTCATTAGATTCTCATCAGCCGGTGAGGCATAAAAAAAAAAGAACGAAATCAGGTGACACACAGAGTGCCCACCCCCCCCTTCCCCCACCCTACATACAAAGACATTGGAGGGTAGAATATTAGGAATGTGATTAGCTGTGGCCAGTTTTAATTGAGAAACATACAGCTAAGTATAAAAATGGGATTTGGACCATATTAAGCTAGAGCATTCGTTCTATCCTTAGACAAATATAACTTGTTTGATGTTTAAATGTCAGCGGAGGGTACCTGTGGTTTTTGGGGTGTGGTTCCCAGTGTGTTTTCTTGTGTGTGCTTATTCGTCTCAGAGAGGCGCCAGGCTTTGCCAGTGGCTGGGAACAGGGTGGCATGTTGGCGCGCCACCAACACACAGACACAATGTACTCACAGACTCACCTCGCCTGAACTCTGTTTGTTCCACGCTCGGAGCGAAGTTTGTTCCGAGTGTTATGTCTTTGTGCTGCTGCCAAGATGCTACTCAGAATTAACTTGACTGTTTTTAGATGATGTGTAAGGTAAATAGTTTTTTTTTTTATGGTTCACGCATCGGTGACGGTACATGCAATATAAATGAATGCAGAGACAGTCACGCATGCTGCATATTTGTTTACTCTTTGTCTCTCCCTTTGTCTTTCTCTGTCACTCCATTTATGTCGATCTACCACTGTATTTGCTGTATGTCTACACACGTGCGTGCCGAGCACGCACACACACACACACAAATGTGCGTGCGCACACCTACTGAGCTAAAAGGGGAGCAGATTGACGGTGGTGACACGGCTAATGTCTCGTCCGTCTCGTGTCAAGAGGTAGGGATTAGTCAAGCACATGAGGTGTCCTGTGTACATTATTTATCAGCAAAGTCTTCCTCGTCACTTCCATTATACCCTGCACCACTCTGCTCCACTCCACTCTGCCAGCCAGGAGTTTTATCGCTAGTACTGTCACCGTGTAGCGGGCGCCGTGGCAGGCCGCCGTGCATATTAATTAACGAGATGGAGACAAAGTGTAGTCGGACCGCCATGACACCCTCCTAATAAAGCATTCATCATCTTTCCGCCATACAGATGGGTGTCGGGTGTAGCGTCGGTGGAAATGTCCGTGTGCCGCGGCAATAAATAAATGGAGGGCTGTGATAGACAGTTTTGGGAAGGCCGAATGTGAGACGCACTCTCTTGTGTTCGAGGAGTTACAAAGTAGTGTCAGGCCAGAGGTCTTAGAGATACTAATGGGTAGAGGTGAAGGAGTTTCAGTGTTGGCATGAATTATTGAATATGATCAGGTTTCCTGAGCTGCCCCCCCCCCCCCCCCACCACCACCACCACCACCACACACACAGTCAAAACACACATGCACACACCCCCACACACACATGTTTGTATTACTATATTTGTGAGGATATCAACATTTTAGGGTGGAATTTAAAAAAAATTGGGCCATTTGAACCCGAACATCAACATGGAATGAATTCTGTACTGGGCATATATGGAGCGTGTCTTGAGTGTACAGGGTTTGATGAGGTCAGATCAACATATGGAATGTCAGAACAGGTCAGCTCCATATATGGAGATGGTTTGAGGTCAGATGTAGAGTTGCTCCATATATGCAGATCTAGGTGATGATCCAGTCTTCTCCATGTATGGCTATCCAGGGTTTGATGAGGTCAGTGTCGTGATCTTCATATGGAGATGGCCATATATGGTGGTGTGACGTGTCTCGAGGCGTAATGTCACGAGGCGTGACCATATATGGAGGCGTGATGTCACAAGGTGTGACCATATATGGAGGTGTGACCGACCGCACAACTGACGGGAAATTCAGGTTTTCATAGTAAACTGCGACCTACAGTCGCAATAAATCTGGTATAACTGCAACCCTAATCATTGGATTAACCGTAACCCCAATCTGAATCTTTTCCTAACTGTAAGCCAAGGGTCAGGGTAACCCAATCTTTGTTGTCATTACCATAAAATTACCATTATTGTCTCCACCAGGCCGAAGGCATGGGGAGAGAGTATGTTTTGCACTGTCCGTGTGTGTGTCCGTCCTTCCGTCCGTCTGTGAACAGCTAATCTCCGGCACCGTTAACCCGGTCGATGCCAAACTTTGCACACACACTCCCTGGATGCCAACGATGAACCTCTGCCCCGCATTTTCCAGAACGGCCTGTTATAGCGCCACCATGAGGCAGCTTTTCACATTTTTTACCTAAAACTGCACCGATCTGCATGAAACGTTGCATGCACACTCCCTAGAGGCCAACGACAAACCTTTGACCTGCATTTTCCGCATCTGCCTTTTATAGCGCCACCAGGAGGCCGACTTTTGTAAAACACATTTTTTGATATTACTCCTCCAGATTCTGTCCAAAAATCTCACAAATCTTTACACAGTATCTCTATGGTCATGTGCTCAAGTCGGATCTGTCCCATATTTCATATTCCATCCTAATTGGCTATAATTGGCTTTCGCAATTTACGTGAAATCTTTCACACATTTTCTTACTAGGCTGAGGAATATATCCCACCCTTTTCACATTGGCCTGTTATAGCGCCACCAACAGGTTGATTTTTGCAAAACACATTTTTGGAACAAAATGCCTCAACTCATCCAATTGCCATCAAAGGCAAACATGTTTATATTACTCCTAAACATTTTGCCAAACATCTCACACAGTCCTATCCTCCTGGTGGAGACCTGTGCCCAGAAGGGCACTTTTTCTAGTTTTGTCTTATGAGGACCAGGAGAATTATATTTCTCCAATCCTACTACACTTGTGGGGACATTTATCCCTCACAAGTATAGTAATACACACACACACACACGCGCGCGCACGCACATACACATACTCTTGGGAGCAGGTCCCTGGTTCTTTTTGCACAGTGGAAAGAAAACCTACACCAATAATCCTTTCAAGGTGGAGGGGATCCGGGGATCAGAGTGCTGAGTTCTGAGTGTGTTTTTGACTTTGTGTGTGTGTGTGTGTGTTTTTGACTTTGTGTGTGTGTGTGTGTGTGTGTGTGTGTGTGTGTGTGTGTGTGTGTGTGTGTGTGTGTGTGTGTGCACGATTTCGGCTGGGGTCACACACACTAAACGTGTCGACACCATTCAAGCGCTTTAGATTAAATCATCCGTTCAATGACAAAATGACCAAACGTTGCTTGCTGTGTGTCTGTTCCAGAACATGAATCCCACAGCTATGTCTGCGAATTGGCATGTTTACAACTGTTTGGCCAGGTATGTGTGTGTGTGTGTGTGTGTGTGTGTGTGTGTGTGTGTGTGTGTGTGTGTGTGTGTGTGTGTGTGTGTGTGTGTGTGTGTGTGTGTGTGTGTGTGTGTGTGTGTGTGTGTGTGTGTGTGTGTGTGTGTGTGTGTGTGAGATTGTTCTCCATGACGTGTGTATTTCACAGCCTATATTTGTGCGAGGGGAAAGCGGCAGCTCCGTCGCAGTCCGGTGTTTGGTTCTGAATTATTCAGCCTCCTCCTCCGCATCATCTCTCGGGTCTCGTGTGATGCGAGGAGGCCTCCTTTCAGCTCCTCTTTCCTTCCCATCGCTAATTACACCTGCTACCACGTCGTTGACCCGGCGCCCCGGCCTCTCCTCGGCAGGACCTGCTAATGGAAGGCCCTCTATTAGGATAATCACGGGACTTCTGGGACAGAAACGCTTTGTTAAAGTCTCCCCAAATGACTCTGAGGTCGAACGCCTGGACCTACTGTCCACTTTCCATTAGTGTTTGTTTTTGTGACCGTAGGTCGCAGTTACTATGAAAACCTGCATTTCCGGTCAGTCGTGTCACGTCACGTCTTGGTCACGCCTTGTGACACGTCACGCCACATCACGCCTCATGACACACTCCATGTGTGTTTCTCAACCGTGCCGTATTAAGAAGCTCTGTTGTTTCAGGCTTGAAAACGTCAATTAAAAAAAGGAAAACAAGAAAAGTCCATATATGGGCATTTCCAGACGATGCCCTAATACAATCCCTGTTATGCCCATATATGGAGATCCCTGATGTCATCAATATTAAGCCCATGGCCATATTGTGACAGTCTCATGATAACCTGTGTGGTCACACTTGCAAATGAACCAAGGTGGTACAACACATGGATCTCTATATGTGTAGCTGACTATCATCACCTGGATCTCCATGTGAAGATGAAATTAAATTAAATGAAATTAAATCTATATTTACCCAGGGTATCTGGGCTAAGCTCAAGAACTTGTTTCCAGCCAGGCCCTGCTCATAGAACACATTTCATCGTAGTGGTTCAATGCCTTGTTCAAGGGCACTTCAGCGACACTGACCTCATCAAACCCTGGATAGCCATACATGGTTTGACATACTAGATCTGCATATATGGAGCCGGGCAGCAACTCTACATCTGACCTCTGCGCTGACACCAGATTCATATTTAACTCCTGCTTCTCAACTGTGTTGAGAAGCTCTGTTGTTTAAGGGCGATGTCGCTTCTCGCCCTCAGGGCGTCTTACTGTTTATATATATTCTGTATATTTCAGCAGTTATTTCACAGACGTTGATATCCATAGTAAATTTGCATTGAAACCTGATGCAAGTGAGGGGCACTCAATCATACATCATCAAGAATGGTGGTCCCTTATCCCACCGACATACATATGACGATTTGCTCAGACACATATGACGTAAATTCTCCGATCATTGTCAATGGCAGTTTGTTCAGACAACACAAACATTAGTTCTCCATTCATTGTCAATGGCATTTTTGAGGGCCCTCCCTCAAAAACACATGTTTGTTTTGTAAACGCAATTGACAATGAAGAGAAGATTTACGTCATGATGTGTAATTTACGTCATATTGTCTCTTTATTAATGGCGTTTAATGTTTGTGTTTGCACCGTTTGTTTTACATCACCATTACATCACCTAAACAACATGAGTTAGACTTTAATATATTAGCGCCCCTCACTTCACACGGGTGTGATTTGTAATGTTTGTTCACTGCTCAGACAACACAAACATTAGTTCTCCATTCATTGACAATGGCATTTTTAATGTTTGTTCATTAAATCTTTTTAATGACCAGTGGCTACTGGGTAAATGCAAGCTTCTAAAGCTTGCAGGGGGTGCAGGGGCAACCACATATTTTTGATCTACCAAGTTAATCAGATTGGGCTATTGAGGTGATCAATTGAGTTGATCATAAACAACCTTTATTAACCATTGTTGTTTGATGTGCATACATGTTTTCTTCCCAGATAGTCAGAATGTAATACCTTGATTAGGTCTTGATCTAGATGTGTGCAGGGGAGAGTGGGAGAAATGATTCTCCCATTTATAATGGTAGACTGGGGAGAAACTGCTCTCCTGAATAGTGGTGACAAAGATGTGGATGATCACTTTGAGCATATAATATTTTAGGTTAATCAGAGCATATTTTCAGTATACCTAAATCTTCGGCTAAATCTTCACTAAACATAATAACATAATAGGTTATTTTTAAGGCTAGACATGACTATTGCATGATAGTTCTCTTCCTCAACATAGAGGCAACGACCTATGTATGCAACTGGTGCCTGCACAGATCACAGTTGGCATGGATGGACACCATTCTGTCAATGTTTAGGAATGAGGTTAAGATGAGAGCCATGGAAAGAGGCTTGAAATTGAGAGAGGGGGGGGGGGGGGTCGATGTAATACAGTATTTCCCTGCATTTTCTTCAGGAGTACAATTCTCATGATGCCGTAAAATTGACTTTGATAACGAGACAAGAAAGGCATGGAAACGCTGAAAGTGTGTTTATCTCACATTAAGTATGTGTTTTCATGGATATGGACCGTAGACTTTTCAGTCTCTGGTCACCACTTGTCTTTGTTAGCTTGTGGGGGGGAGAGAGGAGAAGGGTCTGCTCAAGGCATTCTCCCTCCAGGGTGCAGTGGAAAATCCCATCCCCATTCTGTTCTATGTATTTCCCTCACAGTGAGGTCATGTTGTCTGCCTAACCGCAGTGCAGCCACAATGCCTGGGGCCTGCATGTCCCCCAATCACTGACTTGACTGAGTGGCGCTACAGTATGTTACTGCGTCAGATCACTGGGGGGCAGTATTGAGCCAGTGTGGAAGAGACAACGGGCGAGTGTGTGGGAGAGTGTGTGTATGTGTGCGTGTGTGGCGTCTACTTTTATTGCATACTGTGTATATTATCAAGCTAAGGTTGGTTCAACCCTGCATGAGCATACAATCAATAGCTTGCACCCAAGCGTTTTGTGCGTTTAGAGTATTACATAATTGGAAAGAGCTGCGTTCGAGAGATGTGGAATTGTCTCACCCTCTTCTTTCCTCTCCTTCCTGTCTTCCCTCTCTCCACTGCTGGCAGTCAAACAGAACTGAAAGGCCCTAATACAGACAAATATGGTCTCTCCTTGAATTGGAAGATGAAATTAGAGTAGTAAGACATTCCAGGCAGGAACTACTGTATCGTCCACCTGTCACAGGTGTGAAGGGACCCATGAGAACTGAGGAAGCATCCTTCCCTCCCCGACCTTTTCTGACTCGGTGACCCCATTGTGTTCCCTATGGGACCGCAGAGACTGAGGGCATTGTCCCGTTAGTTCCATGTACCAGGGAACTTACCTGTCACCAGTCACAGCCCAGGGGACAAGACTCTGTCTCCACTTTTGTAATCAGGGTGACAAGGGGACAAGAGGACACTTCCAATGGGACCTTGTTTGAGCGATCAGATGATGATGATGAAGTGACCCGGTGTGGATTTGCCGGTGTCGAGTGGTGCCATCGTCACTGACTGGATGTCCTTTAGAGATAACAGTGGATTGACATAACGTCTGTAGATGTAGACGGAGTAAATCCATTGGCTGTTCACATTGTTAGGCCTATAGGATAGGATAACATTTTATTAACCCCCCAGGGTGTTACAGCAGCGCAGAGTAAAAGAGTAAAGAGGCGCTCAACAATAAATACAGCAATAAATCTTACGACAATAGATACAGCAATAAACTAGCCTATACTCACTCGCAGACATGCACACACACAAGCGGGTGCACGCACACAAGCGTGCGCACACACACACACATGCATACACACATCACACACACATGCGCACACAAACACACATACACTCACGCGCACGCACACACATATTGTAGGTCATTAGTTTCAACCTTTGTTTTTAGAATGATAAAATAGCAAATGGACAAGCTCAAATCTTCAGCAAAGTGATTTGGTGTAGAGGGATAGATGGAGTGGGTCAAGTATAGAGCCCTGCCCGGGTCAACTGTATAAGGTTTATAAGTGGTTCAAACCTTTGGTGTGTATATGTGGCACTTCCTTAAAAAAAAAAAAAACTTGATTACATAAGACTTCAGTCTATTTCTTTGTGAAGTGCTCGCCCATTGTACATTTTCCACAAACCTCTCTCTCTCTCTCTTTCTCTCTCTCTCTCTCTCTCTCTCTCTCTCTCTCTCTCTCTCTCTCTCTCTCTCTCTCTGTATGTCTCTGTCTCTTTGCCCCCCCTCGCCCCTCTCTCTCTCTCTCTCTCTCTCTCTCTCTCTCTCTCTCTCTCTCTCTGTATGTCTCTCTGTCTCTTTGCCCCCCCCTCTCTCTCTCTCTCTGTGGTTGTGTCGTGGAGTCGTGGGCAGCTCTCCTTAATGGGCCATTGTTCAACCTGCAGCCTTACAGGTCAGAGGTCAACTGCACCTGAGGCCAATTCCCACAAACAAAAGCTCTGTGTGTGCCGGCACCAGGACACCACTTCCCTGTCTCCTGTCTCCTGTCTCCTGTCCCACACAAGCACGCTCTCTCCAGTGATTGGTTGAAGATTTCTTTCATTATAGTACCGTCGGCTGCTGTAACTGCTCCACTTGTCTGTCTGCTTCCCCCTCATTCGTTTGTTTGTCTATTATCGTTTTGATACTCTTAAACCATTAAGACCTGAGGTCGATTCCACTTAATGCCTTCCAAATCAGCAGTTCTCAAAATCATTCACACACTTTCAAGATTTATCAACAATAGCAGATGTATAAGCTTGCAGCGCGGCACGAAGTGGCACGATGTGAGCTTGTATATCCACTGTTTTTGAATAGTCAATCTTAAATGACAATGAATTAATTACTGACCAAATTGTGATTGATACAGAACCGGGGCGCGATTATTTAATCAGACTTGAAGGGACCTAATTTGATCCATCATGAACTTAGAATAAGAAAATGTAATATAATATATCAAAATCTAAATGGATATTACTACATGGTTCTGGTATCAAGAATTTCCTCTGAAGCACTCTGGGGGGCGTTGTGACCTTGTTGACATCTGTGATGGTAGCAGACATACTACTAAACCCCCTTTTTCTATAAACTGTAATCGGTAATGCATTTTCTTCTTTTTCTCACATTAGTACAACTGATACAGATTGATCACCCCCCACAAAAAAGAAACGCAATGAGGACAGTCTCGTTTTCTTCTCAACCTTGACCAGGAGGAAGACGTACACAGCAATTTGTCGTTATGAACGGCGATGGCCAACATCAACTCATGTGCCCCGCTTCCAACACTAACATGGACTTAATGCCTCATGATCCCTGGCGTAGGAATGGACAAGAGACGCGAAGCCTCAACACACAGAGCACATTTCCACACACTTCCTGTCATGGAGACAGCCGTTCCCAGCTCCCCTGGCAGGGAGTCAAGGCCAGCAGATGGGAACCTTTATGCTGCCACACATCCAGCTAGGCCGGACGGGAGGGAGGAGGGTGGGCGGACTGGCCAGTTTGAACCCTGGACTGGACGTGAAAAGAAACCGTTGTGTGCAGAGCAGGGGTGTGTGTGTGTGTGTGTGTGTGTGTGTGTGTGTGTGTGTGTGTGTGTGTGTGTGTGTGTGTGTGTGTGTGTGTGTGTGTGTGTGTGTGTGTGTGTGTGTGTGTGTGTGTGTGTGTGTGTGTGTGTGTGTGTGATGTGGGGTGGAGGGCGTGAGTGGCATGTGGGGGTGGGGTGAGGGGAAGTGGGTGGGGGTGGGCTGGGCGGGGGCGTGCAGGGGGGGGGGGGGGGGTGGGGGGGTATGGCAGAAGGGACGACCTACCTGCCCAGACATGAGTCGAACATGTGAATCCTGTCCCCAAGGCCCAGACTCGGGCTCCCAGATCTCACTCTTCTTTTGTTGGCCCGACACACACACACACACACACACACACACACACACACACACACACACACCTGGGCCAACCCCCTCCACCTGTCACACTTCTCACCTGGACTGGGAACCAGCAGGGTACCCTCCCTCCTACCCCCAAATCCCATCCTTCCTCTGTCCTACCTCATGCTTTCTTCATGTGTCCCCTCTGTCCAGCCCATCCCCTTATAGCTTGGGACTATACTGTACCTCCCTCCTTACCAATGTCGCCACAAGGCACACCAATGGGCATCTCTAAATCTCAAGGCACTATACCTTGCCGATTTGCAAGCTCACAAACGCATTGTCGATCTGTTTCTTCTTTTTTTTTTTTCATTTTTGAAATTATATGAAAAATGTTCGCCTATAATCCCAAAATAGGGATGCCAGGTTGCCTCTGCCTCTGTTGTCTGATATAATATTGTCAATTAAAATATAATTCATGACTTTTGTATAGTTACAATAAAGTCAAAATCCCAAGGCACGTCTGGTACTTATGTCCTCTTCTATTCTGGAGTCACTGTCCAAAGATGTGAAGATGAAAGTTAATTCTTCATTGCTTTTGACTTTTGGCCTCTTGGCCCCTTTGATAGTGTATCAAAGTTTTGATTTTATCGCCTTTTGTCTGTTTGCCATCGCTTGAAGCACACAATTCTATATGACTTGTGAAACATGTTTGGTCACAACACTGCCCTTGGGTCTCTGCAACAGTGCCATGCCCTGCCTTGTACCTTTGAACCATGTTGCTTAAACTCCAACTTAACTCATATTCACGTTGCCCATAATTCCAACATCCCATTACTTCGACTACTTGGCTTCCGCATGCGGATAGGGTTAGGGAGAGGGTTAGTAATGGGGCCAGGCTAACTCATATTCACGTTTTTGCATTATATTCGACTGCAGTATAGGTGTAAATATCTACAGGCCACACGGTAAAGTCCATTTGGGTTAATTTTTTACACTCTCAGGATTAAAAACAAAAACATAGTCTCGGCCATACCTTTCTGTGTAGTGGAGACAATGAACACTGAGGATATTACTGTGCCGAGACCACATTTGCAAATGTATACACTAGAGACGAGTTTGCGGTTTCTGTGAATGCGTTGTATTTTTACTGCAATGTAATTAGGCCTATATCTGATATTTCATTATGACCGAATTTGCATGAAACATGCAAGGAAGAACTTTAAATGCTCATACTGAGCAGAGCAAAATGCTAAAATGAAATGGAATATCTTGACAATAACAGGTATACTATATGCACTGTACTGAGAGCAATATATCTTTCTTCAACCACATTAGCGTTGGCATATCATAATATGACATATTGTGAAATATCTCCAAATGTCAACTCTTTGACATTTGAATTTGGCCTATCTTGACAATTACATCAGAGGTATGCACTGCACTGAGAGCAATATTTCTTGCTGTTTACCACATGAGCACTATAGTGCCGGCATATCTTAATAGTAAGACATTCTGTGAAAATAGGCAAACATTTGGTGAAAATAGGCGGTAAGCTCACAACACGTCGCAGTGCGATGCGTTGTGAGCTTGTAGATCATCCATTGTCGCCATTGGACATATACTGTAGGGTTTCAGTGGTTAAAATGGATCAGATGGAAGTAAACTGGGAAAGCTAGACTTTTTGTATGTTGTAATCATTTTCGTCAGAAACAGTAGCTTCTCATTATCATTGCCTACACCAACGCCATTGTTATGTTCTGGTGGTGAGATTTAGCCAGAGATCAGTCGCCATTGTCTAGCGTGGGAGTTGAACTGACTCACGTCGGCTGGGCAAAATGATTGACAGTCACTGAAACCCACTGTGGTGAATGTTGCCTGCATGCCACAGCACCGGCCCACTGAAACCCACTGTGGTGAATGTTGCCTGCATGCCACAGCACCGGCCATCGCATGAAAACAACGCTCATCATGCCTGAGTCATTGAACCTCGACTGACTTCTACAGAATTGGTTCCCAAACCTTTTCAGCTGAGACCCAAAATATTCATTTAGTGTCTCCCCAGGACCCAAACATATAAAAGTACATTATCAATAACCACTTCAGCCCTACAGTATTTAATAGGGAAAAAAGCAAGTCTTAAGATCACGTGTTAATCCTTGCATGGATTACATTCATGGACTCTTAACATTTTATTTCTATTATTAAATATTTTTGAAATAATAATAAATAAATTAACCATGCGAAGCACTTCCCCACAGTGTGCAGAATCATAACTGAACCCCTCAATCTACGTGGAGGGAGTCTGACTGACTGCACGTCGTCGTTTACACCCATTGGATACAGCAGCTCAAAGGATCGCCAGGAGACGTATAGTGTTTGAGTGGGTTTGACTTTATGAACCCTGCGTGTACCGTGTCGCTACCTGAGGGATTTGCTGCTCTACACGGCTTTTAAAACGTTTCTGTGGGATTAAGAGAGGTTAGATGCACACAGCGCGCTGCTATTTCCCTTGAGGCAGGACGAGAACCTTTCCACTCTCGACTGGCACTCTGCACTAGTCACGCAAACCTCATCAGAGGTAGACAGACGCACACATATACTCAAATGCTCACACACACACGCACGCACGCAAGCACGCAAGCACGCACGCAAGCACTCACACTCCTACAAGCATGAGTCAGAAGGGGACCTCAGAATGGGCACATTCTCATCTTGTGAAATGCCGCGTTTGTGGTTGATGTGGTTCTCCTGAAATTCTACCGTTTTCATCTCGAGAACATGAGTCAGGCAGACATTGTTTTGTCTCAGAGGTATTCCTGATTATTTTTGACAGCATTGATTTTTTTTCTGTTTTGTTTCTTTCTATCCAGCAACATGCTCTCCGCCCACAGCAGTACTTGAATACTGTGTGTGTGTGTGTGTGTGTGTGTGTGTGCGTGTGTGCGTGTGTGCGTGCGTGCGTGCGTGCGTGCGTGCGCAAATAAAGCAGAGGTCATTCCTTACATCCTGTACTGTACTGTACTGTACTGTACATGCTGTGTTATACTTAAAATCCATGACACATCATCTTAGGGATGCAACAACACTTAATTAGTTATGGTAATGGTTACGCTCCCTGCTGGGATGCAGCCACCTGGGTATTTTAGTGGCGTTTGTGGACATAGTTTATGTTTTTGTGTGTGTGCACGTGCGTGCGTGTGTTTGTGTTGTTTTGTGCGTGTGTGTGCATGCATGTGAATGTGTGTGGCTCACAGCGGTGAGGGGAAAAGAAACATGGAGCACTATTATCTAAACTATTAGAAATATGGGCATATATTTGCATGCGTGTATGATTGGGAGAGCAAGTGAGATTCAGAGAGAAAGCACTATTCCCTAACTCTGCAGTATACTTTGTTGACCGGAGTCCCTAAGGGTCTATACTCGCCCCCCTCCCTTTTACCCATTACACCAAATCTCTTTGCCAAAAACAGCCCATCTACAAGCTCACAATGTGTCGCGTTACAACGCGTTGTGAACTTGTAGATGTGCTATTTTTGCTGAATGTTAACCTCGGAATAGAAACGCTGGGGTTCATGTGGTTAAGGAGCAGTTGGAAACGAGAGCGACAAAGTGTGCCAGAGATGGAGGCCAGCATCAAAGAAAACAACTGAAGATCGAGAAAAAGGACCGCCCAGGCAGCTTGTTCTACACAGTGAAGTCTGGAGTGTTAAGTTAACTCTGAAAGTGTAACGATGCACCCATACAGGGCCATTTGTACACTTTGTACACAGCTAAATGAACTCTCCACATTTTACTGTGTCGTACGGCAGGCTGCGTGTTTGAGAACAAGCTGCAGGGCATCGCTGACTGATAGCAAAGACCTTTCCAACAGCGCTCTTGACGTGCACACATGTACACACACATGCATGTCACGTGTGCAAACACACAGACAGACACATTCAAATAAACATGCATGCACAAACGTAAACATACTGCATCGACTGGTGCGACATGCACACGCGCGCACACACACACACACACACACACACACACACACACACACACACACACACACACACACACACACACACACACACAGAGAGAGAGAGAGAGCACTCTGTCATATGGATGGAAAACTTCTTATGCTGCCTATCTCTTGATTTTGTGATGTTTTAACCAGACAGGCTCTAAAAACAGACTGGCTACCCTGTGGGACTCTGACGTTATATTGATGATGTCACATGTGGATTGGAAATCTGAGATCCTTCACGAAATATGAAACATACTTTCTTTTTCTTTTTTTAATAAACATTTATTCAAAGAGTGTGAGCATGACATCGTATGCAAGTTTCACAAAAATAAAATAAAATACAACTCTTTGTTTTTATATTTTCTCCCACAAGTCCCTTCCCAATCCTCCCCATCCACCCACCATCTTTCCCCACGAGGCCACAGAACGAAAATACATCGCCTGGATGCAACTGGGACGTATCCTCAGTGATGTATCCCAAGGTCATCGGTGTTTCGGGTCTCTCGAACATCATACCCCTCACTCGGGTGACCCAGCCGGGGTGATCAAGTCCCGACTTACGTCCCAGTAGCTACCCTCAATCAGAACCACTAGGGAAAGACAGGGCCGCACAATCCGTTGGAACCACTCCGGAACTACTATGCCGGGACTGAGAGGTACCACAACATATATACAGGTATAAAACCAAGAGATTATGTTCACAGAAATAATGAATAAACAACTTAAAGGGGGATAGAATGAGAGGAGAAACAAACAAAGAACAGATGAGTAAAAATAAATAAACAATAGAATGAAAGAAACGTACTTTCAGTTGGGAATTAGTAAATCTGTCACATGGTAGAAAAAGGCCTGTAAATGTAATCACAGAATCCACTGAAGGGTAAGGAGACAACAGCCTCCAACTGTCACAGCCTTCCAGGTGCTGCACAAATTGACCACATTCACACGCCGTCCGTTTTTACACTGTGGCTCTGAAAGAGGCTGTGCGTGCGTGCGTGCGTGGGGGGTGGGGGGAGGAGATAATGCCCAAAACCACTGGACAGCCCTGCCCCCAGCTATTCATTTCAATGGAAGTTGCTCAGAGTTTGAACTACCCGGAAGAACGCTCTACGTCCGCATTTTCTTGATTTGGGAAAATGCGGAAGTGCTAGCCTCCATGAACGAGCGATCTGTGTTAAACCCCAGCTGCGCGCTTTTTTGCTCATGCATGTACTTCGCCCACCTGCAGCTCCATCTGTGGCCAGTAGGGTGGGGCGGCTTCAACGTTTACCAACTGCTCTGGGGGCCTACCTTTGCACCCATGCCAATTAATGGGGCTTGGATTACAGTATTATGTGTTGAGCACAAGTGTATTAATTCCTACAACACAATTCCTCGCTAGAAATGTAATCATGAAAAAGCGCAGAAATATAGATGCAGAAGGAAAACTAAAGTCTTGCATGACAGAAACAGAATAAAAGGCAGGCTATCGGTGACAGTCAGCCAGACAAGCCATGTCAACAGTTAAACCCACTAGCCAAGAAAAAGTGCAGGGTAGAAGGAAAGAAGAAGAACACAAGTGACTGCACTGGGATGCCGACAGTCAAACAGATGAACCATGGCGGAACAAAGGGAGCGAGAAAGAGACCGCAAAGGGATGCCAACAGACTAGCCGTGTCGTAGCGCAAGGAGTTAGAAATAGAAAAGGCTGCAAACCGTTGTCCAAACGAGCCAAGGCCAAGGGTGGATTCTGCATGCGAAAGAAATATTGAATTTCATGATTCAATTCGTGAAGGTAGAATTTATTAATGTATTATGAATATTTATTTTAAATATTTAACTTAATTTTATAATAATGAAAGTCAATGGGGGTCGGATATGTCATAATGACTGACCTCACAGACTGGCCACATGAAACCCAACAACATCATCCACATGGGATAGACGCCTTGTTGTCTTATATCATATCTGTATTTGATGTTAAAGTATGATGAGTATGGTCGATGTAAGAGCAAAATGGCCGCTGTGTGAATATGGCAAATGGGCATGAGGCGTTTTGCTTGTGTAGTGAACAAGCCAGCATTTTCTGTGATTGAAGAAGGGGTCACCATAGCCTTCGTTCTAGACCTCCATTTCATCTGCCAGGTGCAGGGTTTAGTCCGTCAGAATTCCAAAGCTAGGTAAATGCTCACAGATGCTTGATTTGGGCTCAGACTGGTGATGGTGGCAGATTCGGGGGAAGTGGGGTTGTTGCTGCCCCCGGTGTTGTTGCTGTCGTCATGGAGGGACAGGGACATGCAGAGACATGTCGTCATGGAGGGACAGGGACATGCAGAGAGAGAGAGACAAACTATAGATGACGGACGGACTGGCAAATTGATACAGAGATAAAGGGAGGCGAGAAAGAGAAAAAAAATCCAGCATGTGCGTGACTGTCTCTGCATTCACCTGCATATCTGTCACTGCTGTACACATGCCATAACAATGTAAACAGAAAAATACCTCACGCGACTTTTACTAATGAAATGCATGTTAGCAATGTCTTGGCATCAAAGGGACAAGGGTGCAGTCAGTCACAGGTCTTAACGTCACGGAGGGACAGCGTGACAGGGTGTGTGGGAGAGCGGGACTGATGAACAAACAATAAAAGGAACAAACTAAACGAAGGCAGACGGGAGATGGGTGGAAAGATGGACAGAAAGAATGAAAAAGCGAGAGAGAGGACTTTGAGTTCCCCCCCCCCCCCCCCCCCCCCCCCTTAAGCCATGGAGTCGAGGGACAGAAAATTGTGCAACACTGGCAGAGATTTACTGCCACCACCACCAGAGCCACAGGGCATGGTAGATGCACATTAGGGCCTCATAAGTCTTGGGCATGGTGGCTTTACGGTTAGCCATTGTACTTTCCGTTCCTGGAAGTCGCACGCTGTATAGTTGGTTGCCCCGCCGGTGTCGCACACCAAAAATAGCCAATCTACAAGCTCACAACCAGTCACAATGCATTGCGTTGTGTGCTTGTAGATCAGCTAATTCCGGAGGGTGGCTCCAACGTACAGCTAAGTATAAATCAGGCATTACCCGTTGAGTTACTTAAGTCACACACTGTATAGCTTATAACAGTCAGTGAATGAGCATAGTCAGCGATTATGCAATTGTGTCTCACGTAAGAGGACAGTGAGAAAGCTCTCAACTTTGCGGTGACTTTTCATTTAGTTTAGTTGATCAAATAAGGCATAAAAGCGAAGTGGTTGAAAGACTGTGGAAAACAATTCACTATAAAAACATTGAAAAGGCCCCAACTGGTTCATAAACACTTCTGTCCTCTAAAACCAACAAAAAAGTAACAAGCTCAGAATAAGTGTGGCATTCAAGTGGTGGTCAGGGCAGTGAACAACAGTTAATATCACCTTCAAGTGGTGGTCAGGGCAGTGAACAAAAACAACAGTTAATATCACAAAATGCAACATGGCTCACACAAATAAAAGCATGAACGTTCGGTTTACACGATTTTACAGTGTACAGTATACAATGGCAGTTTTTGAACTCCCAGAGACCTTCTGGAGCCCTTATCATTCCTTACCATCTCCTTGACTCATGACTCAAAAGTATTTACGAATCCAAAATGTCTCTCTCTCTCTCCCCCTCACTCACTCTCTCTCTCCCTCCTTCCTCGCCCAGTGTCACCAGCCACCAGCGGCCCCTTGCGCTGCAGAGCCGAGCGGGCCCAGTTCACGTACAGTGTGCAGGAAGTGATTAACAGTAAACAGATGAAAGGCGTCGGACAGGATAAACATTCCTCCCAGGGACCCTGCTCCTCCGGGCTACACAGCACCACTTCCTCCTTTAACAGACTGACTCCTGCCTCAACCACCGCAGCACAGCACACACATTGTCACCACATGCATGAGGCACCCACACATGATTGCGTGCGTGCGTGCGTGCGTGCGTGCGTGCGTGCGTGCGTGCGCGCGTGCGTGCGTGCGTGCGTGCGTGCGTGCGTGTGTGTGTACAGTACATGTCCACACACATGTGCGCACATGAACTTGCATTTATGTGTGTGTGAGACAAACAGTGGGGGTTGTTTGCATCTTTGCATCTATGTTTGTGTGTGTACGTGCGGGTGAGCACACAAGAGAGACAGCTTTGTGTATGAGCCTCATGTGTGTGTATTTGCGAGATTGTAATGTTTCTGTATTTGCGCTTGTGTGTGTTTATGTGGTTTGCGCATGAGGTGGGCCGGGCTGACACAACTTCTTTTAAGGAACCTAATGCATTTGATACTGCATTTGAAGTTATCCTCCTGTTCCTCCTCTGCTGTTATGCCACTCATGTTAATGTGTGTTCCCCCACATAGCCACGCTAACGCGTTGAGCACCCTGGCTTAAATTGACTTCTCCCCATGCAGCTGTTATTGGTACACAGCTGTCGACTTAACGGACTGCTATTCGGAGTTGATTATCTGACTAGACGAGCTGCAGGTGTGGTAAAGCATCTCTCGCTCTCCTCTCTCTTTCTGTGTGGCTCTACTGACGACAGCAATGTGCAAGTTCTTAACACGACCCATCATGCAATAGAAGGAGGGTGTTGTAGGCACATACTGTTCCTATCAGTAAGTTTACCAACCGGTTTGTGTGTCTGTTTCGTGACAAAACAAATCCACATTTTAATATCATAATGATCCCGCTGTTTGGATATTGTCCTTTTGAAGTTTACTCATGTGTCATTACCTGCTGACCTCTGAAATACAAGCATGCATTAAGCCTTCTTCACTTAGCGTTAAGTTGCTGTCACTCAAAGACCCGCCTACATAAAATGGAGACGCAACATGATACAGGCCTATCTGCTCCACTTTTGACATCAGATTAAACCTTTGATGTAAAAGCTATGTGTCTGTACCTCCATTGAGGCCTTCCTTTTGAATTGGAGAATATCCACCATGTTCTCACATCTCACTTCTCTCTCACGGCATCTCTACCGAGGTATCCTTGTTGATTCCGAAACTTAATCTTTTGCCCTTCTTCATTGTGAGGTGTAACGTAACCTGCTTTGGGCTTTGACAGGAGATGGATATTTATTTATTTATTTTGTCAGTATTTATGTTTTTATACTGTGTGGTAACATCTCTATTGAGGTGTTACATCTGAGACGTCATTGATCTGTATTTATCGAGTCATTCTGGTTTAAGATTCGAAATTCAATAGTTTACCTCTCTGTGTGCTCAGGAGACGCACAGCACATTACATTAGCTACACAGATACATTGTTCTTCCTCGGTGTAAGAGATAAGAAGCTGGGCAAATTCAGTCGCCAAAGACAGTACAGCAGTTAAAAACAGATTACAGGGAAGGGAAAAAAGTACTTTAGATACAGCATGATGGAAAGACATCACAGTCAAAGCAACACCGTCAGTAAGATGGCAAAAATAATACAAAATAAATTGGCATGGGGGTCAGATCAACATATGGAATGAATTCTGTACTTGCCATATGGAGCGTGTCTTGAGTGTACAGGGTTTGATGAGGTCAGATCAACATATGGAATGTCAGAACAGGAAGGACGGGTGGGGAAGCATCAACATACAGTATGAGTATGGAATGTCAGAACAGGTCCATATATGGAGATCTAAGGGTTTGAGGTCAGATGTAGAGTTGCTGGCCGGCTCCATATATGCAGATCTAGGTGATGATCCAGTCTTCTCCATGTATGGCTATCCAGGGTTTGATGAGGTCAGTGTCGTGATCTTCATATATGGAGATGGCCATATATGGTGGCGTGACGTGTCACGAGGCGTGATGTCACGAGGCGTGACCATATTATATGGAGGCGTGATGTCACAAGGCGTGACCATATATGGAGCCCGACCAACTGACGGGAGATACAGGTTTTCATAGTAAATGCGACCTATGGTCTCAATTATACCTGTACAAGTATATGGACTGTCATGTCTATGAAGCCCTTCTTGTTATTTGCTCCCCCCAATCTAGAAGTGAAATGTAAGTCCTCCAGGCTCAGTGGATGGCAGATCACAGACCCTTAAGATCTGAAAGAGACAATTATCCTCAATTGAAGGCTGTCAGGAGACCAAACGGTTTATAAGTGTGTGTGTGTGTGTGCGGGGGGGGTATTGCTTGTCTTCAGAAGGTGCTAGGGGATACTGACCAGTCAGAGGCACAAGAGTGACCAACAGTCAGCCTGTAGCAAGGGTGAAGGTTCCACCCCCTTTCCTGCATATGGCTGAGTGATCATAGGTATATGTTAGCCTCGGTCCCAGCCTTACTCATCTGCGAAGAGAATAGCTGGTCACAACCTAAGGCAGGGGATGTATTTCCCCCGGATACGATATTTTTTCGACCAATCACAACACTTACTTACGGAGAATGTAAACTGAGTGGTACTTCCGCCAAAATCCCGCAACGTCCGCCCAAAAACCCAGTGTGGGTATATGTGTGTTTGTGCATGCGTGGAGAAACCGGAGCATGTGCGTCAAGACGTCAAATGTGCGTGTGCTTATTTATGTGGTGCCATCGGACCAGTTTGTTCTTTCTGTGCGGCATGCGTGCGCATCTGTGCGTGTATCTGGATGATTGATACCGATTCCAAAATGCCAGCGCTTTGTGAGACCAGTCTGCTGCTGGGTACCCAGTTAGCCTGGCACACCACACTGAGTGAGACCAGTCTGCTGCTGGGTACCCAGTTAGCCTGGCACACCACACTGAGTGAGACCAGTCTGCTGCTGGGTATCCAGTTAGCCTGGCACACCACACTGAGTGAGACCAGTCTGCTGCTGGGTATCCAGTTAGCCTGGCACACCACACTGAAACCAAAATACAGCACTTGACCTTGTTGTTGCTTTGAAGCTCCAGGCCCAGTGAAGATGTCTTTGTGTTGGGCTCGAGGACAGCTCAAGAAGCCTTTGCTGTGGGACACCACCAAGCGCACATGGTCCAACTGGGATTTAAAAATAGCAAGGCCTTTGGAAGTGTGGTTTGCTCTCGCTGTTTCTGTTGGAAGATTGAGGTCAGAACATATTGCTCATAATCCACTTCATGCGCGCGAAGCTACATAATATGATTCCATGTCCTTCATGCCTGCCAGTCATTCTCACAGTCAATCAACTTTGAGAGCATGGTGATGGCAGAGTTGACAAAAGGAAATAAATTATGACCATGTTGTTTTTGTGTGCTTTACCCCGAGGTAACAAACAAGAAGTGCCCCCCCTCAATGTTTCCAGTCACAACTATGTCTTCCATTTTGCAGATTGGTTACAAATGAGTCTCATTTGGAATGATAACCAGAGAAATGCATGCACATATGGCCGCCAGTGAGAGGCCCACATTTGGCTTCTCCAGCTGCCATTAAAAAACATTTAATCTGATAGAATCATTTGTCTTTGTTTCTGGGACCAGGCAAGTCCAAGGGCAGTTTCCAGCTGTCCGATTGGACGAGAGGCTCATTGACATCAACAGAGGTCAGAGGTCAATCTGGGACAACCTTGCAGGTTCTTTGGTGCCAAGTTCTGTTTGAGAGTTGCCAGGTGTGAATGGCTCTCCTTGTTGTTCTTGGGCCTATGTGAACATCTGTGCTTTACTGGCCAACGTAGAGCAATAGATTCGAGCTGAACCTGGCTCTGGATTCCACTTAAACAAGAGGAGCAATTTTAGACAAAGTGTGCATTTTTGCATGGGGGTGGGGGATTGGGAATTGAATGTCTCTGGTATGAACTGATCCTCCTGAGGCAAGTAAACTATACGAGACATTTCTCATATCCATCCACCCATTCTTTTCTGGGGAGCAGTTTTGAAAGGAAATTATTCCATTTTGTATTTGAAAGACATTTGGGATGGGAAAAGCACAGACGGCTGCCTGTGACCCCCCCCCCTCATCCTTCAAGTGCTGTTCACCCATGATGCATCAGTCCTGTTTACCCACAATACATCTTGGATACAAACAGACCGAGCGTGGCACACCCTTTACGATATAAATAGACAGTGTTTACGCACACTTGCTGGCGTTCCTTACAATGGCCTTCCTCATGTGCCCTGACCCCTAACGTAAACACACCATGTGACCAAAGTGGGGCGCAGGTGGTCCACATGGACACCTCTGTATAGGTTCTGACCCGGGGTCAGGGGTCAGGCCCCTCAAATGATGGCCTTCCTCACCGCCCCTAATTGTCCTGTTTATTTTTAGTCCACACATGGCCATGTTGGGCTATTAAAAGAAACATGAACATGAGGCCGTCTGCTAATTACTGTTGGACCAGCAGACCCTCACTTTCCCCAATTGCTACCATGTGCTAACAGAGAGAGAGAGAGAGGAGAGTCTCATCTGTCACCCTCTCTGTCACTTATTGGTTTTGCTGTTTACACATCAATCCTCCACTTCATCACTTTGCATGCAAAAGTCATTTGTGAATCAATGTGTCTGCTGCAAAGTGTTTGCTATCAGAAAACTGTAAAATTATGCACAGTAAAAAATGTATTAACATTTCTTTAACCGCTTATTTAACCACCTTATTTTGCAGTTCATCTTGTGATGGTGTTGGGCAAAAATAGTGATGCATTGTGAGCATCTGCTTCTACATCTGCACTGTAGATCTGATATTTCAGCTATTTTGGACATTTTATTTATTTATTTATTTTATTTATTTTTTGAAAACTTACAGTATAATGACATGCCCAAAATAGGGACAGTTGAAAGAAGTTAACTGATAGTGTAAAAATGTATTGTGCGGACTGAGGATTGTATTGTGCATGAACATGCCCATGCTCTCAGAACAGTTCAAACTGAACAAAGAATCAAGGATCAAGAGAATCAAGAAGGATTTATTTGTCACTAACTTTATCATAAGCAGTGAAATGTTGGTGGGACATGTTCTGTAGAGATGGTGTAAAACACAACAACACAATATAACAACTAGATCATAAAACATAATAATAATACTGTATGTAATGAAGTAAAAAAATATTTTTTTTATATAGTTAAATAGAAATACAGGTACACATTTAAAGTACAGGTATAGAATGGCAGGGGAAATAAACCTTAAGGCAGGTGTGATATCTTTAATAGTATATGTAACATTGCTTGTAACATTTGGAGGCATATGTACATGTTTGGTGAAAAAACTTTATTTAGCTAGTATTCACTTTGTACACTCTTTAACGTAGAAGTCTTCAACCTCCTAAACAAACAAAAACGTCACTTAGAGATGCTATCAAGCAGACCAAGTGTAACCTCCCAGTCTACACAGGAAAAGCAGAGATGAGGAAGAGAGTTATCACGGTCCCATCATCACTGGGGAGTATCAGAGGATCTGGTCAGAGCGTTTAAGGAAGCCGTAAGTAATTGGGTCGATTTGGGCCTATTTGTGGTTAGAGAGAGAGAGAGAGAGGTTGAAATAAAGCAGCCGAGGTGGCCATCTTGTTGAAATTGCGAAGTTTACAAAAGGTTTGATTGCAGTAGGAAGCTAGTTGTGTGGATTAGTGGACAAAGAAGTACACACTTGTGTTTAGTCTTGGAGCGTGTTAGAGGTGTTACAGACACTTGATATGACAATTAGAGATCACTTAGAGAGCAAGAATTGGGGAAACTTTGATCACTTTCATTTCAAAATGAGATAACTGTATGAAACTGAAGTTTATACTTTGTATAAATCAGGTATTATGCTTACCAAATTTGTTGAGGGTGTTATTGACACGTCTTAAATCAGTGGTCTCATAGTGGGGTCCATGGACCCAGAGACAAAGTAGTTAATAATATAGCATCAAAATCAGTTAAACCATTTTAACCTCTAAAAAACAGAATATTTTTTGAAACATTTGAAACAAGACAGCGGGACCCCCATTCCCCTGGCAAAAATCATTTGCAGATGGTGGTCTACCACTGATTAATATCCTAAGAGGAAAAGAGTGAAGCTTTTATCCTCTTGACGACTTTTTTCCTGTGCGTATTTTGTCTTTTATTTTTGCACATTTGTCACGTCATCTGTCACTAGACAGTAATAATCTTACTCTTTTTGCATATTGCTATTCTAATAGGTGGCTCTGCAAATTATGCAACGACAGTGCAGTCCATTGATTAAAAAAAAGGGGGAAAAAACTCTTGAGGATCCCATGCGTAGCTAGCTACTTCTTTTTATGTGCGTGCGCACTCAAGTCATGTGTGTGTGAGTGTGTGTGTGAGTGCGTGCGCACTCAAGTCATGCCTCTCAATGCCAGCCTGTATTGCTGGTTACATGTGTGTGTCAGAGGAGAAGCCGAGCTGTCAGGGAGGCATCTGGACATTGTCAGCCAATAGGGGCCCACCCGCCTAGTCCTGGCCTGATGGATTGGGTTTCGTCTCCACCTAGATGCACACAAACCTGTGGCTTCCTGCAGAAATGAATCACTGACTTGGGAGAAAATAGGTATTCGCAAGAGAGCAATGCATTATGCTACTTAAGGCAGTAAGTTAGCTGCAGTGTCTTTGAGTTTTCTGAGCAAATAAATTACCCTTTGAAATGTCAAAGCAACCATGTTCATGGTCAATGTCCAAACACTGTGGGGTGACACTGGCTTAGCTCTTGGCCATATCAGAAATTATTGATCATGACTGGTGATTAATTTGCTTTATGAGGTTTATTTTGTAGCAATGCTCAATTTCCTTGTTAAATAACATAATGTGTTTCTCTATTTCACACAGGCAAAATAACCATATTCTGAAATACTTTTTTTTTCTTCTTTTTTTTGTATCATTAAATGGAGGTTCCAGGGCATTGTGTAATAGTATACACACTACAGACCAACACTAGAACATGAAAGCAGAGATGTGTGGCGGTGTACCCCATGCAGCAACTTAAATACTTAATTAATTATTGCAACAGCATTCCAGGTTCTTAACGAACATGGTGCTAAACACCTTGGCAAAGTCCAAGTGAGTCCATCAATTATTTAAGTAGTTTTAAACTAGATTCCAGTAGATTGTAATATGTTATCTAACTGTTGCAACTTAGAACTATACAGTGAGATGTTTAGTGACATTTTATTTTGCTATGAAGAACCCAGTGTTCCCAGCAGAATCCCTAGTGAAGACCAGCAGACATCTATATTTCCCCCCTCATCATTTCACTTGAACTAGAAATAAGTGTCTACTTGGTGAGTTTATAGTTTGGGGGATATATATAAAAACACACACACACACACACACACACACACACACACACACACACACACACACACACACACACACACACACACACACACACACACACACACACACACACACACACACACACTCTCTCCCCCTCTCTCTCTCTCTCTCTCTCTCTCTCACACACACACACACACCCCTAGTTGTCACTGGGATATCCTGGTCACCCATACATGCACTCATTCAACTGACTGTGACTAAAATGCCCCACGTGTCACTGGCTAGATTTCTATGTGATGTTTTCCAGGTCTTGCTTTGATCACATGCTCTTTTCATCGTGGTTTTGTACAAATGTTACTTTCAATTTGTGGAATATGATGACTGTCATATTAACCAGATGACTCTCTCTCTCTCTCTCTCTCTCTCTCTCTCTCTCTCTCTCTCTCTCTCTCTCTCTCTCTCTCTCTCTCTCTCTCTCTCCACTATACAGTATATAGTGAGAAACCTTATTATTATTTCTTTTTTTAACCCAGACTGATATTGATGCCCATTGGAAGTAATGGAGCGTAGGAGAAATGTGATTTGAGGAAAATCAAGCACAAAGATATGATAACCTGCAGTAGTGACCTTGCATCTGGTAGCACTTTGAAATAATGGCCCTGGCTATCAGAACCCACTAGCCTATTCCATATTCCTCTTTTATCTCAGCCTTAAAATTCCAGCTTTTTGGGGCTTTGTAAAAAAATTAAAACTACACCCGCGCTCTTATCATCGTACATCATCATGACGTAACATGTCGATTTGATCGTCCACAATATGATGTAAATTCTCCATTCATTGTCAATGGGAATTTAATGTTTGTGTAAGTGTGTGTGTGTGTGTGTGTGTGTGTGTGTGTGTGTGTGTGTGTGTGTGTGTGTGTGTGTGTGTGTGTGTGTGTGTGTGTGTGTGTGTGTGTGTGTGTGTGTGTGTGTGTGTGTGTGTGTGTGTGTTCGTAGCTAATCTCGTAAACTACTGGACTGATCAGCGCCAAACTTTGTATGCACCCACAGAAGTATGGTTTTGAGGTGCGCTATATGCAGGTTTTAACCACTATAAACATCATCGTATGACAACTAGTCCAAATAGCCGATCTAGCTTATATCATGTCTTATCACAATGTGTTGTGAGTTTGTAAATGGGATATTTTCTGTATTTTTTTAAATAAAAATAAGAAACTTTTTTTAAACCCTTTTGAGTATCCAACAACTATATGACATGCCCAATAGGAAGCCAGGTTTAAGCGGGTTTATTTCCCCCACGTTTGTCTGTTAGGCAATTCTGCTGTTTTTCTTTTTTATTTCCATCATTGTAACATGGTCTGATTTTATGTGGATTAGGTAATCCCTGAAATATGCTGTGCAGATGTACCTACAGCAGGTTTACTCACTAGTTGTTTTTTCACCTCTAATTTCCTCTAAGATGTTTTGTTTTGGCATGTGTCACGCCTTTTGATATAATTTAACTAATTTTAACAAAATGTTGATGGTTCATTTGGCCTCGGGCCTACAGTAATGCTCCTCCTGAAAAGGAAAACCTTGGCATAGGCATTCAGCCATTATTTTATGAGCATATAAATGCGGACTGGATCCTGCACGAGCTATGTTATTGGAATTGAATGTTATTACATTTTCGGAAGCTATTGCGTTGACATTCATGTAATGGCATTGCAGTATGCCGAAGGCATGCATTCATAACTTTATACCATTCTGTGTGTCAATTTTTGATTTGTGTGTGTGTGTGCGTGTGTGTGTGCGTGCGTGCGTGTGTGTGTGTGTGTGTGTGTGTGTGTGTGTGTGTGTGTGTGTGTGTGTGTGTGTGCGTGGATGGGTTTTAATTTCCATATGCTCATGCTATATAGAAAACCCCCGGAGACTTTCTCGTACCAGTGGGTGTGCTGTCATGCCAACAGTTGATGCACACAGGGCCAGTCAGTCATCCTGTGGGGCCATTGTGAAGTCACCAGTTGGCGGGGCCACTGTTGCCACCCAGACAGCTGTTGGACCGTTCAAGGCTGCCCGAATGGTACCTAACCACGATGAACACACCTGATGGTACAGTACTCCCTGTGGTTCAGTACCCTTGAGAGCCTTGCAAGATGACGGGAACATTGGTCTCTGGCAGTGTGCCAATGACAATATGGAAGTTGACAGAAATGGAGCTTCGAAAGCAAAGCTAATAAAATCACCAATCTCACTTTTATGTCTGCTGACAATCTGCTACCATTGAGCAGAAGCCCTTTAATAGGCCCGTGTTCAGTTTTTCATAATGGAAGGCCCGGTAATCGAAAACTGCTGTGTCGTCGTTGCACGGTTTCACATGTTTGAATAATAGCCAGACCAGTGAAATGTAAAAAGAAAAAAAAAACTCTACAAAGTTCTTGCAATACAGCATGAAATTCTAGACCTCTCTGTGCCAAACCTTAGCCCTGGTCTTTTTCCAAACTTTGTTCATTATGTCCAAGCCTCCTCTCTGGAATCCTCTCCAACAGGGTTTGGAATCTACAGCTAGTTGCATCCGACACTCCCAATTCCTATTCTACTTCCTTAATCTTCCTGAGAAACCAAGGTGGGACTCTTGGGGAGGATAAAAAAATAAAGGTCACTGTCCCCCAGCATTCTTAGCTTGGCAGGGGGGCTGAGGGTTGGGTCAAAATGGAAGGGCAGGGCTAGTGTTGAGGTAAGTAGTGGCATTGTGTGTCCAGGGGCGGTACCTCTGCTGGGCTTGGCCCAGTGGCCTTTGTTGATGTGTTTTGTTGTCATTGTTGACCAGAATTAATATCACATTCCTTCTGGCCCTGGTGTAATGAGTGCATTCTGGAGGAAGGTAGCTAAAGAGGGACAAGGATGAAGAAGCAGCGAGATCTTTAAATGTTTAAGGCCTTTGGGACCTCCAATGACACAGTTGAGTTGCTGGAGAAGTCACTGGAAAAGTGACTTCTGCAGTGTTTGGTACAATCAGTATTTGTTTTTTTGCAGTGTTAACTTCATGTCGACACACAGAGAAGTATACAATAATGAACAGCGGACACATGACGTGCCTAGCAGATATAAAAACGAGGATAAGAACAGAATGAACAGGAACAGAGCATGCATCTCATATCATTGCACACAGACAGTACGTCTCTCTGGTAAAGTACCGTAGTGATGGTCATCGTATCATGGATATCATTAGCTTACCTAGATGTGTTTCGCCACTGGGCCAAGCATAAATCATAACCCTTACCTCTCACAAAAATATAGGGACTTATTTTGTTCATTGCCCCGCAGAAGTAGCCTGGCTAATAAGCCAGACCGAATCAGCCATTGGCCAAAAAAAAATTGCCTGCCGGCGGATTACGGTCTGGAGAGGCTCAATTGTACGCACATTTCCTACACCAGAGAACTGGTGTGGCCAATCGGGACACGGTATGCAATATGGGCGGGCTTTGGTACATTGACATTCAATGCTTGAGACCTTTGACTGACAGTAGCTCTGACCAATTGCGTCAAAGAGAAAATGTTTGAACCCGCCCCCCGGGAAACAAGATCCATACACAGCATCTCCAGACTCAAATACCACACGACAGTGTGATTTGAGTCTGGCTTATTAGCCAGGCTACCGCAGAAGAGTGAGGCATAATTGTGCCACGAAATCAAGCAATGCAATGCACCACTATATTTAGTGCCTGCTTAGGTTTTCACCTGGCCTCTCTTCCGTTATTTTGTCGGGAACCAAAGATCCTCCCCTCAAATTACCTGAATCGAAGCAAAACCCATCAGTTTGCCTCAAGTGACTTAAGCCAGAGACCAAAGGTCAACCTCTGGTCAAATGAAGCTTCTCCTATCTCCCACCTTCCTTGTATTTCTTCGAGAGTGACATCTTGGTTTCCCCAGGCAGATCATCACCGACTGCTTCCTCATAGTTGTACGGCCTCCTCAGGTTCTTTTTAAAACAGATTACAGCTAAATGGGTTGGTCCCCCCTGGAGCCTTCTGTCACTGAAATATGGATGTGTTTGAACTGCTAGCCTCTACACAGCCAACGCAGAAGTAACATGTTTGGGGTATGTTGAGGATCAGTCAGTCTGCTGCCGTTATCACTCCCAGTCCATCATGTCAGCCAAAGCTCAGTCAAATTCCTCGTCCCTGAGATTGCTATCCGCCGGTCATTGCTTGCCCTACGGCATCTTCCGCTGCTTTTTTAAAATTGCGTTGCATGTGCATTTTGCAGGAGTGTACGCACAGATTCATGCAAATTTTAATGCCAGTGGGGCAATCTACGCTTGATGTGCATAGATCTTGCCCTGCCTTTGGCCTGGCAGAATCTCGAGATCAAATTTTTGCCTGTGCATGTCTATGAGTGTGTTCCCACGGCTAATCTTGTGAACTACTAGACCGATCAGCACCACATTTCTTGCGCACCCTATAGCAGGCAAAGGAAGTCAATCATGGTGGCGCTATACCAGGTCAAGTTACTTTATGCCCTATTAAGCCTTGAACCATAGTTTGTACACGCACTATAATTTCAAATTTCAAATTGAATTGTTTGTATTACTTTCATTGACTGATCAGCTTGTTGGCTCACTTTAGCTGACTGCTCTAATTACATGGGGGCCGCTCTCATTTCCATTATCCCTTGTTTTGCTGGTTACAGGAGTGATATGAAATGTAAACTTATCATATAAACAATCATGTTTATGTTTAGTTAACATACAGCCTTTGAGCAAGCGCTTCTGGAGATTAAACTTTTCAGTTCAGCTTTGCATGCAAGGAGGAAGGCCATCTTTTAGATATCCTCAATTATTGTCTCCACCAGGCCGAAGGCATGGGGAGAGAGTATGTTTTGCACTCCGTCCATCCGTCCGTGTGTGTGTCCGTCCGTCTGTCCGTCCGTCCGTCTGTGGATAGCTAATCTCTGCCACTGTTGGCTTGATCGCAGCCACACTCTGCCACACACTCCCTGGATGCCAGAGCTGAACCTCTGCCCCAAAGTTTTCACATTGACCTGTTATAGGGCCACCAGGAGGCCGCTTTTTGAAAAACACATTTTTGACAGTACACCTACAGTTTTTGTCCAAACCTCACGCAAATTGGTACACAGTCTCTCTATAAGCATTGAACAAAACGTGTCTTTCCGATCTTTCAGACTCCATCCTGATTGGCTTCCAAAGTTCGCAGGAGTGCTGTTTCAAACAAAATGCCGCAAGTCATTTTGCACGCACATTCCCACTAGGCCGAGTAAGAAATTATACTTTCTACAACTCAGCCTCGTGGTGGCGCTATAACTGGCCCATTCATGTTTTTACCTATAACTGCACTGATCTGTAGCCCGTTTTGTACAAAATGCCGCACCTCATGCACGCATTTTCCCACTAGGCTGAGGAAGAAATGTCACTTGACAGTTTTCAAATCAGGCTCATGGTGGCGCTAAAACAGGCCAAGTCGCGTCTTCACATATAACTGCACCGATCTGCGTAAAACGTATGTACACTCCCTACACCCCAAGGAAAATAAATCTGGCCTGCATTTTTCAATTCTGCCCCTTTGAGCGCCACCAGGAGGACCATTTATGTGCAACACCTTTTTATATTAGTCCTTCAGATTTGATCCAAATATCAATCCTGGTGGAGACCTGTGCCCCTAGGGGCACTTCTTCTAGTTATTAATAATTTAGTAAAAGTGATTTGGGATTATTCAATTAATCGAAAGAATTATCAATACAATTAATTTACATAGTCCTACGAAGTTACAGTATCGGACACAATACACTTACACAACCGACCAATGGAGTGACTGAATCCCACCCACCATAAGGCAATATTTGTCTACACGCACAGATTTCAGGGAGCTATTTCTGTTATCTGAAGTTCCACTTTGAGAGAGCAACTTTTCCTTTCTGCCTCATTCGACAAGGAGAACAGCCAAGACTCAGTCATTCCATCAGATAAGACTGTTTCTGTTTTTGTCCTTGGGTCAGGCACATAAGAGGAGCTTTTATTTTTTATTATTTTTGCTTTGGGTATTTCTACGCAGTTGCCGGGCAGGGTTTTCAAGGCTGGCCCTGGGGACCAGATTATGACTAATGGGGCCAAGTTAACGTGACCACAGGAGGCAGCTGGCGAGAAGCAGACCCTGGCCCAGCCCCTTTATCACCAGATCTCTGACTGGGACAAACCCACAGGAAGTGCATCACCATAGAGCCCGGTCACGTCCACCACGATCCGCCAAAGACTGCATTTGACTTATAAGGAAATCTTGTGAGACGTCCAGTGAAACATCATGTGTACATAAAGACCCTTTCAATATTCAAGTGATTTAATAGTTTATAAATTCAACACAATTGAAACATTGCTGCGTTTGAGTCCTCTAAACAAGCGGTTCCCAATCTTTTCCAAGGACTTTGCCAAGGACCCTCAAATAGCCATAGACTCTGGCTGTGCCCCGCCTATTGCGAAACGGCATAAAATGAAAGAAAGCTCATTTAAAAGCTCACAACACATCACACTGCAATTTGTTGTGAGCTTGTAGATTGGCTATATTCCCCCAAAATGTGAAAATTACTATTATTATAAAACAAAATACAATCTTGTGAATTTGACTTGAATTAAAATGTTACTTTATTATTATTATTATTATTAACATTCATAATAATAATAACAATAATTAATAATAATGTTTATTATTAATATTATTATTATTTAAAGGGCAAAACTCTCCTTTCCAATTGGCCCTCTTGGCACCCCTGAGTGGCCCCCCTGGCGTCACTTGGCGTCATTCGAAAATCACTGTCCTCGTGGACCAGTATGCTCTTTTAATATGTGTATGACATAAACGATGTGATTTACTGTAGATGAAGGGCGTGGTTTCGTTTAGCTCATTTAATGAAGCTAGTACTGTATGTACATAGATCACACCTGTTCCCTGGTCTCATGGGTTTTCTCCAATTATTATTATTTCTTCGTTTGTTTTGTTTGTGTTTTAACACACCTGTGGTATATTATTCACAACAAGAGGTGATGAACTCAAGTAACCACTTGGAAGCATCCCTATTCTGGAGGCAAAATACCAGATCTACAAGCTCATGGGGAGCTTGTAATAGATTGCTGAATGTTTGCCATAGAGATTTAGTGTAGAGGGAAAGAAATAGCAGATATAGGGTTTGAGTGGTTCATTCATTTCTAAGTACTGTGCACAAGCAGAATACAAGTGACAGAAATGAACATTGAACTTAAAATGTAAAGAAAGATAACATTCGCGTTTGTCTGTGTCCCCTGTGTACACTCTTTCCTGTTTGTTTTATTGAACCCCATGTTGTCGTTGAGCTGACAAGCAGAACTAAGTAATCAGTAATTGTTTTGTGGTTCTGGGGCCCGTAGTCTATTATTATGGCTCCCAACAATATTTTCCTTGGGTGATTTCAATACTAGCTCCCACTTGGTAAGTCATCAGGGCTAATTGAGACCTGGGGAGTTCAATTCACAAGGCAGTCACGTTGGTGGTTTTCATGTGGCTTGATGGTGTCATTGGTGGGTGTCTTATCTTCTATGACAGGTTTTACCCTGTTAACAATGGGGCTCTGTAGTTAGAGAAAGTTAGCGAAATGTGGGGCAAATCTGCACAAAAAATGCTTACCACTAGCTTTCTTCACAAATGTGTTCATAAAAGTCTCTACTATCACATATTAATTTGTTCCAACCCAACTCCCTGAAAATTATAGGGTACCATTAATTAACAACCAATATAAGGCAAAACTCCCATAGTTTCATTATGCTTGAAGTAGCATGTGACGTGTCAAACTAGGGGGTTTTCATGATTCTGAATCCATTGCAAGCATTTTTTTTGCACGGAAAACACTCCTTGGGCTAAATTCGGCCATAGCCACTTGCCCAGATGTGCCCACATGTGCTGACCTCATCACATTTGTGACGGCTATGGCCATTTTTATGCAAAACTAATGCTTGAAATGGATTCAGAATCATGAAAACCCCCTAGTTTGACACGCCACATGCTACTTAAAGTATAATGAAATTTGGAAAATGTTGCCTTATATTGGTTGTTAATGGTACCCCAACTTTCAGCAGCTGTCACAAGGTTTCCCAAGGGAGTTGGGTTGGAACAAATTGATATGTCATAGTAGACATCTTTATGAACACAAAAACACAACGTTATTTATTCCTTACATAGTCCCTGCGTGAGTTGCGTCGCTATTGTAGGCTTGTGTCACCTGTGTTGAGCTCCTGTTTTTGTATGTTACATGGTTATTGGTTGAACCAATTAGGCCTCTGTACTAATTCCAGACGCTAAATGTCTCATTCGCACAGGGTCCTTAATCTAGTTGTTTTTTTTAAGTAACATATTGGCCATTTCCAATTCACACATTTTGCAGTTCAATTCCAAGATTATTTTGACTCTCTTAAACTTATTTCTGCCAACCAACAAGAACCCCTCTACACTCCACCTATAGGCTAATATCTGATTGTCTTCAACGGTAACTTATGCACATTTACCTGCTCTTCTACCCCGTAGTGAAATGTCACAGGCCATCATTCATACAACTTTAGTCAGCAGCTGTGGGAACAAAATAAATCCGGAACCCTCCCAGTTTTTCTTCGGCCCCTATTCACAACCTGTCCAATCTGCCAGCCATTGTTCACATCGGCTGGAGAAGATCTAGAGAGGAACATCAGAACGTGACTATTATGACATTAGGGCCGGGTGGCTGAGCAGCAGTACCAGCTGGTGAGAAACACACAGGATGGAAGAAGGCATCCAGAACAGAGCCTGTTCCCACAAGAAAGCAATCCAGCACACAGAGGGCAGATGCTGTGTGGCCACTCTTCCTTATTAGAAGACTCTTTTGTCTCTTAGAAACTTTCCACCTTTTTTTTTTTAAGACATTTTTTGGGCTTTTTTCTGCCTTTTATTTGATAGTGTACAGTAAATTGACAGGAAATGGGGGAGAGAGATGGGGAGTGACACGTAGCAAAGGTTGTCGGGATCGGGACTCAAACCTGTAACATGCTGTCAGGCTGGATTAGCAGCCTATAGGTGCCCGGACTGCTAGGCCGCCCCGGGCCCAAAATGTTCACCTTTTATCAGTTGTTTCTATACCGTCTTCACTCTTCACTAATGCCAGTGGTGTAATGTAACTACATTTACTTAAGTACCAATTCTGACTTTCTGAGGTATACTTGAGTATTTCCAATTTCCAATAGTTTTACTTCTACTCCACTAGGCCTACATCTCAGAGGCAATTATTGTACTTTTACTCCACTACATTTACTTGAAAACTTTAGTTACTAGTTACTTATGTTACTGAGTTATTACTACCAAACATACATTAACCACTTCATCCCTATACATTTCGGCCATTTGAAAATAGCAGATCTACAAGCTCACAATGCATTGCAATGTGACGCATTGTGAGCTTGTAGATCTGCTATTTTCAAAATATTTTTTTTGCCATTTTTAACATTTGACAACTTGTGATACAGGACATTCTGCATAATGAGTACTTTTTCTTTTGGTACATTTTGATGAAGATACTTTTGTACTTTTACTCAAGTACATTTTGAATAGGGGATTTCTACTTGTAACAGAGTACATCTACATTGCAGTATTGATACTTTTACTTACGTATAACTAGAGTACTTTTTCCATCACTGATTAATGCTCACTATAGGACGGTACCCTTTCTGTCTACTCAGTCTGCGTGTGTGGATAGCTGGAAAATGTACCTGCCCATGACATCATCGGCAGGGAATTCCAGACGCATGGGTGTAGAAAGAAGTCTTACTTGAAAGTCATACTCAAGTAAAGTTATCTGCTGTGAAAGGAACTCGGGTAAAAGTTAAAGTAGCTCACATTTAAATGTAATTAAATGTATAAAACATATCTGGTGTTCATATGTAATTAAGTATAAAAACAAATATCAAAAGTATTAAAAGCTTTTCTTAGTGCAAAGAAACTAATCAACCACCTGTAATTATCATCACCACCACCACCAGATCGCCAATATTGTTAGGAGGAGGCCATGTTGTTGTGTTTGTGATTCCAGAAACTGAAGTAGGCCTACTGTATATGCAAATGGCTCAGCTGTGTGGTCTTTATAATCCAATACCATGATGGTGAGATCAGGTTGAAGCAAGCAATGAGGTGTCCATTGTATCTAAATATAGAGTGAACGTATCATTTTCCTTTATTTTTTTAGGCAGTGAAGTAAAAGCGAAAGACAGGAATAATGAATATACAAACTCAAGTATATAGATCCTCCCCAAGTACTGTAACAAATTTCCCCCGCTTTCTAAAGGAAACTACAGCCTTTCGCACAGCCCGCTGCTGAGACCCAGAGTAAGTAGACAGAATGAGTGAGGACCAAGCGATTCTATACTGATGTCTCCATTTATTCTGTTCATGTCTCTGTACTGCATAAAGATGCAAGATTATAATTCCAAAAATCTATTAGAGGGATACCTGGGTATTTTCCAGTTATACTTATGTACGCAAGGCACACATGCTATGCATCATAGGTTTAAAATCTCTTGATTTTGGATATGACATCAGTTTAGTGGTTTGATATTCTAGTCACTAGAATATCAAACCACTAAACTGATGTCATAACTGATGCCAGAAACACTAGAATCTAGTGTTTCTGGGTACTGTCCAGTGCAGCTGATGTAGGTAAGGTCAATGCATTCCTAGGTAAGTAGGTACTTTATTGATCCCAGGTGGGAAATTACATCTTAAGAAAGAGAGGAAAACAATGTGTGTGCGTGTATGTGTGCGCGTGTGTGTGTGTGTGTGCGTGCGTGTGCACACGCTATATAAATTATATAGAATCTTTTATAGTTGGTAAACTAGGGTGCATCTTTGGAATGCACATATGACATCAGTTTAGTGGTCGCCCTAAGTTAGTTGTACAGGACAGTTATTCTGTTGTTATACAGACACTGCTCTCTGCAGAGGAGATCTGAAGCTCCCAGTATAATCCAGGTGTACGGGCTCTGCTTGAATCGCCCACGTCACTGCCTCATCTTCTCAAACCGGACCACTTGGACATCAAAGCACAGGTTATTCCCTCTCAGGGTTGGTTGGGTGTCATGGGAGACTGACCTTGCGAAAAGCCTGTCTAGCCCCAGGACAGTGCAGAGAAGAGCGGTCAGTGCATTCCTAGGTGTCTGTGTCCCCCCTGTAAAGGCTGACCGGGTCCACTGTGTGGACAAAGCCAGCGCGTGTCTGCAGAAAACCCGTTTGGCGGTCCCCTCTGAGCTGCAGACCGTGGTTTGCCTTGGTGTGTGGGGTTAGTTGGGGCTAAGTTGGACTGGTATTATACTAAAATATATATTTTTGTCAGGGAACGGCATTGATACAACCCTTATATTCCTTTATTTTTTGTGGCTTGTTGAAGCAATGGTCATATGATTCTAGATTTGCACTAATCACCAAAGATAACCTGGATGTAGTGTTCATTACATTGCATCATTGCAAATGTATCTACGTCTGATATACTGTATGTACTGTATGTAAAGATGATTCTCCCCTTGTTCCCATGGTCTTGTTTTTGACATAGATTTACAATTACAAAACGGCCATACATCACTTGAACAGGACAAGCGCGGCCAGTTTTATTTTAAGGGTCAGCGTGCTTGCCCTCTGCCCTGTCCAGTTGCATACCTGAACCGAGGCTGCAGGTAATAAAGAGGGACCTTCTTTGATGTGATGCCCCACCCAGGGGCTTCTCCCTCCGTGGAGACAATACACCAATTCATTACTGGACCTGCCTCTTCAAAGCTCAGCCACTCTTCTGCTTGGGAAACTCTAAACTCAGGCCCCAGACAGGCCCTTTTAAACTCCCACTCACCCTCTGGGCACTGAGGTAGTGGCTGCATGAGTCCACATAAGTCACGGAGGCCTGCACATACACCCCCCCCCCCCCCCCCCCTCCTGCCCTACAGCACCACACCTATCCCCCTCAGGTGACAGGTGGATTATTGTACCTTGGTATTTGTGCATTCTCCTGGTCATCTTGTAAGCACACCCTGCACTAAACCACGGGAAAATGTTTCAGGCAAAAATAAGTGATGTGGTGTGGCAGAAGTGTTTATTGTTGATTGTGTTATTGTCATCAATGTCATGGTGTATGGGTTTAAAGGACCATACCCGTGGTCTGGAATGTTTAGTGCGGTGGATTTGCAGGGACTTGATACTTGCTTGAGAATGGTGCATTTTTGCATTTTAAAGCTTGGATTGATTTGAACAAAAGTAAATAGCCAAAGCTGTGAAAATGACGTATTGACTGCAGTATGGTGGATATGCCATTTAACATTAGACCATGGCCCAGTTTGTTTGTTTCAGATAATCAAAATGCAAAAAGAAATTTCAGTTAACAAGTTAAAAACCACTGTAAATCCGTAAATACTGGCCTACATCAAGCAATCCATCAGCAACATACAGTAGGCAAATCCAAACATAGCAGCCTATAATTTCGTGTATTCGATTCATCATTTGAAACTGGGGCATGTTTGTTGTTGCTTTGTGTAATCCCTTGTTATGACCTCAAGTGGAGTGAAATGGCTGGTTGGGTGCTAAAGAGGCAATTGAGCCACTTGAGAAACGATGGAGAGACAAAAGTGAGGTTAAGTGACTTGTTATGGGAGGGGGGCAGTTATTAAGTGTTTGTTGTGTGTTTTGGCAGTCCATAACACAAGTCATTTACCCTCAACTTTGATAGTCGGACATTCCCAGTGCTCACAGTAAAGAATGATTTTCATTTTGGAATCGTGCTGGCCTGGGACAAATGTGCGGCAATGATTAGAGGCACAGAGTAGATTTAAACAAAGGTGCTTCTTATCAATAATTCACGTTACAAATAGAGATATGTCCTTACATCATTTGATACGTTGATGAGCCGTTCACCCCTTGGGTGACAAGTAGTAGTACCTAAAGACCTACAAAAACGGGCACACCCCCACCCCTCCCCCCCAGCCCCCTCCCCACCCCACCTCTCTCTCTTCCTCTCTCTCTTCCTCTCTCCCACCGGCCCTGTTTACCTAGTGCTTGCCAAGTCTGATGTCAGTAGCACTGCACACACAGTCCCAGAGTGAGGGTACAGTTTCTGTTTTGACACCCGTTCCTAATTACACATGTAAATGATTGATTACCTGGACTTGGCCAGGGGAGAAGAGATGGAAGCCCTTGTCACATGACAGCTCTGCCGCTATGTCCAAGATCGGGACGGAGGCTGTTGTTGGGAAGTGGGGGAAACGGATACCCACAATGGCCTGAGAGCCGGAGAGATTAAGTTCTGAGCACCTGCAAATTGGACCAAAGGCTCTTCCTATTAGCAGTCCTCCAAGAGGAGACTTGCACAGGTGTGGAGGGATATCTGTGGCTCTTTGTTAGGCCTAATCCCATACCATTCTTTAGCTAAGGCCCATGGCCTGCAGCCCCTAAGCCAGCTCTTTGACTCCCAGAGGGCCTTGACCACTGGAAGGAGAATCCGGCTACTTTTGTGAAATGCGATTTGACTAATTGACTTTGGAGTGGCCAGTCTGCAGTGCCTGGGGGGGAAGGTCACGGATGGATTGCGATGTATAAGCTAGGTGTCTGCCGCACTGGATTCCTTCACCCACAGCAGCACAGGTGGCAGAATGAACCCCATTTCAAAAAATACCAGGTGTTTTCGCTTCTTCTAGGGCCCCAAAGAGATGCTCATTGAGGGCCCGGCCTTGGATTATTGATACAAACCATAGGCATCTTTTCTCTAGCCATTAACAAAGCAAACAGTGCACTGAAGCCACAGTCTGTGTAATGCTTTTACAGATGGGGTGAGAAACTCCGTTTCCGCACTCTGCTGCCCAGCAGACAGCTGTTAGTCCCCTGTGAGTCTGAGCTTTAGATGCAGGTATGGAGCCAATCTGAGGGCCAGGAGGGTTTTAACCCCAATCTTCTCCTCTGTCTCACAGCCTGGCACACATGAGCCATGCAGCTGTGGTTCCCATTGATCTGCAGGGCTGCCTGGACGGCGAGCTGCAGGGAGATAGATTGGACGGGAAATGGCTTAATTGTACTCACTCTCACTGCTGGAATGCAAATAGTCCTCCCTCCACCACTACTGGCCTCCGACATGAGGACTGCCCCGCATTGAGGAACCTGCAATGTCCAATGTGCTGTTGTGAAAAGTGTGAGTGCAATGGAACTGGCGTGTTTAAGTAGTGTATACTATACACTAGACTAGGGTGTGGAGTATTCTTGTATAAGCCTCCTGTTGTGTGTCATCTCAAGCTCACAAGTGGTGACAGGCAGCCCAAGCTGAAGTCTGGGTGTGTAGTTCATTTATTAAAATGTCATCTTAAAGATACATTGATTGTGGGCGTTTTCTCAGATTTTTCTGTGCAATCATCCCCACAACTCTAGATAGAATCTGAGGGAAAATGACAATACCATACATTATTTATGACTGCAGCCATATTGTCAATATAGAAATGAAAGTTCAAACTGACCATTATGTGCTCACATTGCTTAAAAAGCAATGTTTTTGCCGTAACAGTCGGATATCACTTTAAAAGTCACAGTAAAACTAATTTTTGGGTGGTGCCCATCTTGGAAATATGCAAATTAGGGGTCCAGGCACACCCAATCATAAAGATAAGTATTCCAATGAGTTTCTCATGCTCATAAATTATGAAATAGTTACCAAGTTTGCATTTCTAGCCCATCTGGTTCAAAAGTTATCACCAAAGTAACTTTCTGAGGCGGCCATATTGGATTTCCAGCAGCAAGATGACCGATTGACCGGGTTGTCCATATAGGTTGTGTTCCTACTGGTTCATAGATATTATTTCTGGTGGCCAACCTTTTATAGCAGGGCAAATGAAGAAATCTAAAAAAGGCGTTCCCCAATGTGGGAAATTAGCATTTTTACGTGATATATCATGTAAAAATGATATCTTCAAAAAATCGTCTTCAGCCTACACAATTACATAAGGAACCTGACTAGTACTTGCACGCTCTGCTTGCGCACTAGTAGGCCATTTATGGCCTACTTGTGTGCAACGCGCAAGCTAGTAGGCAGTGCAGTTCTAGTTTAATTAATTAACGCTTATTGCCACGGTTTTTCCCCTTTCAACCCTTATTTTGAAGAGCCAAATACCCGTAACCGGGTATTTTTTTCTGCACCGCTGGGTGCAGAAAAAACCTGACCACGACTATCACAGCGCCGGCTATCGGTCGTTGAATAAACCTTGTTTTGACCAGAAACGCCATTCCGGGCGCCGATTTGGAGATAAAATCCATTGAAAGCAGCACATAGAACGCACATAGATGCGCACGCAATTTAAGATTGCGCGGTCCAGTATTATGGATAACAACAGATAGCCATACGAAGCTAACGTGAGTAGCCTTTCGACTAGATTGGATCAAAACATGTATAAAACGGAATTCACGTAACTTACGTGCATTGGCTGGCGGTCGGCCAGACTAATCAGATATTATGTCTGTGTCCTTTTTATGCCCTTATATGGAGTTCTTGGCCGGCATGCCCTGCAAATATGGAGTATACGTATGCAGACGTCAGAATGATGTAAGAACAGGCCAGCTCCATATTTGGAGCTGGCCCTGTCCAGAGCCCAGGCAGAGGCCTTTTTGGGGTGGTTATGGACAACCATGTGTCCGACCCCGGCCACTGCACCCCCTGCGGTGGTGTGGAACGCGTGTGTCGAATTTGAAGTCGGTGGGGCGAACGGTTCTCGTGTTATGTGGATTACACACAGACAGACGTACAGACAGAGACTTGGTGCATTTATAGATACTAGAACGGTGCCCATGGGCCAGTGCCCTACTTGGAACGATGCAAGTTGGAAATGCATGCCCCACCCAGATATTATGCGTTGGAGCCTCTACAGCGGTGCCCGTTGGGCACTGGCCTACTTGGAATGATGCAAGTTGGAAATGAATGCCCCGTATGTCTGTCTCCCTTTTATGCCCATATATAGAGTTCTTTGTAATGCATGCCCAAATATGGAATATATGCAGCCAGCTTGTGGAGTTCTGTGTGTTGTGAGGTCAGAACAGGCCAGCTCCATATATGGACGCTGGGCAGGGGCGGTTCTAGACAACCGTGGGTCCGACCGACTCGACACTGGGCACTGCACCCCCTGCTGTGGTGTGGGCCCCTCATTTCACACGGGTGTGATTTTTATTATCCTCAATACGTACATTGCTCAGCCAATCAAATCATCGCTACGGGGTGCTCAGCCAATCAAATCATCGCTACGGGGTGCTCAGCCAATCAAATCATCGCTATGGGGTACACACATACACAAAGCAGGGCATAGGAGGGGCTAGCGCTCCTCAAAAATAGGATTTAGGAGAGGAAAGGAACTGGTTGGAATAACGTGTTCCTTCCATGCGCAATGTCCAACCAGGGAAACTCCCCCATGTCAGGTGTAAGAGGCAACTTGGACACTCAGGCATGAAGGAGGCATGAGTTCAAGTCCGTTGCTCTCCCCATGTCCCCGATATATGGGGACTAGGTTGGCGGAGGGTGTGTAGAGCCCAGGATCACATTAGATAATTGACACAGGAGTGAAAAATGGGTTACAAAACCGTGGGATAAAAATTATAGGCAAAAAAAAAAAAAAGGATTTAGGTTCAAAATCTGTGAAGCTTCCCTTGAACTGTACAGGAGTTTGTCTGGTAACGTAGGTGTCAAACGTATTGACAACCCCATAAAACATACTGACTATCACGTTTAGTATATTGGGAAAGTTCAAGATCATATAAAAGGCATGCAGACAATGTCATGTTCCATGGTTTGACCAATTTCATTTCTCCCAGTAAATGAAAATGGCACTCTAACCACCACATAAACTGCCTACTCTATTCATCAAGCAGAGGTCAACCAGATAGACAGGTGAAGGGTCGTGACTCGTGTAGAAATGATTTTGAGATGAAAGAGTTAAACGTTGAGGTGAATGTATCCTGTCTGACTTTGATCTTTCCCTCAGGTAGATCTTTCATAGCCATCAATCTTGGTGAGGAGCTGAGGGAAGGCTGCTGCCGCCCAGAAAACAACTTCAGGCCTAGATTGCTGCCTCACTTTGAAAGTATGATGGCACGAGATGTCAGAGTACACCCCCTCTGTACCTACCAGGTATCCACAACAAAACATCCAATGAGTTTCTGAGCAAACGGCAGTCTTTTAACCACTCAACCCCTAGTGTTCCTATTATGGGTATGTCCTAATAGGCAAGCATTTTGCAAAATGCAAAAATAAGTGAACATACAGCGAAAATAATCTACAAGCCCACAGCATGTCGTAACGTGATGTGTTGTGGGCTTGTAGATTGGCTATTTGAGGTGAAGAGATTGGTGTAGAGGGAAATAGGAGGTAACTCCGTTCAACAATGTATATAGGGTTTCAGTGGTTAAATTCTCGCTTGGGTGCAAATGATTTCTTGTGCCATGTATAATTTCAGTTTTATTTTTGTTTACAACTAGGCTAAATAGCAAAAGGAACTACCCAAGATGCAAGGTAAGAATGCAGGAAGGGAGTGAGAAGGGTGTGTTTCGGTGAGGTTCAAAGATGATCTGAGTGAGTTGCCGAGTCTTTGATGTCTCTTGGCAGGTCTCAGACAGACGGAGACAATCTGACAATCTAGGAGCACCGGTCCTTTTAAATCCCTGGCCCAACCTAGCCCCAGTAGTCTAACCCTGCAGTGACAAACACTTTAATTTGACAAGGTTAAACACCCCAAGCACTGCAGGAAAATGGCCGCCATGAAGCAAGGGTCACAGGAGTAACTTAAAACACTGTGCCCATGAGCACTTATATGTTTAGTTTTTTGATCTATGTGGGAAATCTTTGTAGACTATTCCTCGAATAGCTATTCCTCGAAAAGCATTTGCGTTTTACATTAATCAAAAACGAAAGTCAGAGGTACGTTACTTCGGCTGCAATATATTTTTGTTGTCCAGACTATATCAAATAGCTAACCATTATATCTTGTATATATGTAATATTAATGCAGGGCTTTCATTCTGTTACAATGGCCTAAATTGCCATGTCATATGAAGCAGTAGCACCATGTACACATGTACTACTGAGCAGTAGCACTCATTGACGTTTTCGATCAAATCAATGACACCACACAAGAAAACATATCTTAATATCAGTTTGACAAGTTTTTCTGTCTAGAGACTCTGCGTTATTTGATAGGCAGCCTGAGACTGGCTGTGCACTATGGGGGCCATTGTGTTCCATTGTAGGTCACAATGGAACTTAACACTTGACAGAGCTGAGGCTTGTTGTCAGAAGCTGAACTTGATCCCGTTGAGTTGTTCCTATTGAAGAGCAGTAAAGAGAGGGATTTGACCCTGCGGCTGGCAGGGCCTCATATCAAACCAAATATTAAAGCTCTATTCATAAGATGGTCACATAGGAAACATACCCCTGCCAGGTTTCTGAACTGAGCAGTAAAACCTGTTTTGACATATAGGACATGTATGAACTTAAGCTACGTTTTATGCAGTACTTTTCTGTATACCTCGTTCAAGAAACCCTGTTTGATACACGTCAAGCAAGAGGACGTGTGTGCACTGCAAAATCCTGAATGGTAATTTAAACACTTATTTCAACCACTTATTTTTGCTATTCGAAAATGGCTGTGTCATGTTGTGATGCGTTGCAAACATGAAGATCTGATATTTCCGAAAGATTTTGATAAAATCTTGAATTTCTTTTTTTATTATTAGAAAGATTTTGATAAAAAATATAGCATCACCAGGATTAATGTGCAGTTAACTCTGAGACACATCACTTTAACTTTACAATATGAAATGTATATCAAGTATTGAACGGAAGGTGATGTATTGTGTTCAGAGCAGGCCTGGCAACCCTAGCCCTGCCCAGAGAAGTGACAGGTTGACCGATTCACTGTTGCCCAGACAGATGTCCCATCATTTAAGGGCTGTCAACCCCGTCACCTCCAACATTTTAAAGTGACGCTTATCTAATGCACTGTTGCCCTGCGGACCACAAAAGGGGGTTCACGTTACCAGAGGGGCAGGTAACTTCAGATGGATAATCCTCGGACCTGGTAAACCGGTCTTTTTACAGGACCTAACTGTCTGAAGCCTGGCAACCCCAAGCCATGTGTCATTGTTTGTTGATTGGGTGTGCATGTGTGCCCCATGCAACGACTCCCCGGGGCAAATAATTGTCGTGCAGGATGTCTTTTCCTACGTCCGTCTGTCATCTCTCATTCTGCTCTCTCCTTCTGCAAAGAATAGATGCAAGCTATAGGAGGAGGCTTCCCTTGTCATCTTAATGTTCTATTATCTTTTGTTTGTTTGCCTTGAGATGTTTAACAACTTGTTTTTTATTATCTAAATCATTTTTTGTCTGTACACCTTTAAGGAGAAAAACTAAACCAAACCAAACCAAACTATAAAAAAGGCTCTTGCTTAATATGTTGCTCTGCTTTCTCCACATCTGCACCATATTAAGCCTATATGCCTTTCTACTGTTTTTACGAGCATCATGTACCTTTTTTATTGTCTGTCGAGTAAGATGATGGTTTAGACATATTGTCTGTGGACTGCAGTCTCCCTCTCAGTTGGCTTTCAAGATCCCTCCTCAATCACTCAAAATACTTCATCCGCTGCCCGCCAACATGTATCCTCAGATGCCTCCTCAAATGTCCCCTCTCAGATGCTCGTAAACAGACAGTTAACGGAGCAGGCAGACTCTGGCAGCCCTATAAGGCCTTTCCCCTGGCTGTGTTGACCTCAGCTGAACCCTGCGCCATCTCAGCCACCATGGAGTGAGGCAGCACTCGTTCATACTGTCTCCTAGAGCCACTCAACGGCTGCTGCCACACAGTCACCCGCTGATTTGTGCCAGCCCCCCCCCCCCCCCCCCCCCCCCCCCCCCCCTCACCACCACCACCACCATTTTTTGTGTGTTTTTTCTACCAACCTCCCTTGGCATGGGGAGTGAGATTTACAGTGGAAAAATATATTTTTCCCCCACGTTGAGCTGGTGAGTCTGGAATGTGTGTTTGGGCACCATTTTGCGAGGAGTGTGAGAAAACAACAGAGCCGTAAACACCAAGGGTAGCCCCAGACTGGCTTCTTTGTTCCAGATGTGGAGCAGGCAGCCACAGCCAAGCCGTAGAGCTGGGTAGGCCGTTAAGGCGACGGCTGTAACCCAATCCACAGCAACTATACTGTCATGTTGGCTGTCCGTCAACCTGCCCTCTTGACTGACAACACTTTGATTTGTGGGAGAAGGGTCGGTGGGCTGACATCTGAAAAATTGCTTGCACAAAAAATCATTTTCATAGGGCTCCATGAGTACAGACGGACGTGAATGCACACACGAGCACATGCCCTGTAGCCTATGCCGTGCAGTGGTGGAATGTGCATTTACTTGAGTATAATTTAGAGGTATCATTTAGAGGTACTTGAGTACTATACTGAGTACTATACTTGAGTATCTCGCTGTCATACTTCATCTACTGCAGAGGGAAATGTTTTACTTTTAACTATTTAGTTGATAGCTAGTATTTCCTTTTCTTTTCGACTATAGTATTTTCTTTTATTTTTTCGACTTCCAACTGTTCATGATGTTTTGCATAGTATTGTAGCTTATTTGTCTGTTAACTGTTTCGATTAATTGAGTACATGGACTCAATGGAAACAAGCCATAGTGCTTTCTTGGGCATAATTCCTCTTATATTGAACTGTACTGCCCTATGTTTTTTTATTAGGCCTATTATTATTTGCAAACTGCTATTAAAGACCTAATCAATCAACCAATGTTTTTTTGCAGATTTAGATTACAAACTGAAATTATAAATCAGTAAATTACAACATAGCGCTACAACATATAGCACAATATTATACCTATTGTAACGTCATTCAAATTTAACCCAACAATATTAAATATTACAAATTACACAATAATTAATAGTGACTATTTACTTTAGGCTATTTTTGATGCTATAGCTGGCTTACTTGGAAGTTTTTTTTACACTGTGGTATAGTATTAAGTCAAAGATCTCTGTGAGTGGGCCTTCTATAGCCTATACGTGCAGTCACGTGAGTTGTGTGCATGCGCACATTCTGCATGGACAGATAGCGCGTGTGGTGCCAAATTGACTCCTCCATGTGCGCCACTGCGCTCTTGTTTTCAGCCCGAGCCGTTCTCTTCCAAATGGCCATTTAAATCAGGTAGTGTACAAACAAATAGGCACTGATCTTGCAGTATCGCTCGGGTTTCACATGCTTTAAGTGCGCATTGCGGTCGATGCATCTTTTTTCTTCTGGTTTCCAAGTCCTTTACAGTACATTCAGACAATCAAATTAAAAGTTTAAGTCTAACCGTCAGGCTGCGGTGCGTGGCCGACCGTGGAGAGATCCTCACTCTCTCTCTTATACTCTCTGGCAACAATTACGCCAATGATGAATTCAGCGCTGGAGCCAAAAGACCAGAAACACTCTGGTATTTCCCACGTAGTGGTATTCCGGCACTCTGAGTCACTTTAGTTGTAGCCTGGCTAATTGTGGTGGGTCTGTTTAGCTCTCTTTTCTGTGGATGCAGGTGCGTGTGGAGATCCCCGCTGATGACGACAGGACGCAGATCTCCCAGTCGCTGTGTATTACGCGCCTGTAGGTTACACAATGTCTGGCCTCAAACTATTATTTGACGATTAAACAACGACTTAACATTAACAATCTGCGCAATGAACGGTCACTTATTTGTAAAATATTTAAACAATTGAACTAATCACAGGGTAGCTTAGGCCCATTAATGGCATAATAATGAAAATAATAGAAGAAGTAGAAAGGGCTTGTTTCACTTGTCAGTCGTAATTAAATTCTGATGGAATACATTGTCTATTTGCGACATAAAAAATAAATCATTACATGCAATTAAAGAATCAGAATATCCGAATTTATCTGTATAGGCCTCAATTAAATTCGACCTTATATGCATGTCAATAGTGATTGCACACATTGTTTCAAATGCAACGTGTTTTATTATCATTATCATTTGCCTAATTTTAGTTAACCAGAAAGTAGGCTAATATAGGCTATAGTATCCACCCAAACGTACAATAAAATCAATTATATGCTGAAAATAAAATAATGCATTCACAATGACATTAAAAACTGGTCATATTATTTTAATAGCCAATTTAAAAAAAAATGTGACAGATTATAATCACACAATCAATATAATGACAAGACATATAGACATTTCTTCTGCTATTGGTGTTTTTATTGGGCACAGTGGACAGGCCAACATTTGCAGGTTTACAGAATTGTTTAATGTTTTAAAGACAATTTGATAACTGATATATAATATTAAACATGTTAATATAATCTATACTGTTATATCATTAATATAATTGCAATAAAATGCTGCTATCATATCTCAAAACTCATATAATGGCAGCAGCATTACACTTTGATTGATATACTTTGTATGTATACTTTATTAACATGTAATTACAGAGGTATGAATTATAATGATTGTTAACAGGATAACACAAAAAGCCCTGGCTTGTTTCCACCTTGGAATATTTAAAAACATACAATAATATTAATAAACCAGACACAATCCACACTTAAATCGAAAAAACCGTCCAAAACGTCTGTGTCACTAAAAGACTATAGAGGGCTATAGTCTTTTAGTGACACGGACGTTTTGGACGTTTTTTTCGATCTCAAATCTCTTCGCCAAAAGTTCACAACGCATAAATCGGCTATTTTGGGCGAATGTTCCCCCCAGAATAGAGATGGTGGGGATCAAGTGGTTAAAATGTTCACGTGTAGGCTACAAGCCAAGAGGGTTTACACATGAGTGATGAAGACAACGCTTATCAGCAGTGAACTGTGCAGAGCCATGGATGCTTCCAGCAGACAGACACACACACACACACACACACACACACACACACACACACAGACACACAGACACACACACACACACACACACACAGACACAGACAGCAGGCTGGGACATCAGGAGCAACATGGCTGCACTTGAGGAATGACATGCAGTGTTTGGGCCAGGGCCGATATTATTAGTTGTCTTCCTCCTATCACACAGTGCCTGGAGGACAGAGGCATGTTCAATCCTCTTCACTGATCCAGGTCCAGCTCTTGTGCACTCTTGCTTGCTCGCTTGCGCTCTCTCTCTCCCTCTCTCTCTCTCTCTCTCTCTCTCTCTCTCTCTTTCTCCTGAGGGGGGAGAGAATTATAAATCTTATTTTAGGCATAGGTATATGCAGCCACCAGTGGTATGATACTATAATCCATGCCGTTCACCGCTACCTGAAGTGGTAGAAAATGTAAAGGCGTGTAGTGGTCCAACTGACACCATCAGCATCAAACCAATTTACAGAAGTAAACCAAGCATGCACCAAACCAATAATCTGTACATACTGAAACTATAAACACTAAAATGCCATGTCAATAATGACCTGCAGGGATGGATTAACCCCACGAGGGACATTTTTGTGTTTTTATCATCTTTTTGACCTAAATTTAACAAAATCAATGGCCAATGAAGGGCCCCATAGGAGCCATTTTCAGGGCCTCAAACCCAGTACTGCACGGTCCAATTTCCCCAAAGGACCCCTGGGCCACGGCCACAATGGCTAATTTGGCCCTGATGACCTGGCATCTGTCTACATAACATGCTATATCTAAATTACATTTTTAGCCCAGTCTTTGCATATAAGCCTGCAAGGTTGTCGAGGCTAGGGCAAGTGCTACGGGCTAAGGTGCAGGTGTCTGAAGAGTTGAGTCTAAAGACTATACGGCAAAAGATTGGGAGTGTATCTGCAGTGGCATACCTACTGTCGACAGTCTATTTATATCCATGCACTCATGTAAAGATATGTTCATATTTACTGGTGAGAGACTACTTTATTCTTATTTATTGATAGAATATTCGTTATGGTCACTCAGTCAGACCAATGCAGATGGCTATAGGTCAAACTCTATATGTCTATTTTATATTATCCTACTTTTATTTTGTGTATTCTTATTATTATCTGTACCTGCGCCTCCCCACAGGGATCGCTAAAGTCTGTCTATGAAATCCTGTATCTTTCACAACGATTGTTTATTCATTGAATCCCTCCCTGTGTTTTCATGTACTTTCCGGGGTGAGGAGGATACCATCAAACCGCACCTCAGCCATGGCTCCATCCCACCTAACCCACGAGTGAGCTGTTGAAAAGGGACGCTGCAAGGCAGCCGGGGGTCTTATATTGTCATCTTATATTGGCATATTATGTGGTGAGTTGGGCCCTAGATAATAGACTGTGGCATCCTGTCAGGGTCGCGGGCTGTCACTCTAACATGACGAGGCCTCATGCTCAGCCCCCGACAGAGGCCTGCTTGTAAAACATGACATGCCAGCAGGGGAGATCACAGACTCAGCGGTTGCATGAGAATGTGCACTTGATTTGTACATGAGGAATGCTGTCACTCTGCATCAAGAGACGCATGATGGACGAAACAAAACCAGTGCGGTGCGTGCATGCGTGTGTGAGAAAAACACACCTATATGCAATCACATTGCACACAGACACACACACACACACACACACACACACACACACACACACACACACACACACACACGCACGGTACAGTACAGTGAACACACATGCCCATGCGCACCATGTGGGCTAGGAGACGCCAGTGAGTCTGGGCTCAGTTCAGGAGTATTGTTATTAACATTTTCCCTTTGCGTGTATTAAGACAGCCACGGTGAGGGCACATCCCAGCCCATGACTGCAGGGCTCGCCTTTGTTCTTCTCCCATAATGCAGACATAATTACAAGCCTTAAAGAGCCTCCTCTCTACCTTCCCTTTTCTCTCTCTCTCTCTCTCTCTCTCTCTCTCTCTCTCTCTCTCTCTCTCTCTCTCTCTCTCTCTCTCACACACACACACACACACACACACACACACACACACACACACTCTGTACAGTATATGACTCCCCCACACCCTGGCATATATAGCTATGACAGACATTCGCATCTAGGGCTCAACCCTTTTCATTCAGCCAGTAAAGTGCTTCTTTAAAGAGTGTGTGTGCATGTGTACGTGTGTCCGCGTTCCTCTTCATTTGTTAGTGAACGCATTCACCTGTCAAATCATCACTTTCCTTTCCTTTGGAGGCCGTAATGGTTGTTTTCCTGCATAAAGCTATAGCATCCACCTGCTCAGAAATGGCTATAATCTCACAGTAGCTGTCCTACAGTATAGTGGACAAACCTAATTTAGAAAATAATCACAAACAGAACCACTTAAATCATACACTTTGTTGTAAGACAAATAGCAAAATGGACGATCTACAAGCTTACACACAAAGCTCTCTTTTAGATATAGGCTATTTTAGGCAAATGTTCATTTGTTTTTGCTGAATGTTTGTTTATTTTTCAAAATGTTCTTCTATATTGTGAGAATTGGGATAGGGTTCATGTGGTTAAAATATCAAAATGTATACAGCAACTAATAACAGAGGTCACTCCTAGACTCAGCCATAGTTTCCCGATGCTAAACTTACATGTCCATATGGTTACATTTGTACAGTCTCTGACTTAAATTAACACTGATGATTTTACAGTTTTTACTGTGTATATTTTACAGAGTCATGTGTGAACGTCTGCACAATAATAATGCTGCCACAATGTAAAACTGGCCTGTCAGCAGTCTTTTTTTTAATTGTGACCGTAATTTCACTGTGATAATAATTTGTGGCTCAGCTCTGGCCAGCTGGTTGGCTGAGGCCCATATGGAGGTTTCACTGCAGTCAGTGTCGGGACATGGTCCAGCCCCTGAGCGGCCCGGTGGTGCTGGTGTACTATGGGCAGGGAGTGAGCAGTGTAGGATGTGACCAAAATGACTAGGTTGGACACCACGCTTGACACCACGTTTCAACCCACCAACAACTCTGTTCATAATTTGACAGCTAGCTTATACATGCGATGGAAGCCAAAGACATGAGGTATAACATTTGTCAGTAGCTTATACTGGAGGCCTTATGTAGACAGATGCCAGTCATTATTGACCTGGCATCCTATAGTGTTTATAGTTTCAATGTACAGATTATTGATTTTCTTTGGATATTCTACTGTTTGGATTGATGATAGGTTCTTGGTTTACTTATGATCCTATAATTTTTTATGCATTTGATGTATACCTTGTATATTGTGCTTGCTTACTGTAAGTCACTCAGGATTAAGAGCGTCTGCTAAATGCCTAAATTGTAAATTGATATACAGACGATGGAAGCCAAAGACTTGAGGTATAACATTTGAAGTTGCATCAGTAACATTGTCATGAAGTGGCAGATGGATGCCATTGGCCTGCTAGGTTTTTGTCTTCCGCGGTGGCAAATGATGTTCTTTGTGTTGAAAATATGAGGGATTTTTTTTTTAAAAACAGCTCACGTTTTTAAAAAGGTAGGCTAACACCTAATTCTTACTAAATTAAATATACGGCACAGAAGAAGCTTATTTGTTAGAGTCCTTGCCTGGAAAAAAAGAGCACTTTTATGAAGACCATCATGGGCCCTTTGGTGAATGATGAACTGCAGAAATTAGTTTTCTTAATTCTTTCAAAATGTATATTAATAATGCTATAATACAAGGCTCCTTGTGATATCTACAAAGTAGAATCCTGGCCCTTACAGAATACGGGTGTATTTTTACACACTCAGAGTTGAATTAACACTAAGGAGTTTGCTGCAGCCTCCATTCCAAAGCTATCCTCCACCTGCAGGTTTATTCATGGTTGAAGAGAAATGACGGCTGAAATATTGAGACAGGGCCGCTCTTTGACTCTGCGGTCACCATTTTCTCTGCATATACCAACAGTAAATCCCTATGCACCGTATATGGGTTTTGCTGACTGTGCCGGTTTGTGCTGCATTTGATACAATCCCTCTATTTCTCTTTTTGGCAGGTATCTGTTTTCCCCCCACTTTCTGCCAATTTGATGTTAGTTGACAGTCTTATAGAAAATAAAATTTGTGACATACTCATATGTTGCACCAATGAATATAATTATGACAGTACTCATATTTATATTTGCCCTTGAGAATACATTAAAGACTTGAAATAATCCCCATGCATTCAGAGTTCACTCACTTTTCCCTCTGAGGCTACACTGCAGTCTACATCAATGTTCATTTATGCTGTGTAAAAAAACATTTGGGGGATCAAAACCAACAAATGAAAAATCTGAATGTGAAGATTTCCATTCAAAACAAAGATCCCACCGGTTTACATGCAATGCAATAAAAAGTAAAACTTGTGATTGAATATTACAATGATATCATGAGACTGCATGCCTGATGCACATTTGGACAAGAATACAACAAAAAACGAATGTTGCACAATGAAAACCATCATGTGTTAATCAGCCATATTAAGCTAAACGGCCTTTAATTTAATTGTGTCCTACTGGTTGCATTGTACCAGTTTTATTTTAGTTGCTGCAGATCCACTGCCCTCGGAGACTATAATTAAGAAGTCTGAACTCGTAGGCCTATTTAAAGCCTTACGTGTAATAGCCCTGGCTGTGTTATTAAGACGATTATTATTTAAAGTGAAAATTAGGAGATTTGACACTTGAATAAGTGATAATCGTTATTTAAACCATTATTAGAAAGAAAGCAACTTTAGGGTTTGGTGCTATAGGCCTACCCGCATTATATTTATGCGCAGACGTGCTGTTCAGATTAAAATGTTTGATTTGATTTTCGCTGGATTGAATATTTATAGGCATACTGTGCTTTTAATGTTATTTAATGTTATTTTTTTTATGTTCCACTGTTTTTGCTATATTAGCCTGCAGGCCAATTAACTTACCGACGCGTAGTACGATAGGCCTGGAAACCGAACTGAACCTGTTATATAGCAAAGCTGCCGAGTTTTCGATTTCAAGCTGGAGTGTGAGAAATTATTCACTAAGACTTTAGTTGCGTTCTCATTTTAACCTGGCGCCATGCACGGCGAGAATTGCACAGGACACTGACATGTTCAGTGAGATGGCTGACAAGTGCTTCGCCTCAGGGCAAAGAATTCATCAACGAAATGTCTAGCACTCATTACGCTTTTTAATTGGCCGAACTATTGAACTGTTAGCCTAATACGTATAGTCTATTTGTATTCAAACAAAACGATACAATCAACTAATTAGGCAAATATAGAGAGAGCCTGTATTTTTACATGTTTAATTGTATTGAATAACATTAATTTGCCTAATTATAGGCTACATAGAGCTTAGTCCCATGAAGTGAAAATAGAATAGGTCTATTTTTAATCGATGTTGGATGGTGGGCCAATATCATCCGTTTTCATTAAGCCTGTGCGCGTGCACTGCAAATTAATGGTTTATAAAACCAATTTTAGTTAGCCTATACTTAACAAAAGTGGCCAACTTTGAATATATCAACAAGTATATATGTCTGCATAAAAACGGAATGTATTTTATCAATGTGATTTCCCCCTCATTTTAGCAATTTTATAAACAGGGTCGTTTTTTTGGGGGGGGGGGGTACAAAATTAGAACATAATACATTCTGCACCTGATGATCACGTATTAGGCTATATGAAATCAATATATATCCATTATAAATTAAATTAAATTAATCAGTCAAGGGAGGTACCTCTTTCATGGACATGAATGGCATGAGTTGCATTGCATCCATATGTTAATGAACTTAATCGTGGAGCTCCAGTGACAGCTCGGTGCTGGAAACCAATCAGAGCGCGCGCTGATGGAAGGCAGTATGTTTGAGACGCACGCTGTGTCTACATGCGAGAGGTGACTGAAGAATCACGTCAAGTTTTTAGGCTACCATTGATTTAAAGAGGGACCCTGTTTCGTTACTTTGTAAAGAGTACAGAGTCACGAAGAATAGGCCTGCATTGTTTTTATAGCCTATACCGTATAATCTTGGAATACCGAACATTTTCCCGAGCGATGCGCTGGACGTGACTGGATTTGTTCCAACTTTTCCTTGTTGTCCGAACGCATGAGCGACGGGTTTATGGACCTGCGTATTAGCTAATGATGTCTATGGGTTTTATGCCTGACAGTGGTGTGAATGATCCCTCCAAATCGGCCTTTCTAGAGTTCGGCCACGGACACCCGGCGGCGCACCACCACTCCCCCGGACTCTCGCACATTTACCCCGTCCATGGCTTGCACGCGACCGGGCATTCTCAGCACGAAAGCCCCTTCCCTTCCAGCGCGTCCTCCTATGGACGGTCTCTGGGCTACGCCTACCCCGCTGCCGCGGTGAACTCTCATCCCCCGTCTGCTTACATGTCCTACCACCACCAGCACAGCAATCACAACAATATCAATAGTGTGAGCCACACGAGGTTAGAGGACACAGGTGAGGAGGTCATTTTCAATGGATATAGACTGATTTGTTTGATCCTATAACATGTATATTAGCATGCCATTATGCAGAGGTGCACGGTTGTCATTACACAGCCATAAATTCAGAGATGACTGCAGATTTGCACAAAAAGCAGTGCACTTCTAAGTAGGCTATATATGGTATATTAACAATTACAAATATTACTACATATGTTGTTCGCCTTATATACATTATACTATAGCTTGGTTGGACAAAGTTTCACTTTGCAATTGCTGCAATATGATACTCTCACTAACACAGCCATTTAAGGGGCAAAATGCCATAACAAGACCTCTCTCCTTCAACGGCTGCCTCTTGCAGGATGGTCTTGTGTTATATAATGAATGCAGATGGCGCCATTAGTTTTATTAACCATAATGCTCTGTGGGTATAGCTACATGCTATCATGGACATGTCTATAATTCTATATAGGACAGCCGTTCGTATTTTTGGACTTCAGGCCTATTTCCAATCCAATTTGAATTTACAGCAACATGAGATAAATATTTAGGCCTACAATCTACTGTGCTAGCATCTGAACAAACCATGTTTAATTGATAAGGCCCAAAGCCTATAGTCCAGACTGCATGCCAACATTGCCAAGGATCAAAGGGTCTGAGACTTATATTCTTCGCGAGGTTTTCCAAAAATCTGTGGCTGTTGTAATTTACCTGGCCTGCCCGTTATTTCTTTGTGCGAAATGCATTTGATTTGATTATAAAAACGCAACCATTAGAGCCGAGGGCACTAGGCTAATGTCGACTTGCGTTGCACTGCCTTCATGCGTGCAACTTTTTCTCTTGACTTTGAGGATGGAAGAGTGTAATAACTCCCTTATTGCACACGCTAACTGCTGTCCCTTTCTGTTGAAGATCACGAGAAGTCTACGGTGATTGAAAACGGTGAGATTCGCCTCAATGGCAAAGGGAAGAAAATGCGTAAGCCACGGACTATATATTCCAGCCTCCAGCTGCAAGCTCTGCACCAGCGGTTCCAACAGACCCAGTACCTGGCCTTACCAGAGCGCGCCGATCTGGCAGCGAAAATGGGGCTTACACAGACGCAGGTGGGTCTGAAAGTGACATCCTGAAACCTGAATCCTCAAACACGGATGTTTGTATGTGTTGTGGCATAGTAGGAACAGGGACACGCGATTTTTCTTATATTAGCAGCATAATAATGATATTACAGGCAAATTATATATACATCCTGGCTTGACATTTCACTTTAGGCCTCGACAGTGTGGGCGATGGATGGCTATATCCATGACACGTTCAAGGTCATTTTATCTATAGGCCTATTAGCTTGATCTTGCAAGTTAATTTGCAAATTATATCCTATACTGAATACAAATATACAAATCGTTTTTTTTAATACCGGTCTAGAATATATTATCAGCGATGTTTGAGCAGGACATATCTCTCATAGGCTGGCTATCATTAGCCTAAAGCTTACTGTACTTCTCCAGATCAAATGAAAAACCTAATTGTAGTACTTTGTAAGTCAATCTTTTAATGCAGCCACGTTTACCATACTTAATTCAAGCATCATATTTCCATTGTACCTCAATCCCCTCACTGTAATTACCAAATGGGTCAACACAAATTGGCCTATGATATGAGCAAGAGCTGTCTTGAAAGGTATACATGCCTGTGAACAAATCGTTCACGAAAAATAAAGAAAATTCACACAAAGACATAAAAATCATCAATGATATAGCGGCATGCATTATATACCCCGCGCGCGCGCACACACACACTGACACACACACACACACACACACACACCATAGTTAAATAATATGAAATTGGCAGTATATGGTAATAGTTTCACATAAACATGTTGGTCACATAAACAGGTGCATGCGGTAATGCATTGTCTTAGGGGAGCAGTCATTTACTCATAGGTATTTTCCACTCTTTTATGGTGTTTTTATATCAAGCCTATAATTTGAGTCCAAAACTGCCATTTATATATATTTCACATAGCAGTCAAATGACTCTAGTCTGTTATAGCCTCGTGTAAAATGTTCCTATATTCCATAAAATTCACAGTTGGCCCAGTTTGAATGTATTTTGTGCTGCTGAGCTATAACGTTTTCCCCCTTTGGCTCTTTGACGCCTTTTATGAATATTTGTGCTATTGTAAAGCCTAAAACAGCATTTTATTTTCGACTCAGCATGCAGAAATTCCGCTGACCCACCACAGCGTCTATTTGGGCTCCTTTTTTATTTCACAATATTCTTAGTGTCGGTTTGGGGCTGTCGGGTTGCACATGCATGCGCCATTGGCCTCATAAAACAGAACAATGGAAGAGTTAGAATTTAACGAAGTAGCCTACAAGCGCCACTCTCCTATATCTCACTGAATTGCAAACAGGGTGAGGATTGGCTCGGGGTTTGCAAAAAGGCTAGCGTCACTTTTGCTTATGATTGTTCAATTTCTTAGCAACTGCCAAAAATATGCTAATTTCAACAGCCATTCGTTTAATTGTCTTAAGTTGGCGTCGTTGAACTTGAATGTCACCGCAATGACCGTTTTATGTGTTTTCTCCGTTTTAGGTGAAAATCTGGTTTCAGAATAAGCGGTCGAAGTATAAAAAGATCATGAAGCATGGCGTGGGCCCGGAGGGAGAACAGCTTCACAGCACATCTTCCATATCGCCCTGCTCCACGGGGTTACCTCAACTTTGGGAGGTGTCAATGTCAAATAAAGGGACCCCAGTGCACCCAAACAATTACATGAACAATTTTGGCCATTGGTACCCAAACCACCACCACCATCATCACCACCAGGACACTATGCCACCCAGGCCTCAGATGATGTGAATGGATGGATTAGTTGCTGTCGGGTTGGTAGGCATGCACTAGGCAGCACCTTGCTGCATCACGGCCTATATAGGAGTACGGACACTATAATTACTCCAGGCCACTAACCACGATTCATGCAGCAAGACTTGCGTTTAAATGTGTTGAAAATTGTTTTATTACTGAGTGCGTTTGAATTGTATTTTCATGTTCGGCTTGGTAAAAATTGCCCTGCCAAGGGCTCCAGTTGATATAGCCGACTAGCCTTATAGTCAATTGCATGGAATATTTCTTTTGTTGCAAATTCCAGTTTATGCTATAACAGCCAGTGCACGCGCCTGAAATATTGACTTGGCGTGTGTGAACATATAAGAACATGTGGATACACGTTTTGATCAAAGCGTGGGCCATTGCGCTGCGCTGCAAATGATAATTCTTCTCATTATGACAATAAATACAAGTTGAATGGAAATGAGTCATTGTGTCACGTTAATGGGCCAGCCAATAGCCATGCAGTGCAGGGATGAGCGGTTGATATATACATTGTATTGCGCAGACATCAGGCAAACAGGGCCGGTATATTATGTTCTATGATGCATATCACATAAACGGGTTTAATCCTCTCTGCTCATCGGTTCTGTAACTATATGACAATAAAGAAAATCTGTATTTGATTATTTTTCTTTTCTTTTTTTAGCTGGAGAGGAAATCAGCTTTATTAGTTCAGTTTAATGCAACTGAAAATCAATTAAGCGTCCTTTTCTCAAAAGGCAAAGTCTATAGGGGAGGCGTACCGTCTGCCATTGCAATCCATAATTCTCCAAACCAACCCCTTACTTTTTGTTCTTTCTTTTTTAACAAGAGGACACATGTCGTGATTGGGACATATAGGACAGTACAGCTATCTAACGGTATTTCCGTTCTTCCTTGGCAGAAGTAAACGCACGAAGGAAACTCTCTGTTGTCATATTTATGATGATAAATTACTTTATTATTGGATCACGAAGCTGCGCTTGATTAATAGTCGTTTGTGTTGATTTCCACGTTCTGGCGTTTTAACCGTTTAAACATTGAGGACAAGCTATTTATATCACTGTAAACAGTGTCCCGCTATGTGCAAGGCCAAGTGCTCGGCGGTGAGCATTGATTAATGGCGCCGAATAGTGGGTTTTAAGAGAAACATCCAAACTCTTCTTTTCTCTTAATTTTTCACTCTCGAGGCTGCTTGCCAACTGCCAAGCGTCGACTATTAGGCTATTTACATCATGAGGTGCATGATTCTTACGTTTCAAGGTTTAGGGCTAGATCTATAGTGATTAAATACAATCGTATTTGTTAATGTATCCCCCTCCATGGCAAACAGCAGATGTTACAGACTAATTACAAATAATAGACTTCACTCCCACATAAGATATAAGGAATAAATAAATACTAATCAAACGTGTGATCCATTTATAATGATATATTCTTCTCAAACAAACCTTTGAGTTTCATGCCATTCAGCCTTTTTACTCCTGCAGTTTAGGGTACAGCCTCTTCCATTATGATGTCATTTCAGGGGTCAGGAGGTTCAGCGACCTTTCAATTATTTTTCACACTTAGCTCAATGTTTCCATCTATTCCATTTCTTTGAAGCATGCGTGACAAACCATGTCAGTTATTGACTGTCAAAAGATTCACTTTTCAAGCCAATTGTTTTCACATTCATTGTAGCTGAATCATCACTTTAAACACATCGTAAGTAGGCTAATTTAACTTGTCACTGCTATAATTTATACTTTTTTAAACTATAGGCTACTACTTTTACTTTTTGGTATTAGCATATACAATAATAATGAGTTGCACTGTTGCAGTAAATCAATGACACCCATAATATGCATACCGTATGTGCATATATTCCCTTTCAGTGTCATGCAACAACACTGCATTTCAAAATAGCATGCCATGCCCCCAATAAGTCTATAAATACTAAGCATGTTGTGCCCTTGTAGCATCACAACAATCAACTGCACCTCGACATTGCACTCAGCCACATACATACGTCCTGGCTTACCTCTCTCTGGAGTCTGAAGACATATAAGGCAACCCGCGGTGGTAAGAACAAATACATATATCACATCCAGCCACCATGTTTTCACCATGCTCCAAGCTGATTTACTCAGAGAGAGAGAGACAAGCCATTGTGTTTCTTTTAACATTTCCTGCTTTTATATATCTACCACCCCTATCCGTTTCACCGTTCCTAGTGATTATGTGCCTTGTTAACATGCAGGCCTGGGGAAGAAGAGGCGAGCTGAATGAAGTGACGGGGCATCAGCGAAAATTATAGGCAATTTTACATCTCCAGATTAGAATAATGGCTGGTGGAGTTGGACAGACGAGAGTAGGGCCTTTCAAACTGGGCCAATTATCACACAAGGCAGATTGGGGTGGGGTGAGGGGGTGGCTGGGCGTGGGGGTGCACTGGGGTTGAAAATACTCCATGTAACAAACTGGCATAGCCTATAGTAGGAAGGAGGGGAAGAAATAAGTCGATGGGTTGATGGGTGATGATAAATGGAAGATTGAATCTGTAACTGCTGTGTTGGAGGGCCGAGCGATATCACATAATGTGTCTGTTGGGTTTTAATTGCAGGATAGCAGCAAGAGGCAGAATGCGGCTGTTGTTATAGTAAATCCCACTTGCTTCGAAGGGACGAGCGGCGAAGACATTCTCCAGGGTGATTATTGTTATTAACTTGAGTGATCTGACATCTCGGGTAATTGTAAGCAGCTTCCCCACGATGCACAATTCTGGTTTCATCGAAAGGAAGGGTTGACTTCACAGTGGGCATGTTATACACTTTGGAGGGATTAAAAGATGGTACTTGACAGACAGAAGGCACACACACATACACACACACACACACACACACACACACACACACACACACACACACACACACACACACACACACACACACACACACACACACACACACACACACACACACACACACACACACACACACACACACATCCCTACACACACACACACACACACACACACACACGCACACACACACACACACACACACACACACACACACACACACACACACACACACACACACACACACACACACACACACAGAATCTGTCTTTGGCCTGACTCACACCTTCGCAACAGATTGATGTATAGCTGATGCATGAGACTTATTGACTGATGCAAGCTCACAATGCATTTCCAATGGGAGTCACAGTTTGACACAACATTTGTGTTGTATGAGGGGGTGGGGGGCAGTCGAAACACAGCCGAAAGCCGTACAACACAAATGTTGTGTTAAACCATGTGACTTCCATTGGAAATGCATTGCGAGCTTGCATCAGTAAACAAGTCTCATGCATCTTGTATGCTAGATGCGAAGGTGTGAGTCAGGTCTTTGACTTACATGCACATACAGACAAGCATTGATATTTGAAAGGTAAACATTAGATTCTGACAGGCCAGGCTTAACGTAAGCGCAAGCCAAGAAACTAGAATATTTCAATGAAATGAAGGATGCATGCCAAATCCAAATGTGCCCATTTGAACACACTCAGGGTAAAATGATCAGTCAGTGTTTTACAGTGTGTGATACAAGCCTGTACTATATGAAGAGCTGATCAGGACCCGCTTGGCTGCATGGCTATGGGGAGCATCACCACCCTGCCCTGCCCGGCGGGGGGTCACCCAGGGTTCACATCTCCACAGCTGTCAAGAATGCCTTTCTCCGTTCATTTCATCAGACTTCTGAGCAAAATGGTGATAGTGAGTGATCCTAATGCAAGGACGGCTCAAGGCCTTGCTTTTTTTGACAAAGTGTTGGACAGCTGCTCGCACGCGGTCTTTTCCATTGGTACGTTTGCCATGCTGGCTATGGCTCCCCGACCTCCATCTCAACCCATATCGCTGCACCCCAGAGACGAGTGCTGACACCGTGCTGTCGACTGCTGTGGGGTTAAAAGTGGGGGAACGGCTCAGGAGCCCACACATCGGCTCTATATAGGGTGTTGTGATGTTGTGCCATGCTGCAGTATCACATTCAAGTTCAACAGTTCACCACAACTATATGGCTACTTAGACTTGCTAATGTTTGGAGATTACGCTATGAACCTGCGGGACCCGTGCGGCCCACACACACAAGCGCAGCCTGTGGCTAAAGCACACATTTGTCTTCGGCACAAATGTATCCCCCTGACGACGTATATAAGCAGCCAAACAGTAACCAAGGGCCACACATGGCGAGGGAGCCACAGAGGGGAGGTCAAACGTAATGTGCTCACTGATATCAAAAGGCAATATCATACCGCTTTTGTCACATCAGTTTGATGAAATGTCAAATATTGGACTAATGACTCAGACTGGAGACAACTGGGATTGGGTTCCTGAAAACAACCATACGTATAAGGGAAGGCTACTAGGCTGAATTAGGCTAGAGTTCAGAAACACAAGCATTTAACACTTTCGCCAGAGCAAATGGGGGAATACGTTTTCTAAGTTTGCCCAAATTTCTTTCATCATTTTGACAGGTGAATGCAACTGCAATGAATGATCAAACAAAAGAAAGTTACATCTGAATTTGTGAGTGGAATAGGCCTATAAATAAATTATGAAGTAATAAATGAAAGAAAACTGAAAGATATTTCATACTGCAAGCTGGAAGTAAAATAAAACATCAGTTTTAATTTGATATATATATATATATATATATATATATATATATATATATATAAAATTCATTATTTATAATTATATAAGCATATTCATTCGCAAATGTCGTTATTGTATTGGTTATATAGCGTTGAGTATGCACTATGCACACACACACACACACACGTTTTGCATGATTTGAACATGCACAATATAGCCTATACCTCATAGAAATATTATGGTCTTAAATGTCAAATGTTCAATGCTCAAATCATCTAGGTCTACTTCAGACAGTTTTCCATTTATTAATATTAATATGAATATTAATATTAATATTAATATTAATATTAATATTAATATTAATATTAATATTAATATTAATATTAATATTAATATTAGGTAGTAGTATTATCTAGTTATGGCACAGAGTGCCCAGTGCCCACAATCAGTCCCAGTCTGCCCACTCTTCCAGCTATTGACGATATGCACAGCAGCACACGGCTGCCATCTTGCCTGCAATGTGCTAGGTGCAACTACCCATAGACAGCCCATTCATCTAAACAGAAAAGTCCTTTCTAATTGTATTAAATAACGTCAAACTCACCAACATTGCAGCTGTACAAAAAGCTTGAATTATCTGCATATCTATCTACCGTAGACATGTTATGAGCTATTCCTTGCAGATGATTATTTTTCAAATTGTCAGAGTTTGGAAGCACTCGTTATCTGTAAAGCAACCTCCTGCTGCCTCCTGCATTATGTGCAAATTCAAAACAGGTGGTACGCATGGGCTGTTGAGTGATAGTCAACGAGCACTTCCAAACTCCAGCACTTAGGGAAAAAAAACATCTTCAAGGAATGTCTTGACAGGGAGTAGCTCATAACATGTCTACAGTGGATTTTTATTAAACAAACACATTGCAGATAGAAAGAGAATAATTCATGTTTTCCGTATGCTGCAATGTTGGTGAGTTTGACGTTATTTAATACAATATAGGACTTTTCTGTTTGGATGAATGGGCGGTCTATGGGAAGTTGCACCAGTTAGCATCTTGTCAATAGGCTACTTAAATGCGCAAGTCCTCTGCGTATTATATAATTTAAATAAATGGGCATAGAGTAGACCAACACATAGACGCCGCAGTATGGCTATACCATGCAGTGCCCTGGTGGTCCATGTGGGTCGGACTCAGCGGTTTCTACGTCATATAATTTCAGCGAGATGCTTAATAATCTATGGTTTATGTGGCCAGGTTTAAGTGCAAGTCTGTGTCCTGTATAATTTGTCCTTTAGTTCTTGAAACGCTAAACGATGAGACAGAATAGCGAGTTGTTGTTTTACTGTTGGTCCATGATTGAGTGCTTGGCGTTGACATAATAGGCCGTTATTAAAGTAGTTGTTGTGTTTATCTCCCATCTACATCTATTATCAGGTAATGAATGTGACACAAGTCCCATAAACTTTATGGTGCGCAGCACACGTGTGCACTGTGCACTATATGTGACAGTTTCTCGTTGTATTATAGCATTTTATTATTGTATAGGCTATATTTTACCTTTTTAAGAAAAAATACATAGGCCTACATAAATATTGGGGATTTGTTTTACAAGATTATGGGCAAGAATATCTTAATGACAAAATTAAGCTCTATCATATTACTTTAGTCTGCGCCACCAAAATTGTTTTCCTTTGCCTTATTCAGAGAGAGAGAGAGAGAGAGAGAGAGAGATTGTATTCAGAGAGAGAGAGAGAGAGACTGTGTGTGTGTGTGTGTGTGTGTGTGTGTGTGTGTGTGTGTGTGTGTGTGTGTGTGTGTGTGTGTGTGTGTGTGTGTGTGTGTGTGTGTGTGTGTGTGTGTGTGTGTGTGTGTGTGTGTGTGTGTGTGTGTGTGTGTGTGTGTGTGTGTGTGTGTGTGTGTGTGTGTGTGTGTGTGTGTGTGTGTGTGTGTCTCCCCCCAGGGTAAACTGACTTAAGAACCCCCGCACTCCCCAAAACACACACACACAAACAAACACAAAGAGCTGTATTATTCTTTTCTCGTTATCTGGCAACAGAATACTAATAAAAATCGAGTGACTCCAACATGTCTGCGTCTGTGTCGCCTCCTACTACTGTGCTTTGCACGCAGCCGCGCTGCAGCAAGGGGTCTGTCACTCTGAAGACTCATCTGTTGCTCAACGTGACAGTTCAAAAGATCTTATCACTGGACCAAAACTCTTTATGAAGAGAAAATCTGAAATATTTGGACCGCAAATAAATATTCTAAAGTATGATTTTAAGACTGATTTATTGTCTGCATGAGAATAATTAAGTTAAATGGATTAAGTGCAATCCTGGTAGACCTCAGTTAATTATAGTCATTATAGGACTAGATATATAGCCGCATTGCACCTAATATTAAAAAAATGAAATTGGACGACTAGACACAATATTCAATTAACACCTTTATTCATTTGACAGAAAGGCAACAAGTGTAATAATTACATGAATATAAAAATGTTTTGGAGGCACCACAGTGCAGTCTTTCCGTTTCAAACAAATATGATCATAGTGGTTCTGCTTATAAACACATATTTACAGCCTTCGACATTTTATACAAATCGATATAAATATGACCTGAGTTTCTGACGCGCGCTCTGCAAACCCATATTCGTTGTATTCGAGTGGATCACGGATCAACTGTACAGTTTTTGTCATTATTAGTATTATTTGGTTTCTTGTTAGACTACTAGGCCTATACTTGTTAAAAACACGGCTTTGCAATAGCCTATTCATTTACAAAATATTTTTAAAGGAAATACAACAGATGCGATAAATAATTTAAAAACCACGCCAGAAGTCCGTTAAATAGACTGCAACAAGTGATTCAAAATCCCTTATGTGCTTTGTGAATTAAAAAAACGAGCTTTGAAACATTCCTGCATATGGCTATACAGGCTCATGGGAGTCTCAGGGCAAGGACGTATTGCGCTGGACAATCCAGAACCAAAAATGATTCGTACCGCCATTATGGTCTAGATACTCTCGTCTCGGTCCAGTCAACTTTTGCTCATAGAGTCAGTGTGGACTGTGGAGGGGTCTCGTTAAAAAACATCTGGTGTCGAGTCTTTGTTAATAAACAGCTCCTACGCTTTGCTGCGGGACTGGGTGGTGCACGGTGCCCGGGTGCTGTAGGTGCGATCCCTGCTGGTACCAATGGTTGTTATAATCCTCCAGGTAGGGGGGCGACGAGCTGTTGTGGGCGGGCTGCGGGACTTGAGGTCTGCTGATCGGGGTGCTCTGGGGAGTGCTATTGTCCCAGACCGCGGGGGATGACGGGGAGTTGCAGGCCATGGAGTCGCTGGCGTTGGGACTGTGGTCCAGGGGAACCTCGCCGTTCTTGTAGAGCTTCTTGAATTTGGATCTCCGGTTCTGGAACCAGATCTTGACCTGACAAAGGGAAGCTCAAAGTTAGTATAATGGTACAGGGGGAGAAAAGCTTACAAAATAATAGTTATTAATGCCTATATTACGCCTATAATAGCCTAGGCTAGGCTACATGCGGTTGTATTGAAACCGTTAATTGTGTTTAGGCTATCAAAAGTGCAAGAAACGCATTAGCAAATAGACTAAATTTAGTAAATTGCATTTCTCATGGGCTGATTTCAAAGGGGGGCAAACAAGTTGTTTGCTTGATTGCTTCATTCAAAACAATAACTCACGTGACACAAGGCTATATGGTGATACATTATTGACGCATAGGTCGAAGGTCACGTGTTAACACCTGTTCGTGGTGTGGTGACGTAAAATAGGTTTTAGATCTGCCAAACAGAGGAGAATAGCAAACCTAAAAGCGCGCGCGTCGCAGTGAGCTTGTAGGTCTGCTATTCTGACTGGAAGTGTGATGAATCTATCGGGCTGAACGTTTTCATACCTGTGTCTGCGTCAGGCCGAGCTGAGCTGCGAGCTCGGCTCTCTCTGGCAGCGCGAGGTACTGGGCTTTCTGGAAGCGCCTCTGCAGCGCAGCGAGCTGGTAACTGGAGTAGATGGTCCGAGGCTTGCGGATTTTCTTCGGCTTTCCATTCACCATCCGGACCTCCGGCTCTGGCTCTTCTTTCACTAAAAAGAAAAGGACAGTGGAATACCAGACCATTAGTTTTCTGTCTATAGTATCAAAGTTTAAAACGTATATAAATAATACTTTTTAAAAGGTAGGTCTATACAAATGTATTTAATCAACTTGACAGTCCTTTTCGTCTCTAAATAGCTATTTATATTAGCATATAGAGTTCAAACGTTAAATGTGTTATCGCAATTGAGCCCATTGGACACATTTCAAATAGCTACCCATAGCCTATAGCTACAAAACGCGTACAAAAACAATTATATGGATAATTTAAATCCGCATTTATTTCCCCAGTCCCAAATCCTCACCTTGTTCAGTAATTCCCTTTAATAAAACCATAATGCTTTTATGACTGCTGCTCATTCCACCATGCAGGATCCTAAAATTGTCATCATATTGACTGATTTTTGTTTTTTATTATCAGATTCAGACGTCAAGGCCTAATAAATCAGATCGTAGGCTATATTAACATATCATTGACATGTCTTGTGTTTAGTGGCACAACCCAATTTTCTTTCTGGGTCAACTCAAATGTTTCTAAGGAAAGACGTTACATCTTGGTACGTTTTATTTGAAATTGGCAATCAATAGGTAATTGTGTTTAGTTGTTGGTAATAGACTCATTCTTGTTGCAACAAAAGTAGATCAAATAAAAACCTTCACCGTCAGGTGGAGTAGGCTATATCCTAAAGTATATGCCTCTGAAAATTCAGTTGGTCACGGTAAACATAGATCATATTTACAATACATTAGCCTAGTTCAACATGTACCTGAGCTTTGAGGCGAAGCCTGAAGATGGTCTCTGTTGTAATGTCCATATTGTCTGTAGGAATTCGTGTAGGGATATTCAGTTTTTGTGGGGTAAGGTCCCGTGCCCCCCATTCCGTTCAGATTGAACTGGTGGTGGTACGAATTCATGGGCTGCCCGTAGGCTTGACCCTGGTAATATTCGTGATGGCCATGGGCCGTCTGTCCACTGTAGTAGCCCATGTCCGTGACTGAAGACTCGGGGAGGGTAGGAGAATCCTTGGAGGCCGGATGGCAACTCATAGATCCGGGGAGGTCGGTCAAAATATTCGCAATCTTCTTCTCATAAGTCTGCCCGGCGCTCATTGTGGATAGAAGCCCTCCACTGGAAGAAGGAAAAAAAGTCCACGGTAGAACTCTTTGTTTGCTTCTTGTTGTTTAACAATATTGTAGATAAAAATCGCTATGAAACAGCTGCTGTGCGCTATTATAGACGCACGTACTATTCGACGTTAGTCCACTATAGTGTCCCAGCAGTAGAAACTTGGTTGTGGCATCGCTTGGCCCCTGTGAAACTAAGTTATAGAGATGTGGGTTGGTTGCTGCCTTCCCATTGGCTCCTCTCTCTCTCTCTCTCTCTCTCTCTCTCTCTCTCTCTCTCTCTCTCTCTCTCTCTCTCTCTCTCTCTTTCTCTTGCCCCCGAGGCGAAATGGTGTTGCTGGTGAAACCCATGCAGCCTTCAGCCAAAAGTGCACGACTTTTTGCGCGACATGGTGACACCTTTGGTATTTTTTCATTTAGCCTACCTGTTCACACCGTTGCTATATGGACATTCTGTCCCAGTCCCACAACAATGCATCCAGCTGTACGTAGGTGTAATTGT
>NC_136805.1:23795290-23845290 GCF_951216825.1 Electrona antarctica
GAGAAACATCTAAAACCCAACCCATTGAGGGCTTATATTAGGGGAAATGGCCAATAATGCACTTTTGTACAAAATAACACCTGAACCTCTTCAGTGGGGACGTAACAACTACAAATAAAGGTAAGAAAGCCTTCTAGCATGGAATTCTCCTTTAAGGTAAAATCAAATAAAACATTTAGACTAAAACTACATTAGACTGTGCTTAGATTTTGCCAATAGACATCTGGACTGGGTCTCTTAGTTCAGTGTTTCCCAACCTTTTTTGTCCCAGGGCACACTTTTCATAGCCTAAAAATCTCAGGGCACACCTAGATATACGGTGTATAGGCCTATCTATATACATATACATACACATGTGTATGTATGTGTATATAATATATACAGTATATATATATATATATACACAGTATATATATATATATATATATATATATATATATATATATATATATATATATATATATATATATATTCATATATTCATCATTCAATATTTTGAACTAAAGTTCATGGTTCCAAAAAATGAACTATTTTAGCCATATAGAACCTCAGACTTTATTGAATAAAAAAACGTTGGGGGATTTAATAATAAAAAAATAATTCCTTTAAAAAAATACATTTTGGAGAAAAAATAGCTCATATGCAATGTGAAATGCCACCTAATTCTTAATCCTTTTCCTTGTCTTTATTATGGGCCAACTTGTGAAAGCTGCATGCTTTTATTGTGAAGGGTCTCAGTTCTCACAGCCTGCATATTTCCACGTGCTGAAAATAGCTGATCGACAAGCTCACAACAGCTTGTAAATCAGCCATTTTCAGCATTAACATTTCAATGGCTCGTTAGTCTATTGTTCCGTCGTTATCGCACGTCTAATGGTTAGACGTGTGACAACAACAACGACGCAACAATAGGAAGCCTGCAGCACAGTAGCTATAATATTGCTGTGACACACACACACACGCAGGTGCACTATATATTCTAGATCAACAGATCAAATCAGGCGGCACACCTGGACACATCAAACGGCACAGTAAAGTGCCGCGGCACACAGGTTGGGAAACACTGTTTTAGTTAACCAACAAATAATACACAAATGGAAAAAAATATCACAAGGTCTACTATTTACACTATTTTTGAAAATGTTCAAAAGGAAAAAAAAACGTTGAAATCTTTGCGAGGTGTTGTGCGCTTGCAGTTCTGGTATTTTCACAATATTTCTCTGTGGAACCGAGTCAAGCTAAATTGAAATGCCTCAAATATACAATTCCAAATGTTTGGGGGGTGGGAAGTCCCCAGTTCAAATATGATTATTTTGGGGGGTGGCCGGAAAGGTGCAGAACCCTTGGCATACACTAAACTTTAGCAACAAAAATACCTGTTATATATATATATATCATTTTTATATCGCTTAATTACTCATTATCATTGTCAAAACATTTCTGAAGTTATGTCATATACAAAATGCCTAATAAAAACAGACCTGTTATAGGTGCTCCATTGGTATCGGTGGCTCTGGTGGCATGCACAGTGGCCCTGCTATGGGGGAAGCCCCTTGTCAGCCACTGTATCGGGCACATGGAGATGGGCTGTCTCATCACCCATGCCAACCAGTAAAAACATGTTTTGGGCCCAGCACATTCATGTATGGCCTAAATGCATCCCAGAATGCACTCTGTTCCAACCAGGAAGAAGGGGTGAAAACCATAGAGTATATAAAAGGATAGAGACTGAACTGGCGCGAAGCTCCGCCCCCCCAGCTATTCATGTCAGTGGAAGTTGCTCAGTGGCGTTTTGAAGCACCCGGAAGACTGCCGGAAGTACCGTCTCAGAACGTCTACTTCCGCATTTGACCACCAAATTTTGGTGGTCAAATGCGGAAGTGCAACCGAGCGCTCAATGTTAAAGCCCAGCTGCACGGGGTTTCCTGGTCATGAATCCACGGGTCCGCCTGTAGTCCCTCCTCCTACCACTAGGGCCCAGAGCTTCAACGTTGAATAGCCTCACTGGCCCCTTGGTGAAAACGCCTCATGCGCTGGGTGAGCAACTCAATGCAAGTGGATGGGAGGAGAAATCCGTTGACGTCGTAACTTTGGGGCGGGCCCGTCGTAACTTTGGGGCGGCCCCGTCTAGAGTTTGAATGGACAGGTATCAGTCAAAAGGGAGACATCGAAGAGGAATGACGGGTGGGGAGGGATCAACATATGGAATGTTAGAACAGGTCAGCTCCATATATGGAGATATAAGGGTTTGAGGTCAGATGTAGAGTTGCTGGCCGGCTCCATATATGCAGACCTAGGTGATGATCCAGTCTTCTCCATGTATGGCTATCCAGGGTTTGATGAGGTCAGTGTCGTGATCTTCATATATGGAGACAGCCACGAGGAGCGTGTCACGAGGCGTGATGGACTGACGGCCATATATGGAGCATGTCATGAGGGTGACGGACAGACTGACTGACAGGTTTTAGCGTGACTGACAGGGTTTTGCAGGATTTCATAGTAATCTGCGACCTACAGTCTCAACTAGAAAAAGTGCCCTTCTGGGCACAGGTCTCCACCAGGAGGATAGGACTGTGTGAGATGTTTGGCAAAATGTTTAGGAGTAATAGAAACATGTTTGCCTTTGATGGCAATTGGATGACTTGAGGCATTTTGTTCCAAAAATGTGTTTTGCAAAAATCAACCTGTTGGTGGCGCTATAACAGGCCAATGTGAAAAGGGTGGGATATATTCCTCAGCCTAGTAAGAAAATGTGTGAATGATTTCACGTAAATTGCATGCTGCGTTCATGATTTGAGGCGTTTGTTCAAAACGGGGCAATCTTGCAAACTGTGAAAGCCAATTATAGCCAATTAGGAAGGAATATGAAATATCGGACAGATCCGATTTGAGCACATGACCATAGAGATACTGTGTAACGATTTGTGAGATGTTTGGACAGAATCTGGAGGAGTAATATCAAAAAATGTGTTTTACAAAAGTCGGCCTCCTGGTGGCGCTATAAAAGGCAGATGCGGAAAATGCAGGTCAAAGGTTTGTCCTTGGCCTCTAGGGAGTGTGCATGCAACATTTCATGCAGATCGGTGCAGTTTTAGGTAAAAAATGTGAAAAGCTGCCTCATGGTGGCGCTATAACAGGCCGTTCTGGAAAATGCGGGGCAGAGGTTCATCGTTGGCATCCAGGGAGTGTGTGTGCAAAGTTTGGCATCGACCGGGTTAACGGTGCCGGAGATTAGCTGGTAACAGACGGACGGAAGGACACACACACGGACGGACACACACACACGGACGGAGTGCAAAACATACTCTCTCCCCCCCATGCCTTCGGCCTGGTGGAGACAATAATATAATATAATTCAACTAGAAAAAGTGCCCTTCTGGGCACAGGTCTCCACCAGGAGGATAGGACTGTGTGAGATGTTTGGCAAAATGTTTAGGATTAATATAAAAATGTTTTTGAGGCATTTTGTTCCAAAAATGTGTTTTGCAAAAATCAACCTGTTGGTGGCGCTATAACATGCCAATGTGAAAAGGGTGGGATATATTCCTCAGCCTAGTAAGAAAATGTGTGAAAGATTTCACGTAAATTGCATGCTGCGTTCATGATTTGAGGCTTTTGTTCAAAACGGGGCAATCTTGCAAACTGTGAAAGCTAATTATAGCCAATTAGGATGGAATATGAAATATCGGACAGATCCGACTTGAGCACATGACCATAGAGATAGTGTGTAACGATTTGTGAGATTTTTGGACAGAATCTGGAGGAGTAATATCAAAAAATGTGTTTTACAAAAGTCGGCCTCCTGGTGGCGCTATAAAAGGCAGATGCGGAAAATGCAGGTCAATGGTTTGTCCTTGGTCTCTAGGGAGTGTGCATGCAACGTTTCACGCAGATCGGTGCAGTTTTAGGTAAAAAATGTGAAAAGCTGCCTCATGGTGGCGCTATAACAGGCCGTTCTGGAAAATGTGGGGCAGAGGTTCATCGTTGGCATCCAGGGAGTGTGTGTGCAAAGTTTGGCATCGACCGGGTTAACGGTGCCGGAGATTAGCTGGTAACAGACGGACGGACACACACACACACGGACACACGGACGGAGTGCAAAACATACTCTCTCCCCATGCCTTCGGCCTGGTGGAGACAATTAAAATAAATATGAGGGACAATATACATCCATACAAGATTATTGATGATTTCATGAGTTGATAATAATTAAGTAAGAACTGGTACATTAGGCCTACTTAGGCTACTTGAGTACTTTGACCAAAGTTACCCTATTATTCATGTCTTTCAGTTAGACAGTTAGCACATATAGCATAGCTTTCACATGTCATTCAGTCAGACAGTTAGGGGCAGCGGTGGACGAACGGTTTGCGGAGCGGTCTTGATACCGGAAGGTCGCCAGTTCGAATCCCCGGACCGGCACGTTAAAATTACCACCGCTGAAGTGCCCTTGAGCAAGGCATTGAACCCCTACCATGAAATGTTCTATGAGCAGGGTGTGGCTGTAAACAAGCATCTCGAACTGTTGTGACAAAAGAAGTTTCGCCAATGGAATACAACCACCCTAAGGACTAATCTGTAAACATGTAAACATGTAAACAGAGCTGCTACCTTAAACAGATCTTAGATCTTAGTTTTCTGTATAGCCTACTATTTAAATAGTCATGAGAAAAATGCTGCCATGAAGTGACTGCAAACAAGTGCTATTTGTTTCAAAAAAGCTTTATACCCTGTTATAACATGTACATAACGATGCAAGCGCTGTTTACAAAATTATGTAGGCCTACCCCCTCCAACTGTATACTTTCCCCATTTTCAACTGTTTTTATTGTATTGTGACTCTTGCTTTGGCAATGTAAACGTTTGTTTTCTCATGCCAATATAAAGCACCTTTGAATTTAATTGAAATTGTAAACTAATATGAACTAGGCCTATGTGTGTAAATCAGTAAAGTCACATATAAGGTGGATGATAGCTTACAACATTATTTGAATGAAGTGCCTGCATGATGATGGGCCATCATCAGGTGTTGTCCTGCTTTCCTGCTTTCAGGAGGAAATTTTTTGAATAACAAAACACGGTATTTTTTTCTACACCACTATAGTCTTGCAGTTTCAGTCTGTTGTTGGTGTGACCGACCCCCCCCCCCCCCCCACACACACACACACACACACACACACACACACACGTCTGTGCCTATTTAAGAGGAGTGTTTTGTTTGGTGCCACACACACTGCCACTGCTACATTGTGCTTGACTGCTTGAGCTGGTGAAGAGCTAAACGTATCTTCGTACTTCATAGGTGAAGTCTGCAGGATCCTGTTTTTACTGATTGACTAAAGAGCCTGAGAATTCGGTCAAGCAACAGCTGTGTGGTTTCCAGATTACATAGTGTTGAGATATTCTCCACCAGTCATAGAGTCGAGAACTATAGCTTTGACATGGCTTTACTACAAACACTGAAGACGTCTCTGCTCAACAAGAGACTCTCTGCTGCTGCTGCTGAAGACATAGTTGGGATCGTTGGAAAAATCCAGTATGAGGACCAAGATTTCTGTTCCAAGCAGGAAATTGACCGCCAACGCAGACTGCTGGATATGGTTTTAAAACCAGAGATCAGATTACACCGATCAGGTTGGTAACACTTCATCACACTGTGAAAACTGAGTTTGAACATGAATCATTCTAAGCACATTTACATACATTCATATTGTAAAAATGAAAAGGTCAAATGGTGAGATTACAGTCCATCCATCAATGATGGAAGTTTTTGTGTGCGTCGCATCGCGAGCTTGTAGATCGGCTAAATGGCCGAAATGTGTTGAAGTGGTTAATGTAATAAAATCTCCAAAGTATTAGTAACTCAAGTTTTCAAATAATTGCAGTGGAGTAAAAGTATACATTTTGGCTCTGAGATGTAGGCTAGTGGAGTAGAAGTAAAAGTATTGGAAATTGGATATACTCAAGTAAAGTAGGCTACAAATAGCTCTTGTAGCCTACAGTAGCCTACTTTCCACCACTGCTATTATGTTTTTAGATAAGTTTCAGTAATTAGTGAATTTAGCAAAAGTGGCACAGAAAAACAATGGATGGAGTTCAAACATGTAATGGTTTGTGTTATTTTGTCTCTTTCGTAGACTCCCTGCACCTCCCTGCGTGTAAAGAGGCCATGCAGTCTGGTCCAGGAGCAACCCGAACCTCCCCTGATCAACCTGGATGAAAACACAGAGACACAGCCGCTGGCCACAACAACCTCAACTCAACCCATGGAAACACAAGCTGACGTAGACTGTGGAGCATCAGCACGCAAATCACGCAAAAGGAAAAACGTGGAAGGACAAAAATCGTCTTCGAGCAACAAGCCGTCACACTTCCCGGACCCAGAGTCTCCAGAACCAATTCCTGCGTCCATGGAGGTTCAAACAGTGAAAAAGAGAAAGAGCGAGATGAGATGGATAAAGATACAGCCCATTCCATGTAGCATTTGTGGTGAATCTGTGTTAGATATGGAGATGGACAAGCACAAGGAAGAGGTTCACGTAGGGAGAAAATACTTTAGAATTAGATGTTGCTATTGTGACGAAGGAGCATGCAAGTATCCACTTGCATGCTGCATGCTAAAATTGTGGCAGCGGTGGCCGAACGGATTGTAGAGCGGTCTTGATACCGGAAGGTCGCCAGTTCGAATCAGCGGTCCGTTAAAATTACCACCGCTGAAGTGCCCTTGAACAAGGCATTGAACCACTACGATGAAATGTGTTCTATGAGCAGGGCCTGGCTGGAAACAAGTTCTTGAGCTTAGCCCAGATACCCTGGGTAAATATAGTAATCATTTCATTTCATTTCAAAACAATAGCCTGTTTGTAGATCCTACAAAATCGCTGTTTAAAGATCAAACATTCTACAAAAGAAACTCAGTGGCAACAAGCTCTCAAGCATTATTTTGTACCTCATTGTATTTTCATCAATAAAAATGTATTAAAAAAATCAGCATACTTTGTTACTTAATACAGGTGCATACAGCAGTGGAATGCTTGTGTGTCAAGGTCATTACACACTGGCGAATTAGCGACGCGAATTAAAAATTCGACACCGGAGCGAACAAATAAAGAGCGAAAACGGTCGCATTTTCGCACATTCGCACATTCGCCACTGATGTGGAAGCTTGCATTGACTTCAATTGGTTTTAAAAAAAGGCGAATTATTCGCACGAATAATTCGCGTCGCTAATTCGCCAGTGTGTAATGACCTATATACTAACATCAACTCAACAACAACAATAATATTGGATATGATACGAAAAATAAATTAAATTGATTGATTGATTTAAATATTTATTAACAGTTTGCAGAATTACAGTACATTTCAAGCACAAACTCAATACAAAGACTGTTAACTGTGAGTGGACGACCCAATTAAGCATTACACTTGTTTACAAGAGGGTCCACCATGTTCAATTCATCAAAACATTTAGAGACGTACAAATAGACACTTCTATATAGTCAAAGAACAGAACAGGAATTCATCATAGAAAGAAAGAAAGAAAGCAAGATTATATAATTCAATAAAATAAAAATATATATAAATGAGATAGTGATAAACCGTAGGATTCTATAGCATCTGTCTACAACATGGTATTTAGTTACATTACATTTTTACCATTTGTGGTCAAAACAAATAACACACACTCAAACCATCTTCCAAAGGGATGGGAAGTACTACTATCCACACTACAGATTACTTAGTAAAGGAAAAAAGGGTACATTACTTGAATAAAACATACGACTATAAAATATACAAATGTAGATACAAATCTACAAGTATATCTATGAGTATTATACATGAATACATTTAAAGCTGCACATATAAATGTGTCCGTTATGGTTGATCAAGTTGCCTGCCTGATCGAGGTGTCACTGGTGTTAGAGCACATAAGTGGCTGCACGATTGCCAGTGTTTTTTAAAAAATGTGAAAAGCTGCCTCATGGTGGCGCTATAACAGGCCGTTCTGGAAAATGCGGGGCAGAGGTTCATCGTTGGCATCCAGGGAGTGTGTGTGCAAAGTTTGGCATCGACCGGGTTAACGGTGCCGGAGATTAGCTGGTAACAGACGGACGGAAGGACACACACACGGACGGACACACACACACACGGACGGAGTGCAAAACATACTCTCTCCCCCCCATGCCTTCGGCCTGGTGGAGACAATAACCCCACTGTGCTCTATGACGTCAGTGGGGGTAATACATAGGTCATTGCATACTGAGAGTGGTGATACAGGATATTTGGGGAGACCATTGACATTGCAGTCAGATACAGCTTGGGCAGGTTTGCCAGAGTGAATAAGATGTCCAACGACCCCATACCAGTCCTCTTTATAAGATTGCAAAGAGCTACCATACAGTTATGACTCGTGGCTGGGGATGAATGTCTCATTTTCAGGGATTGAGAAGACTGCTCACATTATGCACTGGACCTGCACGTCTTTTCTGGTGGAGATCACTGAGGGAGTCCTGGCTCCCAGGAGGTCCTCATTGTTTGGGGAGTTTAAGGTTTGTAGCCAACATTTTGTATTGACAATGGAGCAACGATTGCACAAGCCAGCTGGGAGATGTTCAGATCAGGTCACACAACAAAGTTAGATGACTCATGGATTACCCAAAGGTACAGAATGAAGTGGAAGTGACCTGCAGAGACTGAGGGGATAGAAGAATACAGAGTTGTACAGCCCGTCTGACCGTCCATCTGTCAGTCCACCTGGTCTTTCTTTCTTTCTTTCTTTCTTTCTTTCTTTAATCTCTCATTGTTTCTTTTTTGTTTTGTTTTTGTTTTAGGCTACTTACATTTTTATTTGCAGATTTTCACTGATTTTCACAGTTACACTGCAGGGGGTCATATGTAACATTATCAAACCTTATATTCCAGTGCATTCATGAATGTCCATCATTGTTAGTGGTGTCGTCTTGTTGGGTTCTATATCAAGGAATAGAGTCTCTTGCAATCTCAAGTTATGAGTTAGTTTCTCCATTACGAATATCTCCTCCACAATGTTCAGCCAGACAGCCACTGCTCACAAATTGGAGGATCTGCTGTGTACCATAGCCTTGTAATTTATTTTAGCTGCCAATAATAATTTGATTAGGTACATATATTCTCTTTCCCCGGGAGCAGTATGGGTTAGCGCCCCAGCCTGCATCCTCCATGAGGAGGAAGCCCAAAAACCTTCGGTGAGGCCTTTAGGAGGGCCATTCGAGCCGCAAGTGGAGCCTGCAGTACTACCGTTGCCCAGCGGTGGAGCCTGCAGAACCATTGCGGCTCAAGAATCCACCACTCCTGAATGAAGTGTCTGGTGCTGGAAGTCTGGTGCAACGCACAGGTCCTAGCTGTACTCCTGGTGAGAGCAGGAGTGGACCTGGTGAGACGTAGGAGGGGCCCGGACAGGAGTCAACCCACAGAGCCTAGTCCCTCCACATGCCAGAATAGTACCTCTCAGTCCCGGCATAGTAGTTCCGGAGTGGTTCCAACGGATTGTGTGGCCCTGGTCTTTCCCTAGTGGGTCTGATCGAGGGTAGCTACTGGGACGTACGTCGGGACTTGATCACCCCGGCTGGGTCACCCGAGTGAGGGGTATGATGTCCGCGAGACCCGAAAACCCAGATGACCATGAGGATACGTCCCAGTTGCATCCATGCAATGTATTTTTGTTCTTTATGTATTATCCTGTGTCAAGTTTCCCAAGTACAGTACAACACTTGTTTTGTGTATCTCATAGTTTAGTATCTTCTTTATCACTGACCATAGATTATCCCAATAACTTCACTTTCTACAGTTCCAAAGTATGTGTTTATTATGGTCAGCATTTACACATCCACATAGCCTCCAACATTTTTCCTCTAATCTTTGGAGTTATGCAATACCGGATAATATTCTTCGAACAGAATTCTCTCCATATTCTAGAGCTTGTGGCCTCACTATGTTTTACATATACAGGTATTGTACCAGTTTCACACTCCTTAATATACAGAGTAGACGTTTCTTTACTTGCCATCAGGCCCTGGTAAAGAGCTGAGCTTACTTTTTGTTTTTGTAAGCATGAACCATAATCCTAATTACCTCATTCATGGAATCAGATCTCTTTCTCATAGTAATCTGTCACCTTCAAGTATTTAAAAAAAACCTCATGCTTCCCAAACCACATCATTTTTGTACATACTGATGTAATGCCATTTGTGCCCATTGTTTAAATTGTTGGTCATAGATTCCCGGGTTTGAAACGTGAATCATTTTTGTTTCTTTGTCCAATTTGTATTTTTTAACTATAGTAGTCCTATTCCATATTTCAATTGTAAATGTAGTGATTTGATTCAGGTCTTTCTCCAATTTCATAAATAGCTCCTTATTTGCAACCAAATGTTTCACCTGCAGGCATCCTTCAAATTCTATTTCATATATCCTTCCATTTCGCATTATATTCTGTATGTCAAAGGTCTGATTTGGGCTGCATTGAAATAATATTCTCTCAGGCTTGGTAAGGCAATAACTAAGTTTAGCATCTGATCCTAGGTTTCTTACCTCCCCATATAAACCTTGATATCCATTTATCCCATTCCATGAATAGTTTTTTGTACTATCACTGGCAAAGACTGAAACAGATAAATAAAAAAAGCAGTATATTCATCTTGAGATATCTCGTCTTTTTTTGCCATGGCTCTGGTTGCCAAAGCCAATAAATATATAGTGTTAAACACAAGGAGGATGGATTGCTGAGGTGGAGCACAACACCTACCATCAGCTCCCAGTACTTGCCGCACCCAAGTCATGCTACTCATACGCTGAATCTTACCCATGAGCTTGTGGGCAAGGCAAGAGGCCTGACTGAGCTACCCAGAGACTTTAATCTCCACATATGGGCATAATAGGGACACAGCAACCCGAGCCACAACAGTAGCAGACTGAATCTCTAGTAGCAATGCCTATGGCATGCCCAAAATATGGACACCAGGTTGAGCACCAGCTAGTAGTTAATTACACTGTTATTTCACCGGCTATCCCAATGAGAGAATTTGTTAGAATGACTATTCAGATCATAGCTTTCACTCTCCAGTGTTATCTAGTTATAAGTTGCATCAGTGTCACACTTTGGCAAATACTGTCTAACTAAGTAGTGTACACAGATGAATGTGTTGCATGTGAAATTCTCTGACAGCAGAGGTCGCTGTTTCCATAATTTTGGAAAACTTGTGCTTTAATGTTACTTAAAGGTGGAAGGAGAGCAGGAGGATGCCTGAAGATATTTGGTCAGAGTTTGGGGATTATTTAGGACTACTGTAGTTTGATTGATTGAAGTATTTATTAACAGTTTGCAGAATGGGTACATTTCACATGAAAGCACAACTCAATACAAAGACTGTTACTGTGGACGACACACTGATAAAGCATTACACTTGTATACATCAGGGTCCACCTTTTTCAATTCATCAGAACATTTAGAGACAAACAAATATACACTTCTAAAAAACAGGAAATCAGCCAGGTTTCTTCCTATAATATCTATTCTTGCAATTACATTCTTCACTAACCACTGTTCCATATTAAAACACAGATGAATCAAATAATATTGTATTTTAATCAACCATCCTGCAGAGGGTGCACACTCCACAGTCACACATTACCATGCCTCTAGTCTATGGCGCCTCTCTCTCTCTCTCTCTCTCTCTCTCTCTCTCTCTCTCTCTCTCTCTCTCTCTCTCTCTCTCTCTCTCTCTCTCTCTCTTCTCTCTCTCTCTCTCTCTCTCTCTCTCTCTCTTCTCAATTCAAATTTTCAATTTAAAGGAGCTTTATTGGCATGAGAAAACATAAGTTCATATTGACAAAGAAAAAGTCGAACAAAACTATCAAGATAAAACAATGTATGTACCAATACATCTTGTGAAACTATAAAATTATTGTGCATTTTCTGTCAGAGATTATACATCCATATAGGAGAGGTTAGCTTGTATATACTTTTGTATTTCAATGTTTTTGCATTCACTTTTGCGACAAGTATAGCAGCAATTTATTCAAATCTATTTGAATTAAAGTTAGTTGCTCTGCTTATATGAACAGTATTTCTCTGTACCGAGGTAATTTGCTGTAAACAGTGCAGGGGTACACACTGATTTGTTTCGGTAGCCAATATTGGCTAAGTCAGTGCCACCCAACACAATGTACTGAGAGAGAGGGCAAACAGGGCCAAGTGAACCCAATAAAGTTCCTGGACAGCCTTCCAGTAAAACCATGAGTTCCACTGTAACCTGATATGGCATCGTGGAAGTGTTTTGTATTTCCCCTAATGCAAGGTGTAAAAGTGGAACTGGAACAGCTGGCTGGTTTCCAAACCAAGACAAAAGCTCAGGCATTGTGCTGAAAAGAATCTGCAATTACTGACAAAATAGGGTTATGTCTGATCGCTGCTGGGGTAGGAAAAGCTTTACTTTCTCTGTACTGAACTTTACAAATGGAGCTATTTTTGCTACAGGAGAGTAATTTAGCCTTTCCCTTAATGTTCACCTTCTCAAATCTTACAAAGAGCCAGCTGTGTGATTAAGGAAGCCCCCTTAGGCCAAAATGGCAATAGTAATGGCAATGACCCTTTCCCCTTAGACATGTGGGAGTATCAGACAAAGTGAAAAACTCGTTTGCAGTTCCCACAGCACCCCTGGTTAGATGATAATGGTCACATTTATCACAAAGATGGCAGTGCTTGAAGACATTAACCCTGTAAAACCCGGATTAATTTCTACTTGCAAAAAAACGATTTCAACCTTACTACTACTTTTTACTACTATGACTTAATAGAGGAAATTATGTAAAAAAAAAAATTATAATAATTAAAATAATAATAAATTAATAATTTACATTTGGGGGATATCTTTCACAATAATGAATAAAACATGTTCTAGAATTCTAATGATCACAAAAAAACATATATTACAGTTATTTTACTTACTTTTATTAGGGTTAAAGGTCAAAGGTCATAGGTTAAAAACTGTTAAAAATTGCACAGAGTCCAGAGATTTTTTATTTGTGTGAATTTCAGCCTCTGTGGGGGGTATTTATATGCAAATATCATGACCAATGGCATTGCAATGAACATCAATGATGACGTTTAGGTGAAAAAAGAACATAAAAAAAATGTTTTAATTAATTAAAATATGTTGTAGTATTGGCTGGGTGTTACAGGTAGTTATTCCAGCTCATCTTTTTTTCACTTGTTCAAAGAATTTGCATTCCACTGTTATCTTTGTTGTGTTGTGCCTCAGAGGGTACATGGTATTATTAAGCCATTAGGTAGACTGAACTATGTGTTACAATAACACAGGGTTATTGACAAGTGAAAGAGTGCATGTGCATCTATTAACATGATTGACAAGAGAAAGCCTATACTGTACCCGCAAACGCATGCCCAATACACCCACGGATAAACACGCACGCACGCACGCACGCACGCACGCATGCACGTACGCACACTGCACATAGGTACCGCTACTAACACACACAGAATGTCCAGTACACACAAACCCACAAAGCTCCTACCAGCATAACAAAGCACACACATTGACGCCCACACACGCACGCACGCACGCACGCACGCACGCGCACACACACGCACACGCACACGCACATGCACGCACCACAAGGGATGTTTAGAATTTAATTAAGAAGGAACTGCAACACCACAACAACAAGCCTCACTCATGGCTTACTACGCCCCCGCAAACCGTCAACACAATTTAATTTCCCTTTGAAAAACTTCAAGGCTGCACAGAGCTCCTCGGGATAATGAAGCGCCACTGGCTACTTTGTCCTGATCTGATTGAACAAGTGGACTGCGTAGTAGGGAGTCAGGCCGCTCTGATGAGTCTATTAACTCTATTAACGTTCTTTCACTCCCTCTCCACACACCCTAGTCCTTCCCTCTCACTGTCTCTGCCTCCCCATCTTCAATACTCATTAGAAATGAAAAACAAAATGGCACGGGGTCCAGGACACTGAGTCACTGCTCAGCATGAGTCAATGTTTCAAGACAGAGGATGTCTTAAGCTTGTAATCTTCCTTTTGTAAGCTAACATCATGAGGGAATGAAAGCCGTTGGGCAAATGGTTAGGTATACTGTCTGCCTCTTCTCAACAGATGTTTCCAGAAATCTATGGAATACTGTATATGAGTGATGCATTATCCAAATGCTGACTCACTGCTTTTCAATGTACAGTACGACACAAGACTCACAGTAACTAGACTGTAATTTGTGTGCATAGACTAACTTGGAACTTGAAAGAAATTCAACGCTCACATCTCTCGTAGGTATATGGGGACTGGACTTGGTTATGCATTGGTTCGTGACAACATCGGCACAAGCCTCCCAGTAGAGCTGGTTGAAGCCCAGACTCATACATGAGGCAAGGAGGCCACACCTTTCACTGCCTGTTGCACACCATCACTCCCTTTATAGTATGTGTAGTTCTGTGAGTGAGTGAGTGAGTGAGTGAGTAGGTGAGTGAGTGAGTGAGCAAGCGTGTGTGTGTGTGTGTGTGTGTGTGTGTGTGTGTGTGTGTGTGTGTGTGTGTGTGTGTGTGTGTGTGTGTGTGTGTGTGTGTGTGTGTGTGTGTGTGTGTGTGTGTGTGTGTGTGTGTGTGTGTGTGTGTGTGTGTTGGGGCGGTCCAGGTAACGCAGGGTAATTTCCTCCCATGAGACGACAGCTGTCAAACAGCTAATAGGTCACAGATGTGGCCAGATATCGCCCCCTGCCCCAAAAACACATATCACGGAGACGAACACAGAACTGCCCAACCTCAACTAAATACACTTGCACACCTACACACATGTAGAATGCAAAACATTCTCCAACTCAGCTTCCCTGACTGGTTAACCTGGACACATAGAAAACACTAACACATCTTCCTGGTCCTACCGCACCTCAAACAACACAGCTTCTTCTGGCATTCTGCAAGCCGCCTTCTCACTCAGGCAACATCAACACACATTTATGCATGCATGTACAAACACACATTCAAACAAACCATCATCTTAGGCCAAATAAACACACACCCACCACCCCATGCAGTGTGTATGGTGTGTGATCCTTGCTCTCTCCCCCGTTGCTTCCACCCGCTTGTGTGTGTGTGTGTGTGTGTGTGTGTGTGTGTGTGTGTGTGTGTGTGTGTGTGTGTGTGTGTGTGTGTGTGTGTGTGTGTGTGTGTGTGTGTGTGCGTGCGTGCGTGCGTGCGTGCGTGCGTGCGTGCGTGCGTGCGTGCGTGCGTGCGTGCGTGCGTGTTTGTCAGTGGGTGAGTGAGTAATGCATGTGTTGCAGTGATAGCTGTCATATGCTTTGTGCAGTAGAACAGGGGTTCTAAACCCGTGGGTCGCGACCCCTCGCCCTCGGGGGGTCGCCAAATTATTTTGGGGGTCCCCAAATTGTTTTCATTTTGGTTTTTTGGTTTTTTTAAAAAACTGAATGGCTGGAAAATGGAAATTTAGAGTTTACATACACATAGTGCATGCATAAACTTTCCTTAATGATTATATCTGGTTTCAGTATTTATTTATGATGTATTTTCTCTATTATCAAGGTTATTGTAGCAGTCAAGTTGTATTGGTGGTCGGGAGGGGGGCAGGGCGGGGGTCGCGAGACATGGCCAAAGCATTTTTGGGGGTCCCCAGCCAAAAACGTTGAGAACCCCTGCAGTAGAAGGTACTTTGTTCATGAATCCCTGTAGTTGAGTTGTAATATAATTTGTGGACTAAAATAAAGTAAAATAAAAACTCAAATGTATGTGCGTGCGTGCGTGCGTGCGTGCGTGCGTGCGTGCGTGCGTGCGTGCGTGCGTGCGTGCGTGCGTGCGTGCGTGCGTGCGTGTACTGTGCGTTGAGCAACCAGAGAGGCCCAGCAGTACTATTGGCCATCTGCTGCCTGTAACAAAGCACTAATGACATTCTCTTCTCAGTGGTCACGACCAAGAGTTTGCACACTTCCGTTCCTCCTCTGTGTTAGTCTACCTCCCCATGTGACCTTTTACAGGTGCAAGTGTGTGTGTGTGTGTGTGTGTGTGTGTGTGTGTGTGTGTGTGTGTGTGTGTGTGTGTGTGTGTGTGTGTGTGTGTGTGTGTGTGTGTGTGTGTGTGTGTGTGAGAGGAACTTAATTCAACTACAAGATAAACTGTTGTGTGCTTCTCCCTCTAGTCTATAAGTCAACACTTTCAGTGATGAGACCTGGGGAAAATACCTCTGTTTCACACCTTTTATGGAGTTGTTGTATTCAACAGAAAACACACAGCATGCAACAGCATTTTGTGTGTGTGTCTGTGTATGTGTGTGTGTGTGTGTGTGTGTGTGTGTGTGTGTGTGAGTGTGACAGTGTGTGTATTCTTTTTCAAGACAGTAAAACCAAAAAAGAATACAAAAACTGATACAAGCGCAAAATGCAAAATCTAAACCACAGAAACAAACATAAGTAAACCATAAAATCGCAATGTGTTGGATAAAGGCCAATCAATAGATGAAAGAGATTATGGAGACACGCGTTCATGATTTCACGTGTGTGTGTGTGTGTGTGTGTGTGTGTGTGTGTGTGTGTGTGTGTGTGTGTGTGTGTGTGTGTGTGTGTGTGTGTGTGTGTGTGTGTGTGTGTGTGTGTGTGCGTGTGTGTGTGTGTTTTACATGCTTCTACATGAATACTCACTCTGTAGCATCATTCATGTTGACAATGCAGGGACGTGAAGCCACAGCCTCCTGGGCAGAGACAGAGGGTCGTTGACCCCGACGACATTCCTTGACAGACAGCCCAGTAGTACTCTTTTTGTGTGACAGCGTACTGGGCTAATAGTGTACTGGGCTAATAGTGTACTGGGCTAATCGAGAGGCCCATGCCAAACGGGTGTTGGAGATGCCAGCAGCCCCAGGGAGCTGAATAATGCCACCCTGCCAAAGTGACATCTCTCCCTGGGAACGCAATAATGTGTGTGGGCCTGTGTGTGAGCATGCTGCGCTGCGATAGGCCCCCTTTCAATAACAATATCCCCTGTTGTTCCCGTTTTAGCTGAATGGGTGCATCATCTCTCTTTTTTCCCACACTATCTCTCTTTCTGACTGCTTGATCTGTCTCTGTCTCGGTCTCTCTCTCACTCTCTCTCTCTGGCCCTTTTTGAAACTAGCTCCTCGCCACTCGCAATACACACTTCCACTCAGTTTGACCATAGATACCGGTATATCAATAATAGAGACGGCACCGGGATTCCCCTCCCATCCAGTACCGTCTCTAATATATACATATCTATGCTCAAACCAAGTGGAAGTGTGTAGGGTGAGTGGCGAGGAGTTCGTTTCAAAAAGGGGGTCTCTCTCTCTCTCTCTCTCTCTCTCTGTGTCTCTCTCTCTCTCTCTCTCTCGCTCTCTCTCTCAGTCTCTGACTCCCTATCTCTGGCTCTACAGTATGTCTCAATCTGTGTTAATTTCTCTGGACCACCAGCTTTCTCTCTTTTACATGATCTGTCTCTTCCTAACCTCATCCTCTGTTACGCAGCAAAATCCAGAGTCTTAAATTAACCCACGATAGTTCTCAGGAGTTAAATTTACACTGTGTGTGTGTGTGTCTGCCGGCTCTGCCCCGCAGACACTAACCCATGCATCAATCACCAGCACAAAGGCCGCCAAAGTAAGCATCTCCATCCTGGCAACCCCGGCTTCGTTAACAAGAATGTCGCCATCCAGCCCCACTCCACCCAGAGTGGATGAGTAAGACCAGACTCTCCAAACAGCTGTTCAGAGACTGATCAAAAGAAAGAGAGGGACTTCTTTTTCCCCATACCGATTCTTTGTTCACTTCATCCACTTCAATTCTATCCGTCACCAACCGAGGCCTCTTTTCAAGTGCTCTCCCAAGCACAGTGAATTCACCAGTGGAATCTGAATTTAGCAGTATATTATATCATAAGTAGTATATTATATTATAAGTATATTGTAAGTAAACTGGCCTAAGTCAGGTTTAATCCTATTTAATTCTATTTTATCCTCTTATGTTTCATAACTGACACACATAGTGTTTACTGACACACATTTTAGTTTAAGAAGGTGACAATGTGAAATGTAATTATACGAAGCAACTGCCAACCGTTGCCATTAATGACATAAAGATAACAAATGAGGTGTCTGAAGTTGAACACAGTGGCCTACATAAAGTGTACACCAGTCACACCAGAATCCCGCACATCTCTTTCTATCATGAGTCATGCAGACTATAAAGCCTCATTTAAATTACTTGTAATACTCCCCGAACAATGCGTAAGCATGATTTAGCCCTTCCCCTTACTCTGCAATATTTCGAAACTCAGATGGAACCCGGATCATCCTTTGTTCCATCCACTCTCATTGGCTATCAGAGAATTGGGAACAACAGTACTCTTTCTTGTGCCCTCTTCCTTGAGTGCCTTCTTACAGGAAGCTGCACCCTGATCCTTGGCGTTTGTTTTGGCTGAGCTTAAAAAGCACTGACTAGATGAAACAGTTCCCTCATACTGTATCTGCCATTATCTACTACATCAACAGGCTGGGTGATAGTGTTGGGCAGCATAAATGGATTATGAGAGACTGGGCCCCTAGGGCATAGACATATAAAAGCCTGTCTTGCCGCCAACAGCACAATACCTAAATTCACCTGTACCTCAACAGGATTTATATTCAGGCTCTCAGTCTTGCCAGATCCAACACTGTCACATAACGCTGATCAGAACATTCCCCTCTCCACCGTAGTCACAAATCGTGGTGTAACGTTTGACCATCAATTAACCTTGAGCGCAACATGAAAAACCTCTGTAGGTCCTCCTTGACCACAATAACATCATCAGATTCTGTCCCACCATGACCCACTCAGATTAAATCAGTTGGTCCATGCCTTTATCCCCTCAAGTATTGATTTATTTGATATGGTCCATTTGGTTCCATATACATTCTTCTGAGTTAAATTAACACTGGGGACTGTACAGTGTAGAAATGATCGCGTTCTGGTTTGCCTTGAGCCATTGTTTTGAGATGGGTCTTAAAAGGTGGGATACTGTATGTTCAATATTCAATATTTATTTTTGTTACATCTTGTATATGAGTAAGGTTATTTGGTTTTGCCTCCTCAACATTGTAGAGGCAACAAAAATAGCAAAGACATTACTAAGAATAGAAAGAATACTAAGTAGAAGGTAAAGAAATGTATACATAGCACACTTCGTGATGCATGCAAATTCTGTATGGGTCCTACTTCTAAATATTATCTGTGTGTTTGTGTGCGCACTAGTGTGCATAATGTATTAGGTATGTGTACATTTATGTGTGCATATGTTTGTGTGTGCACTGTGCAGTCTCAATAATGGAAGTGTTGTGCCAGTGTGTAAATATTGAGGTGGGTGCAACTGTATGTGGGTAGATACTGTATGTGCTATGTATGTAGACATGTGCTATATGCGTATGACTGTTCCTTATTGCAAATGGTTTACTTCCCTATTAGGAAAGCACATTTTGTTCAAATGTATTGCGCTTACAGTATATATGACACTTCACAGGGTGCCATAGATAGGTGTGATGTAATGGTGAAAATGCCATTTAGTGTGCGGTTTCTATACTCATTACAATCTTATGGGAATACACATTTTGTAGACTGCACAAGCTTCTCTCTTGAAAAAACAACAATAATAGGCTTAAGAATATATCTGCAACCCCCTGATTTTCACGAGGTGGGCCCCTATAAACTGTTCAAAATAGTTTATGTTCATGAAAGGAATCTCACTTGCTGGCCTAACACAGTTCTCAAAGTGTGGTCCAGTGACCCTTAGGGCCCAGGGGTCCTTGAGGGGGTTCTAAATGGACCCTTTACAGATCTGTATCTCTGAGAGTGTACACATGTACACTCCAAATGGAGTAACCAAATGGACCCTAGCTTGGCCCCTTGGTTACATTAGTACGTTATGGGTGTCCTTGAAATTAAAAGGTTTGAGAACCACTGGTCTAACACTAAAACATATTTAAAAGAGCATACAGTCAAATGCTAAAACGTTAGGGGCTCCATTCTGTGCCCTGCGCTGCGCCATGGATCCTCTATGATATCCTAATCATAATGTAGGTTACTACTGCATGTACCATATGCTGAATAGAATGAGACACATAAGCATCCTTGGCTGATATGGCCAATTCCTGAATCTGCATTTTAGCATGGTTGCAGAAATAGTTCTAGCATGCAGTCCTCTTTATGTAAAAAGATCCTGTTATCAAAGGCTTTTCCACAATGACTGACACAGATTTCAAAGGGAGTGGATACAACACCAACTTTGTGATCTGACTCTTTGTAGTGGCATGTAAAGACCCACTAGCCATCCTTTGAAAAATGACTGATAATTCAGCTGTGCCTCTAAGAATGGCCTTTATCAAGACAGCAAGCACATATTTATTCACAATTTTCAACAGCAAAACACAACCATTCATTTGTTTATGAAGATCCAACTTGAAGGCTACACCTAATAGAAACTCTATTGCCTAGGAGGACATCAGTGGTGTTCTTGTGATAGACATCCACCTAGTTATTTGGTGGGCTTGTTAACACTGTGTAGTCACTGTAGTGGGCTGTCATTTTTCTAGGCATGCCTGAGCAGGAAGGGTTTCTGGGAGTTCCCGTTCCACCCCTTTTTCCTCCTTAGCTTACACAAGACTCCACCATGACTGTCCATCTTGGATGCGTGAACTGAATCCAAGTACCTTTAAAAGTCCTAGAAATGCAGCTGAGCCAATCTGATTGATATTTACACGTTTTCTGTCCGTCAAAAAGAAACAATCTGATGGACATATTATTTAGATAGCGGGGCAGATATATTGTGAATATGGGTTACATCCTTCCTGTTGTTTATTAATGTAATGATTCCCAAATCCTGTAAAATGTATTGTTACTTGTTGCTGTACATCCCATGAACTCTTTTGTTTTTCTGTTGTTTTTTGTTTTCTTGCTTGTCTTGTGTGCCACTTGTTTGTGTTTCGTACATATTTTAGAAATTCAAAAATATAGAGTTAAAAAACGAAATAATCTGCAAGCTCTCAAGGCATTGCGTTGCGACATGTTGTCAGCTGGTGAATATGCTGTTTTGCTGAATGTTCGCCCCTAGAATAGGGATGCTAGGGTTCACGTGGTTATAGTTATAAGTGTAAGAATTGGGGGTTAAATGAACTGTGTGCAACCCACAGAACAGAGTTAACAGGACCACTGTGAGGGACAGTGCCCCCCCAGTTAGGCCTCTCTTGTGTTTGTCTTGCTGCCGAGTCCCTGCCTGCGTCCCCCTGCTAATGAATGGGTATTTAATGATCTGAGAGGACCATTCAATTGAGTGGAAAATGTGCAGGTCTGTAGAGCACCGCTCCTCTTGTCGTAGGAAACAAAGGCACAGGACCCCGTATTCACACACTGCAGAGAGGGAGAGCGGCTGGGGTTGCACACTAGGTCAAGAGGAAGGTGTGCACGTACATACGCACGCACGCACGCACGCACGCACGCACGCACGCACGCACGCACGCACGCACGCACGCACACACACACACACACACACACACTTTTGCAGTGCAGAACCTTTATTAAAAAATACATCTGCACAGCAGTTTTTTGGGGAATCATTCCCTGGGCGCGTTTTTGGGGAATCATTCCCTGGGCGCGTTCCTGGGGGTCTGGATGTTCTGGGGACCCCCCGGGGACCCCCACACGGAGTTGCACCACTCACTTCACACGGGTGTGATTTTTATTCTATACCTGTATGTTAAACATTGTTGTGGCACAGTCTGGAGGAGTCTGCCACACCAACCTTTCGCTGTGCACATACAGTACTTGCATGAACTTGTGTTAAAACCTGGCTGGCTGGCTGTCAAAGTTGTATTTGCGTAAAAGAGTTGAGTTACGACTGTTATCAATCTGTGGATGCAGACATTGATATTCACACCCCAAGATGTTTATTGACGTTGCCGCAGTAATATTGCCAATCCAATCCAAGCCATCTGCCAGCATCAGCCCACTCACTATAAACAATGTCTATATAACCAAAACGGTGAGCTTCTTGAACCCAAACACACATGTTCATTATATTCCCATCCTTACTTGCGGGTCATATAAGTTGTCATAAACAAAATGACACCATGTGGTCACAGAGGAGCCGTTGAAACAGACAATCAAAGGCCAACAGGACATAGGAAGTGCACTGTGTGTTTATGAAGAGGACTAACTAGGGAATAACCACGGAGCCATGCAGCTTACATGGACTGGGAGGTGGTTTATAAGGAAAGCTCATAAATGGTGCCAACTCTCTTGACCACAGTAGGAGAAGACAATGGATGCTAGAGTCTGCTTGAGCATCGTCTTTTACTAGTTGGTTTTGCAGGTTATCTCTAAACTAATAAACTAAAGGAATAATTCAGTTTATGACCAACCCTTTTTTGACAAGACTCAATGTATGTGTGATATATCACTCCCAAATATATAAAAAATAACTATTCCTTTAACCACTTAAACCCCCAATTTAGTAAACCGGACCTGAGGTCATTGGCCCTGTACGTTTTCCGATGTCTTTGCCAAAAATTGCTGATCTACAAGCAAACCTTTATTTGACAGTATAGGGGGGGGGGGGGGGGGGGGGGGGGGGGGGGGGGTAGAGATAATCCAGGTTCGAATTCAGGTCATCATGATTATGTCAGTGCAAACTGCACATGCTGGTTGAACTTCCAGGACGCTTCTGTGTTTACTAGTCGGATTCATTGTAACATTATTCACTGGTCTGTCCACAAGATTACATTAGGCTTGTTCTCAGCACACATGCATCACCTTTACTGCTCTTTATGTCTACGTAATTGTACGCAATTGTCAGGTTAAAGAATAGCAGACCTATTGGAAGTCAAGGAATATAATTGTCCGGTACATAATGTGACAATGTGACATATTGGGACAATCATAAGGCACTTGTCCCTTGTCCCCTCATCATATTATCTTCACAGAGATAATAGATGACAAACTACAGACATATGCCTGCGTTTCCTACTCTGTCTTGCTCTTCCTGTGTGCACCCATAAAGGTAATGTACCACTTCCTCAGCTCCATGACGTCCGAGAAGGATGAATGAGGAGACTGTTTAGGTCTGGGGCCTCCAAAGACAGATAGCTGCCCCTTTGGTAAACATTACAGACAAGTGATGGCATGGGCTTCACAAGGTTGTTAAGCGTCAACTTGTGCGGTAATGTGGCCCTGGAGAATAAGGTAAAAATTGGACACATGCCTTCTCTCGTCCTACTGGAAGACAGTTTGTCTTTCTTCTTTCCATGGGATCATTGAATCTCATAGAAACAATCCCCTGCTGGTTTTTCCCACTTAACCAGGGTTTGTGGTGTGTGGTTGAAGGTCAAGCAGATGTCATTCCCTAGAGAGATAGCCCCCTTGACCCACCCCAAGGTCTTATACTCACCACCAGTATACACACAGCTAGACTCTACGTGATGGACGAGACACTGTATATTCTTCATGCATTTTCCATTGTACTCATTACTAGGCATGTAACAATTCACTCAACTCACGATACGATTCAAATCAAGATACTAGGTTCACAATACAATTTTTCATTTCAATATTTGTATTTATTATTTCTCTCACACAAATCCAGTATTTTCTTTCTATTAAAATGTATTATCTTATTGTCTTCTCAATACAGAAGATCATGATGCTGTTTGCATCATGATTCAAATTACTATTTAATCGCAATTTAAATCGTCACCAGTTTGAATCGATTTAACCGATTTATGAACTTACGATATATTGTTACATGCCTACTCATTACAGTTGCTCTCGTTCAATGTGAGATCCTGTGCCGTGTGTTATAAGACTTTAAGGCACCAAGCTAGGTTAAACGAAATCCCTCAAAATGTTGTATTTATTTGATTTTTTATCTTGGACTTCTCTGCACAGAATCTAATGTGTTCACAGAGAAGACCCATTACATTATCACAACTGTTTCTATGTGCCAAGAAAGGAATGCTGTTCTGGTGTGACTCCCTTTTTAATGATTAAGCACCACTCAAATAACTCCATTGTACAGCAATGTCTTTCAATTTCATTCTTTTTTGTCTCCCCTAGTAAATAATTTACTTCAAGGTTCAAAAAGGAACCACAAGGGTACATTTTTACTCTCTCAGATGGAAATGAACACTAAGGCTTTTATTGTGTATTAATCATTCCAATAGGCATTGTCGAGAAAGACTTGGATGCAGTCTCCTTGCTGCTGACATCCAGTGCTATATTGCTTAGGAGTTGGCATAGGCACATTATAGGAGAACAAATGAATGGCTCAGCCCAGAGTGCATTTTTGGAAAATAATAAATTCCACTTGGAAACTCCCGCATTTTAAAACGGTCTGATAACGTGAATGGTTTTACAGTATCTGTGAATTAATCGCTGGCATGCCAAACTTTGGCTGTCTATCTTTATCTTACTGCAACTCCAAGAGTGTAAAATACAGTGGAGCAGTCAGAGAGGAACTGTGAAATTTTACTACACGGATTGTGCGGCGTGTTGTTTTGCCCTGGATTACGAATGTACAGTATGGATTACGTGAGCTTGAGGACCAGCTGTTTTGTTTCCAAAACAGAGCGAGTATGCTTTGCTGTCGCCTGTCTTTCAGTCTGCCTCTGTGTGTGTGTGTCTCTCTCTCTTCTCACTGAGAACTAAGCTAAAAAACAGGTGCCCTCGGACAGTGGGAGAGTGGATTGAACCACGCCTCTCACCTCAGGCTATACATTCCTCCGCTCAGCACAGATAGGAGACATGACAGACAGCAAGCTGCTGTGTGCCGTGTGGGTCCCAAATCCCTCCTGCATTTCCTTCCTGACACGCACGCATAGCACACATACACACACACACACACACACACACACACACACACACACACACACACACACACACACACACACACACACACACACACAGAAACACAGACAAAAACTCATACACTACACTCAAAAACACATGTGGAAGAAGGAAGTTTGAAAACATGTATCATGCACGGCCACATGAAACATTACCCCCCCCCTTGAAGTTTTAACAAACCTACAGAGAGAAGAAAGAAAAGTCGGAAATCATAAAATGTCATACAAAATTATTTCTGCATGTAGGGATATATCATATAAGAACGACCTATTTGTTCTGTTTGTGATCTACAGAACATCTGTAACACATTATGGGCAGATGGGGAGGTTGATGATGGCAAATCCATCAGCTGGTGTGGAAGCTTTATCTCAGACCTCAAGATACATGATAGATAGAATATTCTTTATTCCTATTGTCACAGATTTCAACTAAGTTTTGCTATCAACCTCTTCATCTTATGACATATGACTTGAACCCCCAATTCAGAGGAACTCATGCTGTCGATAACCATCAAACACATTCATTTACTATCTGCTCCAGGAAGAAGTGGTGGAAAGTAACTAAGTACATTTACTTAAGTACAGTTTTGAGGTATTTGTACATTACTTGAGTATTTCCAATTTCCAATACTTTTACTTTTACTCCACTACATGTCATGTCAGATACAAATATTGTACTTTAGTCTCCCCAAATTCGAGCCATCTGGGGGGAATAATTCCGGGGGTAATACATGATTACATACATAGATTCTAAGGAAATGACAAAATTCAATAAACTAAATATAGCCTAATCAAGTAAGTGTGTAAGTAATTAATTCCACAATTTACACAAATGCCTTCTAAATCCTAACGGTTCTCTATATAATGATGGAGCTAAAGTCTAAATTGACACCAATGCTTTCCCGGATTGGATGGGTTAACATTTAATTTATGAATATCACCTTTGCAGCAGGTGCTATTTGTTTTTTGTTTGTTTTTTATACATGCAAAGCACCTCTATGGCTGATTTTCCAGCAGATTCCAGCCCAATTTGGGCCTCCACCGGTACTATCTGGGGGAATAATTCTCATTGTGATTTTGGAAAGGTATACGTAAAATATGTGAAAGCATGGCATAAGGAAATGTATTATGAAATTCAATAAATCAAATATAATGTGTGTATAGAGATGTCTGGCCAAAAATCACTATGAGCATTATTCCCCTCAGATGGTACCAACCAACCCTACTGAGCTACAAGCTCACAATGCGCCGCAATGTGACGCATTGTGAGCTTGTATATCTGCTATTTTTATTTGAAAACTTCAAATATGACATTCTGCATAATGAGTACTCTCTACTTTTGGTACTTTTAAGTACATTTTGATGCCAATACTTTTGTACTTGTAGTGAGTACTTTTTCCACCACTGTCAGGGAGGATACGTAATATTAGATAGTTGAAATAACAAAGATATTTTACAGTGTACTAAATAAAAGACCAAATGGTGATTGGTAGTTAAGGCATTGACATTTGTTTCACTGCTGTTATGAACATTTGTTGAGGGAGATTGAACACGTACGCACAGAATACTAATATGATTGTCCCCTCACTTGGCAAACAGCTGTGTATTTGAACAGTACTTAAGCCATCAGTGGTAGAAAGAAATTGGGAGGAGCGCTAGCTTGTTCAGACAACTGTTTGGTGCCTGCAATGTTGCCATGTCCACTTATTTTGACTTTTCTCACTTGTAAAAATTGGGGTCAAAAAGTGTAGTTGCTTATTTGGGCTTGCTGTGTGAAGCATTTTCAAGTCAAGGGCCCCCAAATTAATTTGTATTTGTCGTGGACAGAATATTTTGTGCCAGGGGCCAGGGATTTGCATTTTTTAAAATGTTTCAAAGACTTTCCATCACATCACAACGTGCTGTGAGCTTGTAGATTGGCTATTTTTAAATAGCCGATGTATTAAAGGGTTAAAGTGCAGTGCTGGGTATCGACGGTCGTGCATCCTATTCGGTTCTTTTGGGCTTGTTTTCTTTTCGTAGACCTGGCCACTTGTTTCTATAGCAGAATCTGGCAAAACTGGGTGCATGGCATGCTGCAGAACGTACCATATTTGAATCTACCATGCATGTGTTTTCAAACAATGTTCTCACGTGAACAACACTAGATATGTGTTTCTTATTGCTTATTTTGTTCTAAAAATAGGTTATATGTGTGCCGAATAGGTCAGATTTCAGCAGAAGAGTGTGTTGAGGTTCATTGTCCTTTGTGTCCCCAGGGAGAGCAAAAACGTTCACTTGATATTCTAAAATGTAAAGTGTTGACGAAGAGCCAACGCTTGAGAGGTTGTTGTTCTCACAGCAGGCTGGCCTACCTGTCTACACAAACAGAGTAATGAATCTTGATATTGTTACACAGTGTGTGGATTTATAATACTTAATTTTCTGTGTGTGTGAGCTGCATGTCTGGAGTAAATCAGTGCTAGCGGTTGAGATGCAGAAATGAGTGGATCCCGTATTCTCCATGTGAAAGGTCATCTGAGCCTGGCGACGGACTTGGTTGGAGCTTCAACTGAGCTTCACACCCCCCCCCAGACACCACAGTCGCTTTAGCACACTGGGCACATAGCAACCCACAGCTCCATGGCAACACCTCACTCTGCCGTTGATGTACAGCGAGGACTTGGTGTGAGAGCGTGCTGTGTTTCATATTCCTCAAATGAATGTGTTATGTGCTTCAGTCTAGCTAATCTGAATTCATATTCATGGCATTCACGCCCACGCAACGTTAACCCGTGTGAACTTCTTTCAAGGACTTTCGCTCCCTTTTATCCGTGTTACTTTGATAATGTAACGGTTCTACTGTACTGTTTACTTTGTATCTTCCAAGGATTTAGGCATAAGACTCGACGTTGCCTTCATTATTCAGTAAGGCAGTGGTTCTCAACCTGTGGGTCGGGACCCCTAGGGGTAATTGACAGTGGACCACTCATTTCGGTCTGATTTTTTCAAAATATTTATCTGTGTAACTGAGTCAAATTGAATGCCTCAACTCTAACATTCCAAGTGCTTGTCAGGGTGGGGGGACCCCAGTTCAAATATGAAATTTTTGAGGGGTTACAGCCTGAAAAGGTGGAGAACTGCAGTGAAGGTGAAATACTGCTAGTCAAGAGTAGAAAGAAGCCACAATGAAAAAGGTTATGGAATTATATACCTTTTGGTGACAATTTATTTAGTTCTTTAATCAAACCTAATTGGATCTGACACTTCTAGGCATGCAGGCCACTAGCTCCTTGTGCACTCCATACAATATGCACCCTCCATACATACAGACTCAATGACTACTGTAGTTCATTCCTTCTATCACCTCTTTACATCAGGAAGTCTAGATAGCATCCCGCCCACCCATGTCATCCACCCTCAGCTCCTGTTTCAAAGCATTCATAGGGGGATGCCCAGGAGAGAGCCAGTCAGCATCCACGACAAACCACAAAGCTGATCCCAAACTTCGGCATATAAACACACTTAAAGTATGTAGGCTTAACCTCCTCAATTAAACGGATATTACGAGGGAGAGCAGAAACACAGGAATAATGAGATGTGGGAAATTCTGTTTTTCCGGGACAGTATGGGAATGAGGGTGGCGGTGGATTTGAAGGGGTGGGGGCGCAGGAAACTGGGAGATAAATTGCAAATTACATTCCATGTGTGTTGTGGGCTGGGACTGGGACAGGGGGGGCTGCTGTAAGGGTCTCTGGGGGTGGTGGCTGTTGCATTAGGGCCTTTGTCCCTGCAGTTCAGAGCGACTGGTATTGGCTTACAGTTGAATCTGGAGAACACTCAGCTAAGAGCCGGAAGTGCATTGTTACTGTATGGTTACGGTATTTGTTGGAAGGGGCTGTTTTTACCCTGTGTTTTTGTATAAAAATGTGAACAAATATATAACGTTGTTTTCTTCACTTAATTTTGAATTCTTTGCGACTTTGCAACTGTCGAAGTTGAGTGTTCCCACATTTGTAAGCACAGTTCATGAAGCATGCTACCTATTTTTGTACAGTCAAGTAATTTTCTAACAGTGATTTAAAAAGGAAGTTAAGGTTCTCTTTCAATAGGCTATTCTATAAACAAGAGCATCCATGTCATCCGTGTCAGTGTAATCATATACCTTATGCACCTGAAAATATATTTTTGTGATGATAATGAAGAGAGGATCCGTATCAGCTGCCAGTCTCCCAGACGGACACAGTTTAACATGGTAAAAGGGTGGGGTTAAGACCCAGAGGGGTTAGGATCAAGTACCCTCTACCGCTCTTACAATTACAATATGAATGCATGGGAATCGATCACACAGAACAAGATATAGGCGTAGCTCGCGTTGCTGTGGTCCACTATGGTTGTGAGTTAAATTCCTCTTAACTCAGTGGTTCCCAAACTTTTTCATGTCAAGGACCCCCAAATTGACACTAATTAGCCCACAGACCCCCGTTTGAAAAGATATGCCAGGGACCCCAATAAAAGAAGATTTTTATGTCTCTAGCAGTGATTTTCAACCCGTTTAATTTCAAGGACTCCCAGTTGGACATGCATTAGTCTACGGACCCCCATTTAATAGCATTTCTATCTCTGGGACCCCCAATTTATATTGTAAAATCAATGCTAATTTAACTCTGAGAGCGTACAAATGGACGCCCAAATGGACCCGTTAGGGTCCATTTGGTTCCAAATGATCATTTAGCTAGGTCCCCCCTGGAACTCCCTCAAGTACCCCTGGGGGTGCCCGGACCCCACTTTGGGAACCACTGCTCTAACTAACGTCTCTGTCTGGGACGTTATTCTTTCGTGTGTCAGGATGGTCAAGCTGTGCCTGTGTGTGTATGATCTTGTGAACATCACTTTTGTGCCATATGCATGACTTGATATGGGATGTTGGTATGTTGACACTGTATACAATGACATGTTGTGCGTTTGGTTTGAACACTGTACACTTTGATAGGTAATATGAACATGTAAACAAAATGTAAAAGCCTGGATGACGTTAAACACCCTGGAGTCCCACTTTAGGGCATGTCATTATAGTTGAATATTTTCATTCAACACTTCAACACATCAACACTTGTTGATCTCTCAACCATATTATACTAGTTGAACCGAGTCCCCCAGTGGTTTATATACGAATACAAGAACATTCTGCGCTCACCCCAGAACACACTAGCTCAGGTCAAATCCGGCGACCTCAGAACAGTCGCCACCAGGTATTCCTTTTTTCTTTTGTTTTTGGCTTTTGTGCCTTTTTTTGATAGTTACAGTGAAAATGGACAGGAAAGAGACATGCAGCAAAGGTCATCATGAATGGGACTCGAACACGCGACGCGCTGTCAGGCCAGAGCCTATGTGGCATGCACCTGGACCACTTGGCCAGCGGGCGCCCCAGGTATTCTTAAACGTAACCTCAGTAAAACTATGCCTAAATCTAACCGTATACCGAAACTTAACCTCAGTAAGATCTTAGTAAACCCTAAACTTAGTCCTAATCTCAGTAAAACGAATACAAGAATACAAGAACCAGTGGGCGCGCAATCCGTGAAAGAAATGGGGACGAGTGTGTTTTGGGGTGAACATTCCGATTAGTCTATACTAGGCCCCCCTCCTGTTTTTGCCCTACCTAAACTAACAAAAATAGCCGATCTACAAGCTCACAATGCATTGACGTGTTGTGAGCTTCTAAAGCCACTATTCTCTCTAAATGTAAACAACATAGTTTAACCAACTCGGCCGCACTATCTCTGTATCTTACGAATAGCTAAGGGGACATATCTCTGAACAAAAGGAGAGCTCTGGTTGTCAACCTGTGGAATGTGCATGGTAAAGTAGTATCTCCAAAGGGCGTTCATTATTTCATTGGGGGCAGCAGAGGGATTACTTTAGGAAGCAAGAGGAACTCCCAGACTGTGAGGAGAAGCAGAGTGGGAGCTCGACTCTACAGCTGGAGGAGGTCAAAGTAGAGGTCCATCCAATCCCTTTAGTATTTTGTCTTTCTTGGGACTGACAGTAGGAAAACTGATATAGAGATTAGAGAGATAGCATAGTTGAAGCATTCTTGGGTGGGTGGGTGAAGGGGGGTGTTAACCACATTATCCCTGGCTAGTGGCTACATGGCATGAGATTTCATCCAGGAGAAGACAACCTGTTGAAAGGTCACGCATTGTGGCGAAGATATGAGCAAAGTGAGGGATAACGCAGTGAGGCACAGTCCCTCAACACCATGGGGTCCCTAGGGTAGACTTCAAGAAGGGTAATTGGGGGAAGGGTGCAAGGGATGGGGACACTTTTAAAAACCTCTTTGGCCCATTCGTTGACCTCTCTAAGGGGATTAAGGGTTTAATGAACTACCCATTGGAGGCCAGAAATTTAAGTGACACGCAATAGAGCGATGTAGACGGTGGCTCTTATTGGAATGCTCATGTGAGCACGCTGAGAACAAATACGCTGGCCCTGAGGAGTGTGAGTCAGGAGGCTCACAAGGCCACTGCCAATATACTCATTTAGAAAGAGCAAAATAACCTACTGCAATGCACACAGTCCCATGCATTCCAAGTATCCTGGCAAGTTACCTGCAGGCTCTACTGAAATAAAATGTCTGAAATTAAACGATATATATTTTTTAAAATGTTGGACTGAAGGATGCAACAACTTCTGAATCCATCCAGAGCTATACAGCATATAATTACTTTGTACATTAGTTGTTACAATGAAACATATTGTTATAGTTGCACAGTAAGGTGCAATCATGTTCACTTTGTAGCCTACCTCAGTACAATGAAACATTGTTGCAATGAGAATGTTTCGCCATTTTTTATCCAACTCCCACACCTTAATAGCAGCTTTCCTGGCGAAAGTGCTCGACAACCGTGTCGGTGTCTGTCAGTCGCCGAAAATCGGGCTTCAGGCGACATGGTTTTTTATTGAATGCAGCCTGTGAAGCTCCACTTCACTTGTTCGTGTGGGCGTGTAGTAGAGAGAGGGACAGGGCAGGGGGGATCGGCCGGGGGACAGCAGCACCACAGACAGAGCATGAGGCATGCACCGACACCTACAGGCACAGGCAGTACCACTACACTACACTACAGAGTGCGAGAGGGGAAGGTCGTTCTAACGTTTCAATGGGGTGCTTATTGTGAAGTCTACCTGTTGGACCGCAGTGAGGGAGACGGCGCCACGGCGGAGCTCACACAGACCCCCCGAGCGTCGGGAAGGCAACTAAAATCTCCAACATGGCACGAAGGATGTTGCTATTTGGATTCTTCTTGACGGTCTCTTTCGGGACTCAGGTCTGCAGTGGATTTAATATTGACGTGCGGTTCCCGGTGATCAAAGAAGGGAAGACGAAGGGAAGTTTCTTTGGACTCTCGGTCGCCCTGCATAAACAGACGAAGGGACCCAAATACCTGTAAGTTACCAGTGCATCAGGTGATCTCAGCCTTACTTGTCCCGCTTGTTCAGCCATGTCCCACTTTGTTGTCAGTTAACGGTTAAAGATGTTGGCTTAATATGCAACGCAACAAGGTACACTATATAGGCAGCTTAAAATTATAAACAGACAAATATGGCTTTCTTTTACACTTGACAACGCGAGGAACCTATAGGCTACAGAAAAGTTAATTATTACAGCAACTGAAATGCATTTGCACCTGCACACGGCGATGACACATTGTCAACACCTGTCCATTCATTTAGCCTACCTACATGGAATGTGTTTTGCAGTTTGTCTTGCGCTCAGTTTCCACTTTTTAAATGAATATTTCGATAGACGGACCTACATCAACGTTTTCCTCAGAGCCACCTGTTAGGCTGTTACTGCACAGTGGGGCAGCAGTATGGGGCTACTGTACCGAACGAACCTGTCCTTGTCCTGACCATATTGCCAATTACCATATATGATCTAATGATTTGCATTATAAAAAACCTATTCTTATGAATCACAGCATGTCGAGCTACAGCTGGTAGAGACAGACATGAGAGACATCTGTCCGCTCCGTCCTTGACAATGGCTTGCAAGTGTGCGCAGTCCTTGAAACAGGATTCGTCTACGTAGGCTGCTCTCAGTGTGCGGAAGTCGTTACCTGTGTTGCTGGAGTTGAAAATGAATAGATGAATTGTAGTCACGCAGTGAGCCGAACAGCCATGAATCATGATCAACACCCTGTTGTCAAACCTTAGTTTTTATTGATAATAAATACTTTGGTGACAACTAATTGCAGTTGGGTATAGTGTAGAGTAGACTATGTGTGCTTTAATTTGACTTATAGGCCTATGTCCTCATATGTCCCCCCTTATAGTTTATTTAACAACATTCTGTTTGCCTATTAGTTTATTTATTGCTTTGACTATTTATTAGCCTACTGTATGTATAAATACTGGCTTCAGACAGCAATAATATAAGCTAATGACCATTCTATTATCACACTTACAGCAAACAAGTACCAAAAACTTTTAAGTTATACATGACTCAAGGGCAGGCTTATGAGGGTGGGTTTACATGCCTAGGGGACTGTCATTTGTCATTGCTGCAGGTTTCACAGGTGGGCCAGTCAGATGAGACCCTGCAGATAGTCTGTGGTGCAGGCAGTAAAAGGAATCATATACCCATAAGAAAAGATATCTTCAAGCAGGGCTGCTACAGCATGAGGGAAATATGCCACTCTACCCATACAAAAATAAAATGTTTCATTTTAGAGTTATACAATCATGCCGTAATGCCCTCCTATTGCATCAATCTGTGCTACCTTTGTATTGATTGATTGATTAGTTACTGTATTATGCATAAATGTAAACAGCATGGAGGTACAGTAAGACATTTAGGCTAAAAGGATAACACAAATGTCCTGGGGACTTATTTACATTATGTGGTCCATATGTCAATTCATCAAAATAGAATACAAATGTAACGCATTCATACATCATATACAAACAACTAGTACTAGTAAGTACACATTCTGTTCTGTGTTCTACAGCCACCAGGAATGCAATAGAAAGCTGTGTGACGTGCTGTAGCCTATTCTACTTTCTATTCCATGTGTCCTGAGGCTATTGCCTTCAACTGTGACAGAACTGGATTTGTGTTTCACAAATAAGTGACTCCATTCCATTGGTTTGCATTCGTAACACTTCCAGGTTGTTCTTACCTACAGTAAATGTATAACTGCTCACCCATATAGGTAACACATTGACGCCTTCGTTTAAGGTTAATGATAGCTTTTAGGAAGGCCACTCGACAAGCCCTTCTGGGTTTTTTGGCCTTTCCGGCACATCATGTTTTGATTTTGACCTCGGTTTTCCTTTCCATATAAAAGTATTTCCCTCTTTTTTTTAATCATCATGTTATAATGAATAAAATAATAACACTGGTAGCAAAGCTTTACATAGAAGTAGACCTTTATTCTAATGCTATTTTAAAGGGCGATGAGATGATTAATGTTCAGACTTGTATTATGTTAGAAGCCTTCCTGGTCTTCCAAATTATGTCAGTCTAGGATTTCCTTTAGCCAATTAAAGTGGTGTCCTCATCCTTCCCCATCCGTGATCCCACAGTGTTGTCATTTAGCTGCCTGCCTCCCTTATTTGTTTCCTTGATGAAAGTGGCCCTATCACCAGTAAATGCTTTGAAGAGTTACGCAGGAAAGAGTGCAAAGCCAGCCTCCCTACTTCCTGAATGTTGTTGCTAGAGGAAGCGATGACCAGTGACTTCTTAATAAACTTTCTTTATCTTGGAGCACATATTAGACTTAGCAGCCATTATCTCTGCAAAGTGGCATATTCATGTGGCTTTAGATTTCCCCAACTGGTGGAAGGGATAGTGGTGGTGTCCTGCTGACACATGATCGATGGCCTATCCTGGGAACCGTCCCCGAAGGGATGGTGTCACCGTTTGTAGACTGCAACCTTAGAAGGGGGACCACATGGCCGTGGTAAAGAGGCTAGAGGCCTGGGGACCCATCGGTCCTGTAAAAGGAAGAGTGTAGAGATGCACTTTCCATTAGCATCTCTTGCTCCTATCAGTCACAAGCCAAGACTTCTCATTTTACTATGGAATATTGCCTATAGTATGCTGTAAAAATCAATTTTGTTTGAGTGTAGTGGAAAATGTCTGTCTTCAGTATTTTTGAGTGGTGCTAGCCACTCCTATATGCAGCAATGTGTGTCCGTACAGTATGTATGTATGTGTGTCTCTGTGTCTGTCTGAGTAAGGACAGCTGAAACACCACGCTAATACCACTGAATGGCACTGTTGAGCAGCGCCACACACACACACACACACACACACACACACACACACACACACACACACACACACACACACACACACACACACACATAGTACAATACGGAGTAGTACAGGGCGGCAGTGGCTCAGGGGTAGAGTGACCAGATAGGAGGTGTCAGAGTTAGAGTCAGTGTCGAAGTGTCCTTGAGCAAGACTCTGAACCCCTAATTGCTCCCGATGTGCAGGTTGGTGCCTTCGGTGTGTGAATGTGTGTTTGTGAATATTAGTGATGCTAATCTTGGGGGAAAAAAAGAATGCTCGCATTCATGATGATTTGACCTGCCCCACCAAAAAAGTCGGCATTTCTTTACTCAATCCACGGGTTGACCCGTGGGTTACAGTTCAACTTGTGTATACTATTTGACCCGCCTCAACCCGCCCCGACCAAAGAGTTAACATTTCTTGACCTGCTCTGATCCGACCCACGGGTTACAGGTCGACCCGTGCATCACTAGTGTGAATGGGTGAATGTAATGCACAATCTCTGTAAAGCGCTGTGGATAAAGGCGCTATATAAATGCACCACTTTTTGTACAGTACAGTACGGAGTAGTACAGTACAGTACGGAGTGCCTGGCCATTTGTCAGAAGTGATCACTTCTCTTAAAGTTAAGTCAATTGAATCACACGTTCACTTAACATAATGTCTCCCAGCAGGCCAACAGGCTTATGAGACCTACTATCCATTATTGACTGTGCTGAGAAAAGAGTGTGAGTATTTTACAGCAATTGCCTGCGTGATCTGTGTTGTTTTGGTTCTCTCGTAACTCCGGGATCTGTCTCGTTTCACCACAGCAAGGGCTAGCCGCAAAGCTCTTCATTACACACATTTCTCTTATTTTCAGAGGGTGTGAATATTTGAGAAATGTGAGAACTGGGAATATAAACCAGTACTGACATGTGCAGTGTTTAAAGTGGGGACTCATGCGCATGCATGATGAGTCAGCCAGACATTAGGATAAAAGAACTTGAGACAGTGGGTTCCCAGTGCAATAAAACAAAACCATGCCTTCTTTTTCCTTTTCTAACCCTCTTAAGTCGTAGACAATTATCCAATTTGGCTTTTGCCAGAAGTGTATCTTGACTCAGTTGAAGTGATGTGAAAAAATGTATTTCACTAAACACTGTTTTTGGAATGGGGGGGCCACTGGCAATTATGAAACAGACAAACAGTGCATATTGTTGGGAAGAGCTGCACCTTGCTCATCCGGCGTCTACCTGAGGCCAATTTGTACAGGGCATTCATCTCTCCTCTCTTCATCCCTTTTCCCTCCTATGAACCATGTAAGGTCTCTGAGACCCCCCGCCCCTTCTGAGGGCCTTTTTTGTTCTCTATTGGAGCAGGGAGGAGGGACCAGGCTGTCAGCTGGGCATCTATTGGCTCTTCCAGGCCCCTGACCCTGTGGTATGCCTGGAATGTTTCACCCTTCTCTGCACACTCAGACCATCCAGGTTGCAGGTTGGGACAGGACAAGCAGAAAATGAGGAGTTTAGGGAGAATTCAGGCGAGACACACACACACAACTCCAACTTTCAATCCAAAGAGACTCTCATGAGGTGGGCAAGCTTAATCTGCAATTTCTCAACAAGAAAGTCAAGGTTTTAAGAGAGTCATGTCCTCTGACGTACAAATATTTGGTTTTATTTATTTTATTTCATAGTAAAGACTCCAGGCATCACGTAATGCAAACACAATCAATTTATTGGCTTAGTACAAGTCAAGACCTCCTTCAGAACATGTGGAGGTTGGAATGACACAATCCAAATACACTCCAGAGTGGAGGCGTGAACAAGTGCAGACAAGTACACTCAGCCATCAATCAGGCATCATCAATATAGAGTTATGAACACTTGACCAATAATAAGGCCATAACTACTATGAACTCTAGTGTGACTATTTCTGGGAAGGTCATATTTGGCAACAATGGGCAAACATTTAGCGAAAAAAAGAAAAAAAATCTAGAAGCTCACAACAGGACACTTGTAGATCTGCTATTTTTACATTTGATATTTGGTATAGAGATTCCTCTGTCCTCTTAGGCATTGGTGCTAAGGTTAGAGGAAAGGTGCGGAGAGCATTCAGCATGGAACTGGGTTGGAAATTGCATACTAAGGGCACCGTGGTGCAATTTGAAACATTTTCAATAACTAAAACTAATTTGGGAAAAAAGGAATTTGGTAATGGGAATATTGTAAAGGTGTTGAATAATAACCTACTGGTGATTTTCTTTTTACCTCCCAAATCCATATATAGCATTACGGAAAGCAGTACTGCTCCTTCTTCAACCATCTCCTCTGTCTGAAAGCTATGGCCTGAGGATGTGAAACTCAGCCATTTAATTTGACGGGGCCTTCCCTTCTCCTGCAAGTTGGAGATTTGAGTGGTGGTTGGGATTTTATAGACATGCACACACAGCCGAATACAGCATTCTGTTGGAACATGTACAGAACATGTATACAAGGCACATACTCATTCTTTTTCTGCGTGCGTAAACAAAACTTTAAACCTGACATCCCTATTTTGGGCATGTCATTCTAGGCAGAAATTTGCAAAAACTGCCAGAAAAAAAACCAAATCATTGTCCACAACCTTTCTAAATTAAAAAATAGCAAACCTATGAGCTTGTAGGTTGTCTATTTTCACTATTCGTTGTACAAATATGTTTTCTAAATCTTCAACACAAACATTTTGAGGTGAATGTCCATCTGACAGTCAGGAATTATGCCCATGAAAGGCCATTTTGCACTATAACTGAGTGAACTAATGTTTGTCATATGAACTAGAGTACAACTTAGTGCAAATGAGAAGGATGGATGACCTTGGCTGTGGTCCAACATTCCGTCATAGAGATGGTAGTGGTCGTTGTCTTTGAAGATGGTCCATCAAAGCATGAATGTCATGGCAAAATGACAAGACTGTGATAAGAGTCCTGCACTGTCCATTATACCCTGATGGAAACATTACAATCAAAGGGAGCACTGATGAGTAAAAACTAAAGGAGACTCATTTCAATTACAATGGTCATTTTATGCATGTTAAGATTCTGCCCTGCTTTGCACTCGTGCAGAGACTCTGGCAGTTGCTGTAGCTGTACTGGTGCTAACTAGATTTAAGTCATATTGATTGCTGTTGTCACTAAATTAGGCTAGTTTCTCCTCTTACTATATTGATGCTGCAAAGCGTCAGCTGAGGTAAACTATCGCTCCCTGTTAATAACACTTATTTGTTGACAAAATTTGGAAAAATGAAGAAATGCTCAGCTCATTTCCTCGGACGGGAACCCGTTTTGGGGTTTTTACCTTTCGAGACTGGAACCCATTTTTGGGTTGTTGTTGCTATGTATGTAGTATGTACAGTATATTTAGAAACATATTTTAGTAATTTTTTAATACATATTTGAAGTTTAAAAAAAAACTTAGGTCAGATTTAGAAGGTGTTATTTTTTGGAATCGGCCTCAGGTCTAAATGGGTTAAGCCTTCTTATCTAGAAAAGTGGTTTCCCCATTTTCTGTTCACAAGTCATGCTAAAGGAAAAGTTAACATTTCAAGCTACACCTGTCCTGTATTCATATCCTTGCAAAAGATAGTCTCTATACCACATTCTTTCTATTACGCTGTTTTCTTTCATATAGTTGTATACACTGTAGTAATAATGTGTGATTATTATAAAATCCCAAGGCACACCTGACTTCACTCCACTGAGAATGATATGAATGACTCAATATATTTTGTCAGTTCCTTGAAGGGCTTGTGATATTGCTTCTTATGACTCAACTGTCTGGGTATGTCAAAAAATAAATTGTCCTCTCCCTAAGAATGTGTTCTTTGTTAGTCACTATTATATTTTTTGTGTGACACTGTTGTACAACAACAAAGCTTAATCATCCTAATTGATTAAACTATAAATGATCTATTCAAATTCAATATAAAAAAATGAATGATTTGAGTAATTGAAAAAGTAATCGATATAATTATTAAGAACACAATCAATAGTTGCAACTCTAAATGCAATGAATATCCCAAGGCCTTTTCATATAGTTTGTACTATAAAACTCAATTTTATATCCATGGTGATTGACCATAATCTGTTTGGCATTTATTATTGCCTGTATCCAATCAATCAGATGGTGATGGCATAACATACTTGCCTGTTGTAGCAGTGGAATGAATGGCAGGTTCTAATAACATGTTGAAATGAAGCACAGCACGAAGGACAGGCACCCTGCTGACTCCTACAGAGGACAGTCCCTCTGGCAGGGCTTTCACTGGGAAGTACCCGCGGTGAAGACGGTTCTATCTCAACAAACCTGGACTGGATGCTTTTGTGCCCCCCAACTGCCCAGTTGTACAAATGCACAGAAACAGCATGCAAAAGAAGCTAGTTTGGTTGCACCTCAGGGCTTATTGGGGCGGGTATTGAAGCTACATGCTTCAATACCTTTCAGCCTCTGCATGTCATTTTTCATCTTTTAAGGACATGCAACACAGAGGTATTGGTTTACACTTGGTATGCGTGTCTTTTTATCCTTAAAAGGGCATATGAGGTAGCTTTGTGGTGTTTTCCCCATTATAAGTGACAGTATTCTATGTCAAGAGTGCACAGCCTAAAACCGACACTGATAGTAAAAGAGAGACAGATGAAGTAGATAAGACAATAACGAGAAATTGTCTGCTTCAGTGGGTTGTAACAGGACATTGTTCAAACCGTGTTAATAATAGCAGCAGGGCGTCCACTCCACAGGCTGAAGAGAGACTTGTTAAAGTACAAAATATGGTACCTTCCAAAAATACTCGCATTGTTTAAAGTCGTCAGCAGAATGTCAGCTGTCAGCGCCTATAGCCACACTAAACCAGACCCACCTGCACCCCACCCTTTCCCCATACTGCACTGTAGCAACAAGAAGGGTCAAAATGCATGAGATCATGTCAGGGCATTGTAAATTCCACTATTTTATGGCTCTACGAGGGAAGTGTGTGGACTGTGGCGTATAAGTGCACTGGGTTGGTTTGCTCAACATGGGGTTCCACTGATTTTGTTGCCTTGTAAAGATTAGGGAGCTGCTGGGGGCCTGGGGCACCCAGAGATGTGGAACGAGACACAGAGCAGCTGTGCGTGCATGTGTGCATGCTTGTGCATATATACTCACGTACCACGTGTCCAAATATTTTGGTCTTAAGGGCCATTTACACAGAGAACTATAACTATATCGTTCACCATTATTTGGGGAGGGGGGGTTCAGGCAGCCTCTTTTATTGATTGATTGATTGATTGAAAGTAGGCTGACAGGAAACAGTTAGAGAGATGAGGGGTGACACACAGCAGAGGTTGTCGGGATCGGGAATCGAACCCGCAACACGCGGGTTTGAGTTTACCAGTCTAGGTGCACAGAAAGCTACGCCAGCCGCCCGGGCCACCAGCATTGTATTTTTATTAGTTGGTGTGAACTCTCCCATCCACTTGACTTAAAATGTTTATGCCATATGTGTGACACAGCATTACCAACAAACTACATACTGATGTGTTGTGAGCTTATGTAGATTGGCCATTTTTGGTCTTCGACGCTATCATACAACAAAGCATATTCGGCTAGTTTATCACTCAATAACCTCATCAGTGTTAATGTATCCATTTTTAACTGCCAAGAGTTGAATGAACACATTTAATGTAGTGTGCTATCATGTGGTGACCTACCACATCCAGTCTGTCACACAGGCTCTAAATGAGTTTGCTCTCTTGTCACTGGTGGCAGATGGTGGGCTGCAAACAGGATGTTTGTCTAGTCGAGATACCCCAGAGTTTGTATTCTGTGTACAGGATAATCCTTAGTGTTAATCTAACGCTGAGATAGTAAAAATGGACCCAAAATAACCAGTAAATGTAAAACATTGTACACTCATTTCTGGATCAGTTTATACACTCTCAGAGTAAAAAGGAAAAAAACACAAAACACTGAGGATTTTGGTGTGTGTGTGTGTGTGTGCGTGTGTGCGTGTGCGCGCGAAGGGCAGGTGCAGGTGCAGGCTGATGTTGGATGGTATTGGAAAAAAAGAAATGGCACCGTTCCACGTCATTTCCCCTTGTGATACACAGTATCTGGTTGAAATCAAGCAGCCCTTGCTTCATTTCCTCTGTCAACCAAACAATCTCCCCCAGAGACTGAATTACCATTCATCTTATTGATGTCTGCATTTCTCTTTTCTGTTTCCCGGTTTGCTGTCTGAAATGTCTGACATCATTGTGAAAACCGCTACAGTGTTTGAGCAGCGCCACAACGTGAAAGCGACTCTCCACAGGAGAGAATGCTGGGAGAAGAGAGAGGGCAAAGCAAACAAAATATCTCTCTCTCTCTCTCTCTCTCTCTCTCTCTCTCTCTCTCTCTCTCGCCTTTAGCTCATTACTTCAAGCCTGAAGAAAGGTAGCTGAAATGTAGATGTTTTGAGTTCAGCGGCATCCGTGTTGTATAATGTAGTCTGTAGTGTAATATCCCCTCTTTATACTTCTCTGTTGTGTGCTTTTTTTTGGTCATCTTCGTCATAGGCCTTGTCTTTTACATATTGAAAATGATGGATGGGCCATTCAGGATACTTGGCAAGAACTCTCATCTTGCCAAGTGTAATGAAAGGCAGAATATATGTTTTTTTAAGTATAATGGTAATTTTATTTCACATAACCAAGAAGGAAGCTATAGATTTATAGACATTATTTTAACTATAGCCTACTTATACTATCGACTCGAGCAGACGAGCATTTTAATGTTATCAGCTGATGCATAGTCAATGCAAAAAAGTGGCCTATTTTATTATTAATCAGATATATATCGGAGCAACACTACTCCTTTACATTTTCTTCCTAGCAGTGCCGCAGGCTTACTACTTACTTACTTCTGCCACTTGTGCTTTGGGTGCATAAGTACTAGCAGGCCTACAGTTATGAGTCACCCTGCCCAAAACCCAACCTTAAACCTAATCTCACAGGAAGCCACGGGTTAGTTGTAACCTGCCACGCATGTCTGAAGCCATGGGTTAGTTTTAACCTGCCACGGGTTACTTTTAACCTGTCGCGCAAGTCGCGAGCCACGTGTGAGTTTTAACCCGCAACACGGGTTTGTTGTAACCGGCAGCGCATGTCTAGATCTAGCGACGGTGTTGTCGAACTAATGTCTTGTGTAAAATTGCACACAGCCACCCACTTTCAGTTTCATGCATCAGCTCAACGGCGGGAATGTGAATGTGTTTTGTTTTGTGAATGACAGGATAAAACATGTACAGTAGCTACAGTAGGCCTATGTGTCAATGTATCAATGTCAGTGAAAAAATTGCTTAGCCACAAATTAGCATCGGAATTGCCTACAAATGGTAGGTAAGTGTGCCCATGGTTCACCACAAACCACCTTTCATTTGGTGCTCATTCAGCTTTGATAAGGAAGGATTATAACTAATGGTAATGAATGGTACACACTTGAAAGTATAAGGACATTTACATAGAAATGCTAAGCCTTGTGACGGTACTTCGGAGCGCTCATATCATCTCTGCTCTCTAGAGAGCAGAGTAGATATGATCACTCTGAAGTGCCATTACGGGGCTAAGCAATGCTGTGCTTCCATGTCAAACATGGAAGAGGAAGTCATCAATTCATGGCCGGGCCTCCGGGCATTTGCTCAATATGAATTTGAAGAAGCAATGCATCTTCTATGAAAAATGAACGTTTGCATAATGCATATCCTTAGCATCCTTAGCATTACTTATCTATGGATCTGGTTAAGCAGCTACAGTAGTATAGCCTCTTAGCCCTGTGCTGCATTAGGCTGTACTATGCTATTCAGTCTGTACACTTAGGTCCGGGCACCTAGGCTGGTAATACAGTGTGCCGCGGGTTCGAGTCCGGATCCTGATGACCCATCTCTCTCCCCGTTTCCTGTCAACCTACTGTATAACTATCAATAAAGGCAAAAAGCCTAAAAAATATCTTAAAAAAAAGAAAAGAAGGGTTCATAAGGGTTCTGAGTGACACACACACAACCTCCTGCCTGACCAGTCCAGTTGAGAGAGTTACACTGCGGATATTACTGTGGCAGCAGGTGTTGTGAGTCATATTGTGAGCGTGTCTTTGTCCGCAAGCAGCAGGTTGATTTACCACACAGACCCTCGTCACACAGGACTCATCTGCTAGCTATGTGTGGGTACACACAAAGTGAATGTGTTAACAACTAGGCGTGTTAATGGTAAATAGCCTGATAGCCATGTGTGTGTGTGTGTGCGTGCGTGTGCGTGCGTGTGCATGCGTGCGCGGACATGTCTGTGTGTGTGTCTGCGTGTGCGTGTGTGTGTGTGTGTGTGCGCGCGCGCGTGTGCTCACGGACCACGCATTCTTTTGTGAAAGCTACAGTTTGGTGTTTGCTGAAAATACAGTGAAGTGAGTTCATGATAGTGTCGCAATGAGTTATGGTATTGCATGGCGCTGTTGAAAGACGTGTGTATTGAGACGAGAAAGGCATGAATGAATGTTGGGTAGCTCATGGAGTCATGGACACACAACACAGACATACACAATCACGTGTGACCGGTCACGTGTGCTTCCAGTCCAAGAGCTGTAGTAGAAGACCAGACAGAAGACCCTGTATCTCTTCTTACACACCATCTCTAACATATTAGCCAGTGCCCCATCTTCTTTCAGAGTAGTCATTACTCCATTATAACAGCATAAATGGATTCCGGCCCTTGTCCCCTCTAGTACTAATGCTTAATTTAATCTGCAAAATTGAGTCCCCACATTCAATATTATCCCCATCTATTCGCTTAGCAGGTCTAATCGGGTCAAGTGGCAATGTATTTCCTGGAATCGATATGGTTCGCCCATAACATAATTTCATTATACCGTAGTGAAGTACTGCAAGGAAGTAGCACAGGTGTGTCTGTGTGTGTGTGTGTGTGTGTGTCTGTGTGAGTTTGTTTTTGTCCTATTGGCTCTGTCTCCAGACTCTCAGTCTAGTAGCCAGAATGTGAACCCGGACATGTTGAGTACACCAATGTTTTATGTTATAAATGTTCAGTATGGGTCCCCAGCATGTGGAAACTGCCGGATGCTATGATGTCAGCACAAGTGGGCAATGGCCGTTTTTAGCCCAATGAGTGATTCTTTGCTAAACTAATGCTTGGAATGGATTCAGCATCATGAAAACCCCCTAGTTTGACACGTCACATGCTACACAAAGCATGAGGAAATTTTGAATATTTTGCCTTCTATAGGTCACAATTATGAAAATTGCTCAACATATGCAAATTAGCATACGACAGTTTCTACATGCTGGGGACGCATACTCAACATTTCTAACATAAAACCTTGGTGTACTCGGGGCTCTATGGGCTGGCTACTAGACTATTAATGGAAAACAGAAATAGGTCATTTAAGGTTAGAATTAGATGTTATTTAAGGCAGTGGTTCCCAAACTGTGGTGCGCGAGAACCTTCTAGGGGGTGCGCGACATGAAAAGGCTAATGGTGGTGCTATGGTTTTATTTTAAATATATTAACATATTATGCAAATATATATATATAATATAATATAATGAATGCCAGTAACTGAAAGTGTGTGTGTGTGTGTGTGTGTGTGTGTGTGCGTGCGTGCGTGCGCGTGTGCGTGTGCGTGCGTGTGTGCGCGTGCGTGTGTCCTGAGTTTTTTCGCCTTGGAGTTGGATAGTGAAACTCACTGTAGCCCTGCAAAGACCTCATAAACTAGGTTATGGCTCCACTTTTTCATACCCCGAGGGCTGCTTGCCCGCCACACCCTGTGACGAACAGGCTGCCCATAGCCTTATCTGGGTAGGTGATCAGTCACTAGTGTCACGGTTGACATTTCAGGCACATGCTTGAGGCATTGAGGCACGTTTGCTTGCACATAAACGCATAAGAACAAGAGTATAGGCAGTAGCCTGGCTAATAAGCCAGACTAATATCACACAACACTGTCGCGGTATATTAGTCTGGGCTGGCTCCACTTGGATTTCATTTCCCGGGGGGCGGGTTCAAACATTTTCTCTTTGACGCAATTGGTCAGAGCTACTGTCAGTCAAAGGTCTCAAGCATTGAACGTCACTGTACCAAAGCCCGCCCATATTGCATACCGTGTCCCGATTGGCCCGACCTGTTCTCGGTTGTAGGAAAGAGGCGTGCTACTGAGCCTCGCCAGACCCTAATCCGCTGGCAGGCAATTTTTTTTTTGCCAACGGCTGATTCGGTCTGGTTTATTAACCAGGCTATATAGGCAGCACATCTGACCTTACATGTTTTGATTGATTGATTGAATAGTTTACATACATGTAAAAACCGCAACAGAGTACAAACACTCAGTCCAAAAGGGATAGCACCAAAGAAGTCCTTGCGGTCTTCCATTTAGGCCCTATGCAATCAATACATAGACATGATGAGACATGTATAGTCAGCAAATTGAGTAATACCGGTATATAACGTTTCTTGTTGTATATTCTCTTTCTCTTTTTTCTCTCCATGTTTCCAGCCTTTACTTCTGACTTCCAGTCCAGAGTTGTACTGTGCTGTTGTCTGTCAGACCCTTACAGCCTGTAAATTGCAGGTCATTTTCTTCACTTGAGTTAAATTTACTCAGGAATTTACTGTGCTATTGTCTGTCTTACAGACCTGTGCTGTGCGTCTTATCGCCCTGCTGTTTAGACTGGGCCCATATAGACATGCTTGCACAGCGAATGAGGCTCGGCAGCCATCTCCTGCAGACACGACTGACTGGCTCTGCACATTGTCTCTCAGCAGTAGTCCATCAGATACGAGACGTATGCTCAGACCAAACATCACGCTAAAAAGAGGCAAGAGTATGGCCTCATTCAAGGTTTGTGCAGAGCAGAGTTTTTAAGGAGGTTTTCCCAGGTAACTTGCTTGCTTTACTTGGTGAGAGTTGGGTAGGAGGAAGGGAGAATGAGAGAGAGATTGTGGCTATGCTCACTCATTTTGAATTGACTGGTTGCTTGCACTGCCTTGGTTAGGACAGACAGACAGACAGACAGACAGACAGACAACTGTTTACCAAAACAAGACCTTGGAGTGTCGCTTTCCCTTCTCGTCCTTTCTCTCCTGGCCTTGGTCTGGCTAGTTGTTGATCGATGTAGTGCAGTGGTGCTCAAACGTTTAAAAAATGTCAAGGTCGCCCATAAGGCCATATTCCTTGTTACAGTAAAGGTCCATTTGGAACCCCTTCAAGGCCTAGACCCTTCTTTGAGAACCACTTCTGTTGTGGTTCTCTTTTCCAACCTCTCTTTTCCCATTTTATCCTTGCTCATTATTCAGAACTTTACAGTGTACCTCTCCTCTTTTCCTCTTCTTCTTCTCTCTCGATCCTCTTTTGACCTTTCATACTTTGTTTAATTAGAGTCTTTATGAGGCATGAAATTGGTATTCATTCGGGTGACTCATCGTGTGTGCTCAATGTTCTCATCATCACCATAACAACATACTGTACATATGAACGGTATTCATCCCCTACTGAGGGCTCCCGCCTCCCGGCACCAAACCTAGAGAATGCAGTGTTCAACCTTAAACTCTGCCTCGGTGTATGCTCTCTCTCTCTGTCTCTCTCTCTCTCTCCCTCTCTCTCTCTGTCTCTCTCGTTGGCGGGGCGAATTTCAACATGTCCCCGCAGTTGGAATGCAGCTGCTGGTTGTCTTGTCATCCCATCCTCCACCTCTCCCTCCACCTCACTTCTCGCCATTGCCACCCCCGCGCACGCACGCACGCACGCACGCACGCACGCATGCACGCACGCACGCACAGACACACAGACAAGCTCCTTGACAGTGTGTTTATGAGAAGGTGATGAGCAGGGCGGTAGGAGTGCACACATTGTTACATGAAGGGCAGGCAGGGAGCAGCGTGTGAAAGACAGGGCCGTGCTCTGTTTGGCCTCGTTGGCTTTGCTATCACAAGCAGCTTTGATAAGTGAGCTCTGTGCGGTGCATTAAAACCACACAGTAGGATTCTTTCTTAACCCATTTAGACCCGAGGCAGACTCTACGAATGCCTTCTCAATCAGTAGTTCTCAAACATTTTTATGTATGTATTTGGCTGCAGACCCCCACTTCTGAAAATGGCCCTCAGCCTATCCTTGGCCACCTCATTTATTCTCTTCGGTCCACTACACCAAATGTCACGTCACAATTCAACAGATATAAAGTTGTGAGCTGTAAAGCGGCTAAAGCTGCCTATTTTCACAGAATGTCATTCTATTTGGAGTCTATGACACTTGTAAAAACAGTGTCTATCAAAAACCTGGTGTCATCATTTTGTTGGAATTGCCACAACAAACATGGGTGACCCATGCGTCTCCACACCAGCGATATAGCATTAAGAGAACTTATGCAGCGCCTGCGAATCAGGTGAGACTAAACCCTGTCTCACCTTTGCTCTCTGGCATGTGCTCAAGCAGTTTACATTTGGGGTTTAGGCATTTACATGAACAGTAGATAATTATATTATATGAAGAACTGGTGCTTTTGAAGAACCTTTGCAGTACAGTGTTTTCTGAATCCGGTCAAACAGTCCGCCACGTTAATGGCCAAAACAGAGCTGCTCGACAAGTGAACAACTCATTGGCATTTAGATCAGTTATTTTGGGCCAGCGACACCGTCCTACTACAAGAGTATAAATCTGGTTTAAATATGCAGTCTGCCTGAGAGCTTGTCCTCATCAGCAGTGATTAGTGCTGGACTCTAATCCAGTCCACTACTCCTTGGTCCAGTTTGCAGTGACACAATTAGTCTGGGGCTCTCGCTTGTACGAGCGTTGTTTACTTTTCTCGCTGTGCAAAGTTCAGAGAGAAGAACGTTCCTTTGACCGTTTCTCAAGGGCTGCTAAGACATTTAGAGCCGGCTCACTGTCTCTTTCTCTCAGACTGGCTTGTCAATTTAATGAATTTATCCACTCTTTATTTCTATTTCAGTACATTTCTCTCTCTCTCTCTGTCTCTCTGTCTCTCTGTCTCTCTGTCTCTCTCTCTCTGTCTCTCTCTCTCTCTCTCTCTCTCTCTCTCTCTCTCTCTCTCTCTCTCTCTCTCTCTGGATAATCCCCCATGCTAATGGTGCCTTGTTCTCCCAGCCGTCTAAATCTTTGTTTTGAGTCAGTTGGTGTGAGTGAACAGTTGAATAACACTTTGGGTGGTCATGGTCATGATGTCTGATTTAACACACTGGCAGAGAGAGACATGCACATCACTGTAGTGTACATGTATTCCATATTCCAGTGCACGCACGCACGCACGCACGCACGCACGCACGCACGCACGCACGCACGCACATACGCACGCCTGCGTGCACTTTCTCTGTGTATTTGTCTTACATATAATACACAGCAGTAGGTCCTGATGACACTCCAGCTGTACACACATAGGTCCTGCATGTCCTCGTCAGTCCTACAGCTACTCCAACCCTCTGTGGAATTGATCCATTGATAAGTAATTACCTGGGTCATGGCCGTTTCCTTCCTATCGTTGAGATAGATGCGACTGAGAGGCCATCTTGGCTCTTTCTGTTCATCATCATTATTATAGGGATAGTTCAGATGTTTTTAACTTAAGCTGTATGAAATACTTGCCATTAATATAGTGTTTGCAACTGTATTCATTGATTGCCTGAGTCCTGTGGTGGGAGTTCTGCTCTGGTTTTGGTGAATATTAAGTAGTTCCGGTCATTTTGTGGGGGGCACTGGTGCCACGCATTAAAAGTAAATGAATCCACAAAACTAGCGTCATTTGTATTGTTGACCTATTTCTAAAATATTAGCGCAACTTTCATTCAACTTTGACCCCTCCCTCTATCATATGGAACTATGTTTTGGTCGTAGTGATATGGAACAAAAAACATAGTTCCGTGTGATAGAGGGGTCAAAAATGAACGAAAGTTGCACTAATATTTTAGAAATAGGTCAACAATACAAATTACGTTAGTTTTGTGGATTAATTTACTTTTAAATTAATGGGGGCCCCAGGGGCCCCCACAAAATGACCGGAACTACTTAATATTTCATCAAAACCAGAGCAGAACTCCCACCATGGGACTCAGGCAATCAATTAATACAGTTGCAACCACTATATTAATGTATGTATTTCATACAGCTTAAATTAAAAAAATCTGAACTATCCCTTTAAGCCAGGCAACTCATCTAGAGTATTTGAATGCTTCCACAGTCTGTAACTCCGACCTTGCAAGTGTTGTACACAGAAGGTGTGTCATTTGTCGTTCACTAAAATACTAAAATATATTTGAAGGTGAGGGAGCACTTTATTTTCTGTGCATTGTTAGTGCCCCCGATGTAATATTTGGGTCTTTTTCTGCCTTTATTGATAGATGAACAGTAGACTGACAGGAAATGGGGAGAGAGATGGGGGGGGGGGGGGGGGGGTTGGGGGGTGACATGCAGCAAAGGTCATTGTGGATGGGGACTTGATTGAACCCGTTACCAGCCTAGGGGGCCCAGACGGCTACACCAGCCACCCAGTGAGTGCTTCTGATGTAGTAGTATTTGAAAAATGTCAAGATAAACTTAAATCATCATGACAAGGTAATTCATAGTAATGCCCATTGACAGGGAGAAGATCGAGATAATTACTCCCCATTGTTTCAAATGATGTAGTTGTGGTTGGGACATTTTTGTGCTTCTGAGGTATAATATCATGCCAGAGCACTTGTTCTGGGCAGCCTTGGGGGATTTGAAGGCTTGCAGGGGAT
>NC_136805.1:23850290-24057790 GCF_951216825.1 Electrona antarctica
TTCCGTTCCAGATAGACAGTCTGAACCACAATTTGACCCACATTTCGTACCTGCTAGATTTTCATCTACAGAAACTTATACTTCCTCCCCAATGTCTGCAGATGTCTAATTATATCAGACACAAGTCCCCTGCAGTTTACTTTAATTCTTTTTGCGTAAGAGTTTGGGCGACAGCTGAAGAGCCACAAGCACTTCCTATTCGCATTATTACTCAGCACATCCTTACTCTTTCTCTACAGCATGCTTTCAATGGAAAATAAAGGCTTGAAAGAGTAGTCCATCTTAATTGAGGGTTATTTAGTGATATACCTTTACTACCTGCAGGTGAATAGAGCCCCCGGAGGTTGAAAGCCTTAACCATAATAAGGGGATTCTCCGTCACTTTTGATGTTTGATGTCGGTGTTCTCACGTGCATTTTTGTGGTGAACATTTGCCAGGGTATGATCTGGGTTTCAATGGAGCATGACGGATATATTAACTGTGAGTGTGAGCATGCTAATGTCATACGATAGCATGGCCAACTAAAAACAACCAATCTTTAAGCTCACAACGCATTGCATCCACAACACGTTGTTAGCTTATAGATTGGCTATTTTTTGGCAGCGACACCGTCTTATGAGGAAGCATAAAGTGAGCCTAACCTTGACGAATGTTTTAGTTGCTCTGCTATTTCAAAAACGTCTGGGTTTCAGAGGCTATGGATGGTGTGACATAACTGAAGTTGTATTGCATTGTGCTATCTAGATGTAGTGCAGAATGTCTGTGTGATGCACACACTTCATAATCTTCATCATAAAGCAGAGCCGTATTGACAGGAACCCTACTTTAACAAAACAAAACAAAACAAAACAAAAAGTGTGAAATTGATTAGCCTACATATTTTCCCCAAATTGGTCCATTTGTGTGATCTCATTTTACTCTGTATATTGAATTGCAGGACGAAATCATTGTTTTGGTTTTGGTTCAGAAGAAAGAGGTTTATACTGTACTGAACACTTTGATTGATTGAATACTTTATTAGTCAGAGTGGAGAATGAGCAGGATCAACCACATTGCAATTATCGTGCAGATTGTACGCTGTGCCCTGATAACCATAATGCTTCTCTCCTATCACACCCACATTCAACTCATAGTGTATATCTTTTTTTTGCAGCCGAACCAGAGTCAGAGATGGTAGAGGGCATGTGGCTCGGAGTGACAGTGGCCAGCCAGAGAGACGCGCCAGAGGGACGGGTGATGGTGAGATAATGCGCCATTTAAGTTCAAGTTTAACCACATGCTCCCTAGCATCCATATGGTGTCATAGTCATGTCCTAAAATAATTCAGAGAAAATAGCCAATCCACATGTGAGCTTGTAGACAGGCTATTTTCGGTGAAGAGATGGTGTACTGTAGAGGGGAAAGGTGAAGAGATGGTGTACTGTAGAGGGGGAAAAGAGATGGTGTACTGTAGAGGGGGAAAAGAGATGGTGTACTGTAGAGGGGGAAGGTGAAGAGATGGTGTACTGTAGAGGGGGAAGGTGAAGAGATGGTGTACTGTAGAGGGGAAAGGTGAAGAGATGGTGTACTGTAGAGGGGAAAGGTGAAGAGATGGTGTACTGTAGAGGGGAAAGGTGAAGAGATGGTGTACTGTAGAGGGGGAAGGTGAAGAGATGGTGTACTGTAGAGGGGGAAGGTGAAGAGATGGTGTACTGTAGAGGGGAAAGGTGAAGAGATGGTGTACTGTAGAGGGGAAAGGTGAAGAGATGGTGTACTGTAGATGGGAAAGGTGAAGAGATGGTGTACTGTAGAGGGGGAAAAGAGAGATGGTGTACTGTAGAGGGGAAAGGTGAAGAGATGGTGTACTGTAGAGGGGAAAGGTGAAGAGATGGTGTACTGTAGAGATGGTGTACTGTAGAGGGGAAAGGTGAAGAGATGGTGTACTGTAGAGATGGTGTACTGTAGAGGGGAAAGGTGAAGAGATGGTGTACTGTAGAGATGGTGTACTGTAGAGGGGAAAAAGGAGGGCACCAACTTCCACCCCTGCCATGCAGACCCCAGTCAATGACATATAGCGTTTTAAGTTGTTAATTTACCAACATTATTCCTGCAAACATGAATTATGATTAAATAATGTGTAAGGGATAAAACATGGAATGTGTGTAAATACTACACTTTCTTCAGAAGAAAACAATGCCTATGATATGATGATTAGACAATCACTTTGCCTGAACACAAATGTAAGAATGTTGTTTAGAAACTTGCTAGGTTTGATGTTTACCTGGTATCCTAGTTACTTTATTTGCTTTACCCTGTTGTTTGTTGAATAGGGTTCATATGCCACTTACTCCAGTCTTGCACTTTGTCGCTCTGGATAAGAGCTAAATGCCTAAATAGTAAATTGTTACTTGGTGCAAATACTGTATTATTTGGAGTAAGACTATGGTATTGTGTGTCAAAGTCACAAGCTGCAGTAAGAAATGTAATGCTGAAATGCTTTGATAAAAGGCTACTGGTGTGCACAGCCAACCCCAGTGGGTTCAAGTGCAGCTGCGCAGGATAAAGAACTAATTGCAAAAAGGAGAAATATCAACTCAGTCCCTACACTAGTATATGTATTCCCCACATACAGTAGGTCAGGCCTGTTGAAAGTCTATTCTATGTGACCAAAACATTGTGAATACAGGAAGTAAATAAAGCCATTACAATTCAATTGCATTGATCTGAAAACTGAAAACTGATTTTAGAGGTTGTCAGATTGGACAGAGTGCAATTTCTAACAACTATAGAGAGACAACTATACACTCTGGTGCAGTGGGCAGCCACATAAGGTAGCCACATTTGGCATAGGTCATTTTGTAAAACACAAAAGCATGTTGTATAATACACCCGTATCTGCTGTACAGGCATGTGGCCACCGATATGTGAAGCTCATCGATGGAGGTTACGAGAAGCAGCGGCGAATGGTGGGAAAGTGCTACATTAGGAGCAATGACTTGACGTACGACACCGGCGACATATGGCAGGATGATGAGCCCAGGGAGTGCAACCCCAATAACGACTATGAGATGGAAGGCATGTGCAACATGGGCATCTCCGGTGGCATGACTGACACTGATATCTACATGGGCACTCCAGGAAGCTACTTCTGGCAAGGTGGGCACCAAAGAGTTACCCACAGAGAAAGAGTGCTTTGTGACACCTTATAGAAGCTCCTCTTTCATGCACTTAATTGTCTCCACCAGGCCGAAGGCATGGGGAGAGAGTATGTTTTGCACTCCGTCCGTGTGTGTGTGTGTGTGTCCGTCCTTCCGTCCGTCTGTTACCAGCTAATCTCCGGCACCGTTAACCCGGTCGATGCCAAACTTTGCACACACACTCCCTGGATGCCAACGATGAACCTCTGCCCCGCATTTTCCAGAACGGCCTGTTATAGCGCCACCAGGAGGCCGACTTTTGTAAAACACATTTTTTGATATTACTCCTCCAGATTCTGTCCAAAAATCTCACAAATCGTTACACAGTATCTCTATGGTCATGTGCTCAAGTCGGATCTGTCCGATATTTCATATTCCATCCTAATTGGCTATAATTGGCTTTCACAGTTTGCAAGATTGCCCCGTTTTGAACAAAAGCCTCAAATCATGAACGCAGCATGCAATTTACGTGAAATCTTTCACACATTTTCTTACTAGGCTGAGGAATATATCCCACCCTTTTCACATTGGCCTGTTATAGTGCCACCAACAGGTTGATTTTTGCAAAACACATTTTTGGAACAAAATGCCTCAAGTCATCCAATTGCCATCAAAGGCAAACATGTTTATATTACTCCTAAACATTTTGCCAAACATCTCACACAGTCCTATCCTCCTGGTGGAGACCTGTGCCCAGAAGGGCACTTTTTCTAGTCTTTATATATTCTGCACTGATACAGTTTACAGTTCTATCTTCAATGTTGCATACTAGAAACAAATTATAGCTAAAAATATAACACAAAACTATTGTTTTCTGTAAGCTCATCCCATCCAACCAGTCACCTAACCACATAAGACCAGTTATCTGAACATTAATTGTCACATCCAATCAGTAATCACCAAATAAACAACAATTCCTCAGGTATGGTGCAGGTACGGCAAGCATGCAGTCTTGGCTACATCTATAAAGCTAAAAAGTGTGTGTTTTGTGACTTAACTTTGAAATAATAGGTAGGTTTGGCAGACATGGATTACCACCCGTCGGAAACTACAGTGCTTACAGAGTATTACTCTAACAATAGGATTATTCCCTGTCTGGGAAAAGCAGTCAATTTTGTAGGAAGCAAGTAATAACATTGTTTGGTGGTTTATCTTTTATAAAGGTAATGTTCTTGTTACGTGGAGAGATCCAGATCCTGAACGCCAGTGGGACGTGAACAATAAGGAGTTTGGACAGATGGGAAAAAACGACAATTACATGGGTATGTATTCTAGCTTCTGGCTCCTCTAGCTTCTGCGATGAATGGGATAGATCCAGCAATGTATATAAATGTAACACTCTGACTCACTCTACATAGTTGAAAAACTACAATACATTGACCAATCACAGATTTAATGTCCAGAAGTGTTACAAAGAAGGTAACAATTAAAAGTATGATATACAAAAAACTGCAATGTCGGTCCCCACACACTCTCTGTATGTACTGAGGGAGAACCAGAACAAACTTGTTTATATACACACTATTTTCAATAAATAGTGTGTCACATGAACCCCCACTTTTATAATGAGTAGGAAACAACGTATAGATTCCCTGTCAATCATCACTTTAGTCCCACTGTGGGGCGGTAGCTATATCTGCACTACAGAGACGGAGACCCTTCCCCCTGTGTGTATTTTCTTTTACTTTATTGTCTCCACCAGGCCGAATGTGGATTTTTGCAAATCCCTTTTTAATGGAACAAAATGCCTCAAATCATTCAATTGCTATCCAAGGCATAAGAAGAAATCACCATTTTCACATTGGCCTATTATAGCGCCACCAGGAGGCCACAACCTGCCCTGCTCTGGTGGAGACCTGTGCCCCGAGGGGCACTTTATCTAGTTCGGGATATTTCTGTTAGTCAACCTTTGGACAGTTGTCCTTCCCTGATTGGTCACATATGACGTGACCCTTTCCCAGAAGAAAACGAATTGGAACCGACCGATGTACTTGTTTAATCCATTGAGACCTGGAACGCATCCATGTCACGTTAGCGTTTAACCACATTAACCATTAACCCATTTTGGTGTTTTAAACATGTTATAATTTAGCTATTGAAAAATAGCAGATCTACAAGCTCATAGCGCGCCACCGAGTGGCGCGCTATGAACTTGTAGGTCTGCTATTTTTGAAAAATCGTTAAAATGTGCCTCAAATCTTTCCGAAAATTGTCATGATTTAGAAAACTTTTTTTTTTAATTTCGACGTCAGGCCTGAATGGTTTAAACTTGAGTAGTAATAAGCTTTACATACTGTAGTAACCTTACTTGAGTAGTAATAAGCGTTACATACTGTAGTTACTGTAGTAACCTTACTTGGCTTATAATAATACAATATCTTAACGTCGGGTTTCACAGGTTATGCCGTTGTGGAGGAGAAGAAGTTGCTGATTGGTGATGAATACACAGTGGTGACGGGGTCTCCCAGGGACCAATCAAAGGGCTCCGTGACGCTGGGCAGGCAGGAAGGCACCATGTTAATACCAGCGTTGGTCATCCCTGGAAAACAAGTGGGCTCGTACTTTGGGAGCAGCCTGGCTGTCACCGACCTCAACAGTGATGAGTACGTTACCACATTAGGGATACCCCATTCACCACAGAGTGTGTCTACACAGTATTGTAGCCAAAAATAATCTTCTTATTAGCACTTAATCATATCACATTGATATTACTAGAGCAGTGCACGCTGGGCCTACGCTGACCTAGGCTGTAGACGCTATCATTAGTTTTTGGCAGAAGTACTGCTCAAGAAAATGATGTTGATGCTTTACAAATCAGTTTACATTCTCTGTGAATGAAATAAGTGTTGTGATTGGTCAGAAAAATACCGGGAGATACATCTGACGGACACTTCCGCTTGCAGAGCCCGGGCAGGCTTTTGTGCTGGTTCTGGACAATGGTGTATCCCACCACTCACAGAATGTCAAGGCAATTATGTTTATGAACTGTCAAATAAGTCTACTCTATAGGTCTAGACACCTTCTCAGCTCCTGCTGTAGATTCGCCTGGCACCTGCTACCTAAAGCTCTGGCGCCCTCTGGTGTTCAAATCTGAACTGAAGAGCCAATCTATTTACCAAAAAGAAAAACAATTTCTCTCTGTTCTCCTAATTACAAGATGTAAGCCAGCAACCAACAGTTATTTATTATTATTATGATAATGATTATCATCATTAATAATAATTTGTATTTGTTTATGTGTAATAAAATCTTGGTGAATCTGTATGTTATGCTCTTAATGCAGCAGTGCTCAGTAGCTCTGGTCCATGGTGTAGCTAGCTATGGAATCTGGTGTTATGTGAATGTGTATCTTATGATCTTAATGCATCAGTGCTCTGTAGCTCTGGTGTAGCTAGCTATGGAATCTGGTGTTATGTGAATCTTATGATCTTAATGCATCAGTGCTCTGTAGCTCTGGGCTGTAGTGTTGGAATGGATGACTGATGTAAAGATTAGAGGAGGGAGGCTGCTACTCTTCAGCAGCCTCGATAAGGTCTGTCATGATGACATCATAGTCCTGGCATGATGTTCCCCTGTAAACCATTGGTTCTCAAACGTTTTAATTTCAAGGACCCACATATCTCTGAGATTGTACAAATGGAACTAAATAAAATGGACCCTTAAGCCAGCTCCACACTGCCCTGACGATCGGCAGTCTCCAGTCGTGAGACTGTCCACAGGAGACTCCCCGACAAGAAGCTCCCGTCGCTTGCCGCCCAAGTGCCTGATCGATGCGTCGGAACCCGTTGATGAAGAACCGAACATGTCCGGTCGGTTGCCGATGTCGGGAGCGACGCTATCCATGTTGTAGTGATGAGGGGGGTAAATTACTCCACTGTAGAGTGGACTTCTAGTCTGCTCGTCATGTTTCAGGGCTGACTACTGGTGTGGTGTGTGAACTAAATACCATATTCTCAATATCAACTCAATTAATATATGTAATACTAATCAACTCCAGTCTCCAAATCAACTCCAAAGCAAGACTAGCGAAAATAATGCTATCCGTTTGTGTGAAGCGCTGTGTTGCCAGATTCTGTGAGTGAAACAAGCGACCAGGTCTATGAAAACAAATCCAAAAGAAGCAACCAGTTTCACTACTTGAGCTATCAGCTATTTTTTTAAATGAATCATGAAAGCAAGCCCAAATAAGCAACTACTACAGAAATAAGCCAAAACTATAAAGCAACGGGCAACTATGAATATTAAGCTAAGATTTGTTACTGTTACGGCCCTTTAAAATTGGCTCGAACACCAAGGACCATGACATAATAAGGACAATCAGTTTAAAAGTTTACCAAAAATATACCAAATTTATTTAAAAATCGGGCAATAAATGGACACTGAACCCCAAACAAGCCAGGAATGCAACACACAAGGAAACACTGAATAGCTTAATAAATAAAGGGTTAACTTAACTGCCGAAACAATAACTGATAAACTCAAAACCTAACTAGGCATCCTACCAAACAAAGATATGGGCTGGTAAACTTATAAGTGGGGGAGCTATGCACTATGTGCATGTCGGAGTCCCCAGACTCGCCATAAACTACCAAAACCAAAATAAGAACTAAACTAACCAAAAAACCAAACGGCAAACGAATACTTACAACCAGCCCAGTAACTGAAAGTAAAGAAAAACAAGAGCAACAGAACACAAGGGAACACAACTTTTCAGGTTGGGTGTTTGGGAGACAATGAGCTGCTCTCCACAGCTCCTCTTTCTAGCCTGCTACGAATCACTCAATCAAGGAACGGCTGACACAGGGTGTGGCAGCCAAGTGATTGACAGGTGAGTCTCTAGACCAGCAGCATAGATCATAGCAGCATAGATAGGCACTACAACAGAAGAAAGACATTAGTGAACCAACAGATAAACAAATGATAGAGTCTGGTTAGAGAGTGTATAGTGTGCCAGCACAGAACACCATGCGTTGATGCCATGTGTGCATATGTGCAAGCACCTAACAGTTACAAACTATATATTGTTTATAATTCAAAAGGTGGGTGTTTAATCATTGTGTGTTTTGTTTGTTCTAGCTGGAACGACCTGATTGTGGGCGCTCCGTTCTACTTTGACCGCAATGAATACGAGGGTGGAGCTGTGTACGTCTTCATGAATGAGAACGGATCTTTCCAGAAGACCACTAAAATTGTGCTGAAAGGCCCTGTGGACTCCGGGTTCGGCTTGGCTCTGGCCGCCATTGGGGATGTCAACCAAGATGGATTCCAAGGTATATCACTATTCTTTTTTTTCTTTTTACATTCGGTTCCATCAACGTAACCCATCACTGTAAAATGTTGTATATTCTGATAGTAACACTTTACTATCTCTCTCCTGAATGGATACAATAGACCATATTCACATGGTGGCCATCTTGCCATTAAGTTAATGAAATGCCACCCCGTTGCCACCAAAGAGATTCTAGAACGAGACGAAACTCCCATTAAGTCCCATAGTAACAACCAGCGCCCAGTGCCTCCGCCATTTTGGAGTGATGACGTAACTTCCGGTTACTTAAAAAAACCATTAAAATATCATGCTGTACAAAACAAAAACTTGTTTTTATCCTATTCTACTCATATATTGATCTACTATCATATTAGTAACTAATAACATATTCATTCAGTATGTCAGGGTGCATGTGTGTGCAACTGCACATGCATGTATACACGTGCGTGCGCTGTTTGAGGTGTTACATAGAACGTGCTGCCGCCATCTTGGAGTGATGCGCCATCTAGTGGTGATCCAAAACAATCGCAGCATTTAAGTGCCAAAAAGGTGGTTATGTGAATATGGTCTATTGGGTATCCTGACCTAAAAATGCATTCTCTGTTTACTAAAGAGTCGGAGAGGCAGGGAGACCCCAGTTACTGAAGAAACAGCATTGATTACAACCAGAATATAGAGCTATTTAACAAAAATCACTAATTTTCTTTAGGTCAGATGTTAAAAATACAGGTCATATGCTTTGAGGTATGGCTCTGATTGTGAATGTAAGGGAAATAAGCAATTACTTAGTTATTATTCTACGTTGTGTGGGATTTATGATATGATTTATCCATCATTGTAAAACACTGGATCTATCTACACTATGGAAAGGAAGTCATTATTTTAGAGTTACACAGTGATTATGCTTTGTTTAACAGGAAAAGGTGTATGTGGCATTTGCCCAGGTATTGCATGTGATAAATGTTCATATCCAGCAGTCAAAGCAGTGCATTATGCATTTTTTAAATCTTGCAAATAGTATACAATAATAAGAGACACATTATTGCCTGCCTCAATATCTTATACGTTTATTTAATACAAATGCAGCAATTTTATTATCTGAGAAGTTATAATTGCAACTAATCGTGGTATTCTCCTAGTAGCTTTCTTGTGCCACCTAGAGGGCAGACACACTGCTTACACAAGGCTGCCATTACAGTCTTTCCTGCAGCCTTCATTCTTTCATTGACTAATGACTATCCCTATTTTTACATAGATTTTGCTGTGGGCGCCCCCTTCCATGATACAGGAAAAGTCTATATATGGACAGGAAGTAGGGAGGGAATCTCGGAGGAGCCAAGTCAGGTAAGAGCCTGGTGGATATTCACTGTGGTGGATATAAACTCACATTGCATTCAGCTATCGGTTTTCATCCTCTGTGGCTTTGTCACCATCTACAGGTGATTGAGGGTAAGTCAGTGGGCAATGGCGGGTTCCAGACTTTTGGCTACTCCATCAACGGGGGGATGGACATGGATGGTAACCGATACCCAGACATCCTAGTTGGATCCCTTGATGACCGCATTGCCCTGCTCAGGTAGTAATTATGAAAAGATATTCACAACCCAGGAATGTTAAATATCTACTGTATCATATTATGTGTTTTGTACATTGCTGCTGTAATTCATTATTTAATTAATTAAATTGTTTTCTCAGAGCTCGCCCTGTTGTCCATCTCTTCAAGAACTTCACTGTAGAACCATCGATTGTGGATGTCAACCAGTGTACCCCAGGGAAACCAGCATGGTGAGAATATTCTATTGTATTATATTATCCCTTTTATTCTGTCTTTTCTCAAAAGAGAAATGTGTTTACAATAAATATTAAACATAACAAATCACCACCACAACTCATCAGACCACACAGGGAGTCAAAGGAGACCTGATTTAATTTCGTTGTGAATTTTTGTAGTAGTTAATGACAAACACAAAGCTGAAATCCCGGGGACATAGATCGTTTTGTTGTTTTAAATGTGCTTTATAAATAAAGTGGATTGGATTGGAAACGTGTATATTCATTACTGTAATTTTAAAATGATTTTTGCAGCCACAGGATGCAACTTAATCTTGTTTGCAAATAAAGCAAATTTGTGGGATGGATGTTTTTTGATATCCCTCTAATCTTACATTTGTAGATTGTGAAATACAGTAGAAATCCTGCAACCTCTGCGATAATGACATCATATATCATTGCCATTTTATTGTTTGTATAATGGCAGTCCTTTGTCTCTTGCAGTATTACAGCGAAGTTGTGTTTTAGCTACACGCTCAGCAATGGCAACAAAGACTTCAAGAAAGATATCAGTAAGTGTCCTCCTTTACATGTTTTTAAAAAAATATATATTCACAGGTGGTATGTGTATAAGTCTTGCTATTTAAAGACTTCCCTTATTAACAATCAAAGTAAAAAAGATAAACAGTAAACGTGTATACTGAAGTCATGTACTGTAATATCCCTGCAATCTTCATAGAATGTGGACATGTTGTTGACCATTTATTAATTTCTCTTCGGTGTACTCACTTCAACCAGTAGTTTCTCCTGGATTTATGACCAACACAAAGATTTGATCCCTGTGTGAGATCAGCAGAGATTAGCTCTCTTGTGTTTTTTAATCTCCCCCGTAGCGGTGAAGTACACAGTGGAGACAGATAAGGACAGGAGGAAGAGTGCTCGTATTCTGTTCGCAGAAAACAAAGATGACACTTTCACAGGCACCCTGAACCTGCCCTCCCACAAACCTAAATGTGTGGTGCTGCAGCTTACTGTGGCGGTAAGGAACAGAGACACACATACACACACATACACACTGTAACTGTTCAAATAGCCAATGTATATAGGTTTAAAGTGCTCATGTGTTAGTCGCTTCTTTTGGGCTTGTTTTCATATACCTGGTTGCTTATTTATTTCGCAAGATCTGGCAAACACTGATTGAAAGGCAATATCTGTTGCCTTTGAGCGTTGACCTACTATAATAGCTATAGACACTTCTTTGACGTGAACTAAGAGCCTCGGTTGATTCTGCAGGCAAATGTGAGGGACAAGCTGGAGCCTGTGGTCTTTTCGCTCAATGTGTCCCTTCAAGAGCAGAAACCCAAATCCAGACGCGCCCTCCAGAACCTGGACTCCTTCCCAAGTCTCAGCCAGAAGCAGAAACTCACAGCAAGAACCGAGGTATATACTGTAAAGCTGAGTTTATATAGCGTGTGTGTGTGTGTGTGTGTGTGTGTGTGTGTGTGTGTGTGTGTGTGTGTGTGTGTGTGTGTGTGTGTGTGTGTGTGTGTGTGTGTGTGTGTGTGTGTGTGTGTGTGTGTGTGTGTGTGTGTGTGTGTGTGTGTGTGTGTGGTATGACTTTCTCGTTAACTGTTTTGCTAACTTCCACAGATTAACTTCCTGAGGGAGTGTGGGTTAGACAACAAGTGCACAAGCAACCTGCAGCTGACAGCTGAATATGCTAGTGCGGAGGGAGACGTTTACCCCAGGTACATGAAGGCCCCTCTCATTCACGCACGTAAGCGTTTAATTAGCCGACTGAATTTCACGCCTCAAAACTGTGTTTGAATGTGTGGTGCTGGAGGGAGTGAATTACTGTACACCGGATAAAATGATAATGAGAAAACCGACATCAGACGGATATAGAAAAATTAATTGTTGCCAAACAACAAAATAGTTTTTCAATCTAGGAAAGCATCTGGGTCATTTCATAATTTGGCTATTCAAAAATAGCAGAATTTTTAACTCATATATTTACTTCTAGGGGATCCCTGGAAGTAAATATCATGATCATGATTGGAGGAAGGCCCCTCTCATCCTGATTGGATGAAGGCTTTGCCACCCGCCACCAAAACTGAAACTAGGGTTTTTTGACCCCAGGGGCTCACTGGGGACAGGGAGGAACTCCTTATATGGTCAGCACACTCTATAGTAGGGAGGATTATCCAGAAAAAAATAAAAAAGAAGTGATATTTGAATTAAGTCAAATCACTGAATATACCTTTAATGGATTAAAGTAAATGATGCTTCGTGTTAATAATTCCATACAACCTACTGCTTGCTGACTACTTGTGCACGGTTGTCCACATGCTCAGACAAGACAAGCGCCAGGTACTGCACTACAACAGCAACGTGAAGAAGATCATGCTGAAGGTGAAGGTGACCAACTATCCTGCTCCAGGGAAGCTGGCCGAGGACGCACACCAGGCTATGTTAAACGTCACCATTCCTGACACACTCCGGTACTCTGGTGTCAGGTCCGAGGTACGTCCACAAGAGGGCAGCGTACATCTACTAACTATTGCATTTTCATTATTTTCATTATTTTTTTTAACCCCTAATCCAGATTAACCCTGACAGACCTCAGCCCCACTTTGAGAAACTGTGTCCTTGATTATTGAAATTAAATGTTTCTTCCCAAGCCTTTGGTTTAGCTTAGATAAAGTGTCTGTTTTTTAGTTTTAGTTTTCTTTACAGTGGCCTATGTTGACACCATTCTCACAAAAACCCACTGGTTTCACATACATTTTCTGCTCTCTTTTCATTCATTTCTGTCATACGTAGGACCCCAGTGATGTCATTGAGTGTCATTCTGAGGACAGTACATTGACATGTGAACTGGGCAACCCGTTGAAGGGCAACGAGAAGGTACATTTTAATAATCACACACCAACACTACAATGTATGCTATTGATTTGTCTTCCCTGATTTGGAGTTAAAGCTGCACTGTATGTAACTTTCCTCTTGAACCCCGGTCTCCTGCGCAAGTGCTGACATTTTTACCATTGAGCTAATAGAGCCTTGCCTCGCAAGATTCATTGAATCTTGACCTTCAGGTCACAATTTGTGTCAAACCAGAAACAGGGTCGTGACAAAGGTCGTCTCACCTAGACACGGGATCTAAATGTCTCAACAGAAGAGCAGGGAGAGGCCCGGACGGTTATCTCAACCGTCTGGCCACCTAGGCTGCTAAGCCAGCCTGACGGTGTGCCGCGGGTTCGACTCCTGATCCCGACAGCCTTTGCCGCGTGTCATCCCCCATCTCTGTCTCCCCATTTCCTGTCAGTCTACTTTCAACCTATCAATAAAGGCAGAAAAAGCAAAAACAATATCTTAAAAAAAAAGAAGAGCAGAGAGAAAAAATATTCCCATTTGTATAAATTATATTGTATTAGCATAAGATTGGACAAAATGACACTTTATACATAGAAGAAAGTTACATAGTACCGCTTTAAGTTTAGCTTGGTTTCTCATGTATTTTCATCCATCTCTTTCATGTTCTTCATTGTAGTTTAGTTTGCTTGCATTATTGAAAAAGTATATAAATTATAAAATAACATTTAAAGCAAATTATAAGCAAAATGTGTGAGGCAGGTTTTTATTTTCTTGATAGTCATATCAACATTAAGTTTAATAATTATGACACCACAACCACATCAAAATAAAATACTTATATTTTCCTTTGCGATATAACAACCTTAATTTACTTTTCTATAACATCAGAATATAATGATCATTAGATTGAGAGCACTAACTCCACCTTTCTCCCAGACTCCCTCCCCAGTCAGAGTTCAGAGTTTGAATGAATGGAGAATGATGTGCAGGATGTAATCTGCATGCACATGTGAGGGGACATTTAATTGACATTTTTCTTTGACTAAAAAGAACAATCCTCTCACACACTTATGCCAGTGATCATCACCCTACCCTGTGCCAATGTTGGTTGGTACCCGTGCCTTACGTTGCTTACCCCTGGTCTAAATCATAAAGGATTGAAGAGTTATGAGATTAGCCCACCATCCCTGTTTCAAATGCTGTACAGCGGTGCAATTATCGAACCTCGCGCTGCCACAACGTACGTGTGCAAACTCTCCAGTGCAGCTTTAAAACTAATTTAAACAACATTATTTCAAATGTATTTTGTGAGCAGTCTCCCTTTGTGTCTCTGTCCCTTTTATTATGATAGGTAGCACTGCAGCTTATTTTTGAGACAACAGAGATCAATCTGGACACGCAAGAGATTATATCTCAGTTACTCCTGTCCACGTAAGTATTACTAAACATATCTGCATACAGACACTACTGTGTAGAGATAATACCCGAGGTACAATTGTAATTTAAAAATCTTGTTATAGTCCCAGTTCTGGTTCAACAAGCAGTATGTGACTGATCCTGATTGCATACTATATTGAAACAAAAACAAAATGACTGTAGATTGGAGGGAATTTTGAGGAAATGGAACAACATCGATATAGTTTCTATCGCAATTGTGCCACAATTCTTTTTACATTTGTTTTACATCACTAATAATAACTCAATATGACTGAGGAAGCGATATTAATATGATGTGTGTGCTTGGTTCAGTCTGAGTGAGCAGTTTGACCTGGTGGCTGTTCCAGTGGCGCTTCTCATTGAGAACACCATCCTCACCTCCTTCTCCATGTGAGTACACAAGTTCAAGTGAATGACAAGGCTGGAACGGTGCATTTAATCGTTTAGAAAAGATAATTGATAATCACTATTAATCAATGGGAAATTGTCAAACTTTCACTTTTCTCCTCAATTTTGTATTATTATAAAAATTATATATAATGGAAATAGCAGATCTACGAGCTTGTAGATGGGCTATGTTCGCAATTTTATTTGAACAACGAAGTATTAAACAGGACTTAATTAGTTAACCACACTTTCAGACTACTTTTTTCACATCAATTTGTTATGTAAAATATAAAACAGATTACAGAGAAACACTGCTAAATTATAGAAGAAGTAATCGACAGAATAATCGCTATAAAATATAATGATATAAGCCTCTGTCCATAACGCATGACGCTTGTATCGAAGTAAAAGTAAAACATGCGCAGCCCCTGTAAAGTGTATGTCAAATACCCCTTTAACTCTTAGGACTTTGACAATATCATGTTTCGTTGTTGTTGTTTTAAATTATTACCGTCTTTTACATAGAAAGCGACTAAGCGTCCCCTAACATCTAAGCATCCTCGATTCCTCCCTCCCCTGCAGAGACAAGTCAACGGTGCAGACCTCCTTCAGTGGCGAGGTGGTGGGGGAGTCGGCCATGGTCAGCAGCAGTGACGTGGGCAGCCTGGTGGAGTACACCTTCAGCGTGAGTCACCTCCACCACCACAGACCACATTACAACAGGGCTTTTATGTTGCATCTGCGTGGGTACACAGAGCCACGGTGGCCACAACAACCCCACACGGCCCGCTGGAATCAGCAGATTTATTCTGGGGAGATTTACTATTACACACGAGGGAAGGTTTATTTGATGACCTACGTCTGGTGGTCTGGTCATCAGCTCACAGACAAGATCTACTGTTAGCGGTCGTTGCACAAAGTCTCTTTTTTTTGTTAACCTTCATTTGACTAGGAAGTCACATTGATGTCTCTTTTTTCCCCAGACCTGGCCAAGGAATAGCAGCCAAAAACAAGCATTAAAAAAAGAACACAGTCCAGCAATTAAAGTGAACAAAAGCACACAAGGCACGCCAGTGTGAAATATAGTTCAACCAGAAGAGAGCAAAATTTGAATGTTTGAATGTGATTTATTTAGGGACAGAGGGATACAACATGTTATAAGACATAAGCCCTGTCAGTTACTAAGGGATTTAGCAGCCAGTGTGATTTACCATTATTAACTTCCGGGATGGCATAGCATTCACCCGTAACAATCTCTTAACCCATTTAGACCTGAGGACGCATCTGTGTCATATTATAGCTTTTAATGCAATCTGCAAAGCTCCACTGCAAGTTCCTGTATCACACAGCATGTGAATCCCATCCATGAATTTATTGACTGTGATGACTTTTGTTCCCACCAGGTGGAAGTGTTGGGTTCACCTTTAGGTAGCATGGGAACGTTGGCTGTGGAGTTTTCTTGGCCTTTCGAGGTGACCAACGGCAAGTGGCTTCTCTACCTGACGGAGATCGTCTTCAAGGGGACGTCACAGACACACTGTGTTCCCGGTGATGGTGTTGTCAATCCACTAAACCTCACTGTAAGTGAAGTTTATATTCTGATGAAGAGAAATTAAGATTTTCCCTGAAAGGCAAAAACAATGTTGATCTTGCTGCTCATGCTGTCTGTCTAGAAGAGAGTTGGGAGACCTAACACAACTTTGTGGTGTATTGGCCATGAACTGAACTGAAATTAACGGAAATTAAATTAAAGGGCAAAAGAACTGCAGACTTTGCAGTGAGGCGTGAAACACAATCCTAGCTCACAATAAATGAACACGCAACATTATGTAAATGGAGCAAACAGGGTGTACTATGCCACCCTGGCTACTTTCTTTACCCTTGTGTCCTTACTTGCTGTTCTGAGGTCAGTGACTGTGAACAGCGGTAAGCTGAGCAGTGTGCACGAGGTCGTACAGTGTGAAAACTCCTCCGTGCCAAAACCACCGTCTCTCAGAAATAATATTTGGAAAAACCTCGGCCAGACAAGAACGCTTACTCATAGGGTCAAAAATAGATAACCATTCTGAGTTTGGCTTAAGTATAGACAGTGGAAATGCTATTTTGGGAAGACCATAATGTCTTTATCGAAACCAGCAATTATTTAGCACCAAGCCCAGTGATGTCATGTGTTTCTTTGTTTTCCTTTGTCTCCCGCCTGTCTTCCAGTTGACCGAGGGCAAGCGCAAGCGTCCCAAGCGACAGATCGCATTGGGCGATGGCGACAACAACGTACAGCCACATATACTTGAACCGCAGGCAGCCATCACACTGACAACAAATCGAAAAGAAGACATTAAATTGGTGAGGGCGGCCACTGCCTTAATAAGAGCTGCACGATTCATGCTCAAATGTGAATCTCGATTTTCCTCCACAAGAATTGTTGTCTTTAGTCTGTATTTGCTGAAAATTACTACATTCAAAATGTGGTGCCTGGAGCCTACTACTGTGGCTTTAAACAGACAACATCAAAGTGCTTGACTTAAACCTCTCTTAAATTCTCTCTCTTGTAGCAAAAACATAAGAGTAACTCAAATTAATTGGACAGCCAACTAGTGCTGCATGATTCTTGCTTAAAATGGGTGTCTGAATCTAGATCTTGATCTTTTTTGATTAATTGTGCATCACTGAGTGGAAGTTTAAAACTGCTGTGTGCAGTACAACCTTTAGGGAACATTGAGTAGAATATCATTACAATCAAGGAAACAGCTTTGCGTAGATCACACCTTTTTAGATAAAACGTGTGCATGTGTGTGTAGCAAAGCTTGATGGCAGTATTGACACTGATTTCCAATCCTTACAGGTTACATTTGGTTAAATATGTTGTACACTTTCAGCGTTAAATGAACACTCATAATATGGCTGTGTTAATATGCATTGTTTCTGAAGGACTGCTCCTTGGGCTCAGCGCGTTGTGTGACCTTTACCTGCCCTCTGCTCAACATGAATACCTCAGCCAAGGTCATCGTCAGGTCCCGCGTCTGGAACAGCACATTGCTAGAGGTCAGAGAGCTCACAGGCTGGAGCACTGCACATTTATTTAATAAACTAATAACACACTCAGCTATTTCACTATTTGCGTACACACGAATAGAAATAATTCTGATACTGATTTGAAGTCAAACTTAAAATATACAGACTTTTACCTGTGAACCTGTGGATTCCACAGGTTGTGGAGCAGTTAGTGAATTAGTCTAATGTCTGTTCCCAGGACTATCCCAATGCAGGGAGGGTACAGGTCAATGGTCAGGCCACGCTGAAGCTGATCACTGACAAGCCCACCATCAAGATGGACAGTGTGAACAGAGAGGTGCGTGGTACTGCTGACCATCAGGGTTCCATTGGTAAAAAAGAAATATATATCTAAATCAGACATGGATCCCCCAGCAAATCAAACCCTGGATGAAGATGACTATGATGAGGAGGAGGACTATGCTGCCAGTCTTCTGACTGACTTCTGTTTTTCTCCCACAGTTCAAAGTGGAAATCTACCCGGTGCTGGGTGAGGAGACTCCCTACGAGGTTCCACTGTGGATCGTCATAGTGGCTGCGGTAGCAGGGATCCTCTTGTTAGGAGTCATCAGCCTCATCCTGTGGAAGGTAAGAATACCTTCACTCATTCATCCTATGCCTAGAGAAGAGGGTCAAACAACCCGTGGTGGCTGGCTGGACGTCACAAACTGCAGACCTGAAAAACAAAATCACACTCGTGTGAAGTGAGGGGCGCTCTTATCATCATACATCATCAGGGGCTAGCGCCTCTCAAAAAAACATCAGTCTAATTTTCCTTTTCGTCTACCACCGTCATGATTCTTGTTGATTAAAAAAAAGGTCCACATGCTACAAGGTCTACATGCTGTGATCGTTGATTCAGAACTTGCAGATTCAAGAGCATGTGTAACGTCAAAATGACATATTGTATATTAATTTAGGCGTCACTGTCTGCGACCTCCGCGTTGAGCTGCCTATTTAACCCCCAACCCCACCCACCCCCAACCCCACCCCACGTCCTCCTCCCCCAGTGTGGTTTCTTCCGGCGGGCGAGCAGGAGGGAGATGTACGAAGCCAAAGCCCAGAAAGCTGAGATGAAGATCCAGCCCTCTGAGACAGAGAGGCTTACCGAAGACTACTGAGGCCCCCCCGGGTCCCCCCTCTACCGTGGGGGCCTACGGCACACACCGATAGGGGCTCTGGGTAATATCTGACTCCATCAAATGGATACAGTTACATTAGTAGTGGGGCTAAGTGCAGGGAATGACTGATTTCACGTTCTTACTCTACTGTAACCTTCTTCCTTACTGCTAACGCAGTGTCGTCTTCTCCTGGCTGACTGAAACCCTTTCTGCTTCCTTTTCAGCCTAATACTGTGCCTTTTACTCCACCGCTAACTATCTCGCTTATCTGCTCTTTAACCTTCAGCCTGGCTTGACTATGACAGCTGTAGCCATTGTAGAAGTCACCGTTTTTATTGCACAGCTGGGGGACGTTTGGACACCAGCAGGAGCATAGTTTCCATTCATTTTCTGCTTTTTTGTAAGCAAGATAATGCAGCATAAATCCACAACTCGATTCCTACTGTTCATCGGCTACTAATGCATTCTTTTTTAACACAACTTGACTTTTCCTCCGCAGCCTCTGACTTGTAGACCACATGAATTCAGAGTATTATCCCAAATATTTCCCTCTTCATTAATCCTAATCCTTGTTCTAACAGCTTGGATTCTTCAAGCGGACCATCTATTATCGAATCATGCCAAAGCATAAGGGGGTGAGGATCCGCAAGGCTGAGCGCTACCAGTTCAACCTGGGCTTTCAGCTTGAGGAGCCGCAGAAAAAGTTTTGGATCACTAACTGGACAGAGATGCAGCATTACTACTACTGAACTCTCAACGTTGAACCCCAAACGTTTCACAATTTCTTGACATTGGCCAAGCGAAGAGAACATTGGGCCTGTTGATCATATCGTGCCACGTGTCGTGGCATATGGACCATTTGTGAATGGCTCATTCATTCTGGAACTTTATTGTTTGTGAGTTTCATCAAGACATTGTCCTTTCTTTAGTGCAATATTCTAAACAGTTTTGTTTCAGAGATTGTAAAGTATTTTTGATGAATGCAGTGTTGTACATTGGAAAAGGTGGTATGTTCAAATTGTAAATGATTTTTATTATAGTTGTATTCTGCTGCAGAATTTGTGTAAGCCGTTTGCATATATATTTCTATTCTTTTATTGTTTTTCCTGCTGGTAATCTATTATGTCTGTTTTGTCTCTAATCAGAGGAATGATTTTCTCTGTGATTGTTAATTGTTCTTTCAGCTCTGTCCTTGAGTATCACTTTGTGGTTTTAACAACCAGCAGGCTCTGCATGGTAATTAAACCTACAGCAGTAGTCCCAGAGATTATTTTGTACTGTTGACCAACACACATTCTGTGATGAATGAATAACACGAGTGCCTTATTTGAATGTTTGTGTTGATGTTTAGCAAACAGTAAATAGCTTAGCTTATCAAACACAATTTTGCTGGCAGCATTAACTGTGTATTTGTCAAGCTACCTTGACAAATTGAAGCCTTTCTCCCTGCTTTCTGGAAACAAATACAGAGCACATTGAAATGGTTTAAGTGCATAATTAGATTTATCCAGCATATCTTAGCATTCTCCAGGTTTTCTCCTACAAATGTGTCTCATATGCTGCCAGCACTCCAATAGTGGAACATCGAGGCTTTATGACATAATGCTCACAGACTGGTTACTAGGCAAAGGACACAACACCACAAGAGGTCATAAACTTATAGTCTTTCCCTTTGTCATCACGTCTCCACCACGGTGGCATCTTGTGCCGCTGAACAAATACAGTAGTAACCAGGCTGCAAACATTCCATGATGGGCCTCTGTAGATCAGGGGTTCTCAACCCGTGGGTCGCGACCCCTCTGTGGGTCGCCAAATTATTTTAGGGGGTCCCCAAATTATTATTTTTTTAAATTTTATTTTCACGATTTTTCAAAAATAGCAGACCTACAAGCTCGTAGCGCGCCACTCGGTGGCGCGCTATGAGCTTGTAGATCTGCTATTTTTCAATAGCTAAATTATAACAATGCTTAAAACACCAAAAGGGGTTCCCGCCCAAAATGGTTTAAGGTTATTGTAGCAGTCAATTTATATTGGGGGTCGGGAGGGGGCGGGGCGGGGGTCCCGAGACATTGCCAAAGCATTTCCGGGGGTCCCCGGCCAAAAACGTTGAGAACCCCTGATGTAGATGAGCAAGATCTACTTATCCACTTCTGAAAATCCGCTTATCCACGCTCAGATCTAGTCAACATTTGATGAGGAGTGCATTTGAAACCACTGTGGTCCTAGGGATTGCAATTTATTACACTGTATATGTGATTACAGTTACTGGCTATCCTCAAGTAATCACATATGGGGAGTCTCAACACTGGAATAATAATGTATGTTGTTATGTGTCTGTCTGGAAGTGTCATGATTGTGAACTATAGCAGATACAGTATGACTTGTAGAATAGCATGGGCTGATTTCATGAACAAGAGAAAGAAATAGAGTCCGCAACACTGGTAAGGAATAACTCGGCTCCACTGGTTTTCATGAACACCTACAGTACTTTTGAACCTGAATGCATATTGCCACGGTCGCTTTTGTTGTTTCTTTTTTTTTTTTCTTAATTTTTATCCCACGATTTTGCAACCCATTTGTTTCACCCAGTGTCAATTATCTAATGTAATCCTGGGCGCTACACTTCCTCTGCCAACCTGGGGGGGAAGCGGACTGACCTCATGCTTCCTTCTGTGCATGAGGAGTCCAATCTGCTTCTTTTCACCTGACAGGGGAGAGTTTCCCCGGCCGGACGTAGCATGTGAAAGGAACTCGTTATTCCGGCCAGTTCCTTTCCCCTCCATCAGGCTGGCCAAGGGGAGGCAGTTTTGCTTTTGTTGTTTCATTGCCCCGTGCTATGCATATCCACAAGCTGCCACTAATAATGGACCATATTCACAACATGGCCCCCATCATGGTCAACCTGCAACACTGAAAATTAAAGGTTAATCTCCCAAATATTAAGCATCTATTTTGATAAAATGTCATTTAACCACACAATATTCTGAGAACATCGATGGATCCAGTCTAAGTGTGTGTGTGTGTGTGTGTGTGTGTGTGTGTGTGTGTGTGTGTGTGTGTGTGTGTGTGTGTGTGTGTGCACGCATGTCTTTTTTAAGACCAGGTGTCACCCTTTTCAAATGTTGTAAATACCATTTTGGAATGAAACTCTTCAAATGGAGCTGGACTGTTTTTTCAGTGAAGAGACAATTCAGTCATCAACAAATGTGTGGCAGGACCAAGTGTTGTGTTACCTGAGAGCCCACAGGTATTCTGCACACTGGACTATCTGTGGACATCACCACAGTGGCCCCATTGACTCATTCAGTTAAGAGGGAAGACTGAAACCAGTGCACAAACTCCTCTCTTTACATTGGTGTTTTTTGTTTTGTTTTTACTGTGCTGTTTCAATGTAATTAAACTGTTTGTAAGGAACTCTCTGGTTCTATTCTTACCATAAATTACATTGTCCTGGAAGTGAAAAGCACAATTCACAAACAAATGAGCAAACCAGAAATCCTATGAGCAATGAAAACACTACAATTCCCCTTATAGCTTTCTCTTACTAGACATTATGTAGAATTTCTTTTTTCATTGGTGCGTTTGACTGTCAAGGTTTAAGCCTCCAGGAAGAAACCCTAAATACAAGGCAAGACATAATTGCACACTGTCACCTCATAAACACATGAAAAACTGGGAGAAAATACAAAAATCACAACACTCCATCTTTAAATAAAAAGGTTGTTTTAAAGTTTAACACAAATAAATAAAATAAAGTGTGCAGACTGGTAATATCCTCTCACTGGTCTATTGCAGGTATCTGCAATAAACCAGTGGGAGCATGTGTGCAGACTGGACCATGAAGTAAACACACGCAGGGCACAGATGTCAGCTGTAATAATCACCCACACCCTTCTACACTCCAATCACAGCTCGTTACCAAATCAGCCATGCTTTTCTACACTCCAATCAGAGCTCACACTCTCAAGGGGCGGCTTCTTTAAATACAAATTGCTTGCTACACTTCTGCTGCTTCTTTATAGCTGTCCCACCCCTGTCTCCACCTTTTAGATCAGTCTCAGTGCTCTAAATTGTAACTCGGTTTTATTTTGTATAAGGGGCAAACTAATATTGTTTGTTTATGCCGTTTGATGATTGAATGAACACTGTGCCACCTGTGATGGGCATGTATTATGAGTTGATTTGGGTGTGTTCTAAGAGAGTTTTTGAATGACCTGTCTGAAGCAAGTCACGTCTCGTTCTCCGTATTTATATTTATTTATTCCCCCATCAGGATCTAAGTTTGTATGCTGGAATCGTGCAGTAAGTAACTCTGCCAACAGTTCTGATTTAATATCTGGTGACTCAAGTCAGTCTATCAAAGTATTGCTTAGGCCCACTCTTGTATACTTGTTTTGCTTAGCTAAAATTAGGGAACATCCTAAGAGCGGAGACATTCATGTCAAGTTTAACTGTATTCCATTTGTTGCAATAAATGGTTAAATCTACATTATGACATGACATGGTTCCTGATTGAACCTCCTTTAACAGTCTTATTATTACCTTTCAAAACACAATAACTCATAATTACTTATCAACTATGTGCCCCTTGTTGAGGACCTAAATGTGCCCTGGCACTGTAGGCTATTGGTTGCATCTGCTCAGACAGCTGGAAGGTTAGAATGAACATATGAGCTGTGCATGCATATGGGACATCTAATTCACAACATACACACAAATACAGGTGACATGATCAATTATATCAGGCACAATGGGATGGGGAAAAAAGGAGAAAGCAGGCAAAGCATCTATCATTTTAAATTTTTGCATTGGCTATTCAAAAATATCAGATATACAAGCTAAATGCCATGCTGCGAGCTGAGAAAGTGTGAGAACTACTGATTTAGAAGGCAGTTGTAGAATTGGCCTCCGGTCTTATTGCGTTAATGGCACCGCTGGAAGGATGCACTGTATGTGTTCCCCGAATATGGTGCCCTGGGCTGCAGCCCCATATGCTTGTGCGTTATCCCCCAAAATATGGGAGGTCCCTGTCAGAACAGGACGGAGAAGGCCTCTTGGTGGTCCCTCTTGTCTCACCGGAAGTGACCGTGATCTGATTCTACCCGCATCTTGTACGGTAGGTAGGAAATGAGAGATGGACAGATGAACTGTTTGTGCAGCCTCCACTGACAGAGTGTACTATTAACTAGAGTATTAGTGTACTACATCTAATATTTATATGAGGTTGAAACCATTATCAGACTACTGCTGGCCATCTCCATCTTCAAGAAACATGCCATGTGAAACATTCATCTCTGTTGAACTTAAGCAATGGTATTCATTGATCTGTTCAGATAGCAGCAACTGAAAACAAAAACCTTTTCAAACATGAACATGAACATAGTTGTGACTATATGGCCAGTTTGGCCACCATTGCTTAAGTTCAACAGAGGGGAATGCTTCACTTGGCATGTTTCTTGAATATGGAGATGTACTCCTGTACATCATCCGGGGAACCCAGGACCACAGGGACTCGCTGGTGAATGGTGGTGGGCTGCACATCCAGAACATTCACGGCTCCTGTTGTGGCCATCCCTCCTGCCTGCTCAACAATGAATGCCATGGGGTTGCATTCATACAGCAGCCTTAGCTTGCCCTGAGGACTCTTGACATTAGCGGGATACAAGAAGATTCCTCCATACACTAAAGTGCGGTGAACATCAGCTACCATTGAACCAATATACCGGCCACCATATGGGGCAGTGCCGTCCTCTGGGTATTTCTTCTTCTGTAGGTACTCTGTTACATCTGGATAGAAGTGCTGTGCATATCCTTCATTCAAACTGTAGATCTTTCCCTTCTTCTTAATTCTGACATCTCGATCCACCAGAATGAATTCACCAATGGCTGGATCAAGCATAAAGCAGTTCACGCCTTGCCCAGTGGAAAGGACCATCATGGTGGCGCTGCCGTATAAAGCATACCCAGCAGCCACAATGTTTCTGCCAGACTGAAGGGCATCGTTCTCACAAGGCTCATCGTCTGTAGTCTTTCTGTAGATTGCGAAGATTGTTCCAATTGACACGAGACAGTCGATGTTCGACGAGCCATCCAGGGGATCAAAACAGACAATGTATTTGCCCCGCTGTTCTGGTTCCACAATAATGGCTTTCTCGTCCTCCTCTGACACCAGAACACATGATGTGAAGGAGGACTTGATCATGTTAACGACCAGATCATTAGACAGCACATCCAGCTTCTTCACCTGGTCGCCTGACACATTAGTACTCCCGGCAATGCCATATAGGTTAGCGATGCCAGCCTTCCTGACCGCATTGGAAATGGCTTTGACGGCTGTGCAGATTGAGTTGAGCAGGGTGGACAGTTCTCCTGTACCCCGGGCCTTTCTGCCTTCCTCTAAAACAAACCTAGTGAGGGTGACCACATTGGTGTCGAAGGCACTTTGATCAGACATGACTTTGTGAAATGACCTGAGTAGTAGGCCTACTAATGTATGTTTAACTTAGTTGTTAAGGCATTAGAGAACTTTTGATGCTTTAACTCTAGTTACAGGTGGGTCAAACTGGAACACAAGATCAATAGGACAAGTCCTGGTACCAATTATAATCGGTCTTGAAGGCCTGTCTCTGATGTCAGTACTATGACATCGGGGAGATCCATATATGGGCATAATAGGACACGGAAGTGGTGAAAGACACCACAAAAACTTGACAGATATGTATACATTATGGTCATGTAATATGCATTTCAATCACGTTTATGAGAAGGTTAACAGTGGGCAGGGCTTTTTTGATTGATTGAAGAATGTATTAACAGATTGGAGAATTACAGTACATTTCAAGCACAACTCAATAATGTAAAAAAAACAGCTCATCCACTGAAAAAACTTAAGTGAGGTGCTGGAGCCACAAAGGGAACATGAGAAAAATAAAGGGAAGCTCCGCACACTCAGATCTGCGCACAATCAATGTATTTATTTAGCAAGCTTTCGGTCTACTGACCTTCTTCAAGCACAACTCAATACAAAGCTGTTAACTGTGAACGACACCATAAAGCATTAATTACACTTGTTTACAATAGGGTCCACCATGTTCAATTCATCATAACAGAGACGTACAAATAAACACTTCTATATAGCCAAAAACATATACAGTGAGGGGGAAAAGGGGTGGGTGGGGGATTCAGATATTACGGGGCCAGTTTTGAATTGCAGAATTACTTTCTACTTTTGATACTTCAAGTACATTTTGAATCCAATACTTTTAAAAAAGACATTTTCCATCACGTTTTTTTCCGTCACGCTTTTTTCGTCACGCTTTTACGTCACGCTTTTTCGTCACGCTTTTCAAAAAACGGCATGCTATAGTATGCCATGGGCTATAGCCCATGATCTCGGAGTGATTTTCGTCTTTTTTTCTAATCCTCAAAAATGATGAAAAACGGCATGGCATAGTATGCTGTCCGACTGGCCATGGGCTATAGCCCATGGTCTCAGAGTGATTTTCGTCTTTTTTCTAATCCTCAAAAATGATGAAAAACGGCATGCCATAGTATGCCGTCCGAGGCCATGGGCTATAGCCCATGGTCTCGGAGTGATTTTCGTCTTTTTTCAAATCCTTTTCAAAAAACGGCATGCTATAGTATGCAGTCCAAGGCCATGGGCTATATATAGCCCATGGTCTCGGAGTTATTTTCGTCTTTTTTTCTAATCCTCAAAAATGATGAAAAATGGCATGCCATAGTAGGCTATGCCGTCCGAGGCCATGGGAAAATCACTCTGAGACCATGGGCTATAGCCCATGGTCACGGAGTGATTTTCGTCTTTTTTTCAAATCCTCAAAAATGATGAAAAACGGCATGCTATAGTATGCCGTCCGAGCCATGGTCCCGGAGTGATTTTCGTCTTTTTTTCAAATCCTCAAAAATTATGAAAAACAGCATGCCATAGTATGCCGTCTGAGGCCATGGGCTGAAATTGAACCCACGACCTGTGGCTCACATAGACAGCAGCTTATCACAGAGTGCCACCATGCTCTCTGAGAATCTCCTCAGCTATCCATCTCTTTCTAGTGTTCTTCTGGATGTTATTCTCCAAAACATGCTGCAGAGTGAAAGTAGGAGGAACTCAGCTGGATTTGAACTCACAATCTCTGGCTCACATGGACATCATCTTAACAAGGGTGCCACTAGCTCTCTGTGATCTTAAGTTGTAAGTTGTTCTTCTTGGTGTCACTTTTCAAATGGGGCCTTGGGATCATGTACAGAGCATTTGAATGGTGCTGTGCATCAAAGGTGTCTTTAGTGCTTTTAAGTGTTATCGTGGATGTTAATCAGATAATACAGAGGAGAAACCATGACAGAACTTTATTTAATTTAAACGCCCAATGCATTCCCAATGGCAATAGCACAAACTTTGGCATGCTACTGTAGTAGTTGTATATATTTAATCCTGTAGATTTTATATCAGTGGAATTCATAATTATGAATTAATTATTCATAAATCTGAATTATAAGTTTTCAAAATTAAGAGTCAAATCAATCTGAATTTTAGAAGGGGCACCAGTGAAATGAGCTTAGGAATAAGCACAAGATTAATTTGTATTTAACCCTTAAGTTTAAACCACTAATAAAACAATTAAAAAGATTATAAAATAATCAATTATTATTTTATCTCAATAAATCTATGGAATCTGAAGGTAAGAGATCTTTTTCCATTACATAGCCTTTTTACTTTGCATGTGTCAAAAACCAGTAAGTTCAACTCTTGAGCAAATAATAGACTTGTTTAAAAATATGAATCAATTTATTTCCATACCTAAGCTATATACAAACTTAGTAGAATGGATCACAATAATCAAACGAATTCTTAAACAAGGGTTAATGCAGGTTCAAATAGAATTTAAGAAACAAATCAAATGATAATGAAATTATCTGATATAGATAATGTTCTTTGCCATGAACTTAGGAACTTGATGTAAATGCATCACTTTCCTGAGTGCTGGTTTGTTGAGAGCTTTGAGAGAGAGGCAGACTGGGGTCGTCTGTCTTCTGAGGGAGAGAGGTTGTGTGGCAGGCGGCAGGGGTTTGGATCGTCTGGGTAAATAACCCCTGAGCCTCTCGTTGTAGTGCCTTGGATTGCCTGGGATCGTCTGGGATGCTCAGGTCAGAGCGTCGGGGTTGGTCTGTGTAGCGATGTGGCCAAGACCCTCTCATCAGACATCCTTCTTTCTGGTTCCTTCTGGTTCCTCCTGGTTCCTCTCCTCTCCCTCCATCAGGGTCCTGGATCCTCTGAATCCTAACCCTATCCTAACCTTATCCTAACCCTATCCTAACCCTATCCTATACTGGATCCTATCCTTATCCTGGCTGGGCTTCATCTGCCTCCTCATTATATAGCTCTCTTCGTTGTGCAATGCATGGCTCAGTTACCATATGTCACTCTCATTGCAAGATGGAGACATTGAGATGTCTTGTGACGCGAAGTCCTTTCAAGTTGCATTCCCAGAAGTTGTCAACATGTTGTTGTGAGGCAAACGTCTCTTTGAAGTTCATTTTGGGAAAAGGTGTACGCATGCACTTATCATGGCTTTAGATTCCACATAACACACAATCTGCAATAATTACATTTATTGTACAGTGAATGTCATATTTCCAATCAATGATCAAGGAATTGTGAATGAATGCTTTTATGACTGGAACGAGTGAGTGGAACATTCAAACATTATGACATATCCAAAGTCAGGCTGTGATCTGTGGCGATGACACTTAATCCAACTGAATGGAATCAAGTCTTTATGGTACAAGGGTATCCCATGGGACTGAGTCTCTGAGTCTGTAGGGAAACAAGTCAATAGAATGTATATTTCCAATGAAGGCCAATCCTCTGGAATTGGACAGTTCTCAGTGTCTCAAGAGTGTGTACATTTGTGCACACAATTCTGCTACCATGGGCAGTTTTTGATCAGACAGTCAGTCTGATCTAGTCAGTAAACCATGCTGACCATTCTTGAGGGTCAATAGGTCAGAAGACTCCTCTGCAGGCTATAACTGTCCGGCTCCTCCACTTACATGCACTGGGTGCACGTGACGTCAGTATGGGAGAGAGAGCTCACTTGATGTTCATTAGATCATCCAATGCTGTAGGTGTTATAGCTGGATATGATAGCTCAATATTGTGCTTTTATACCCCTCGTCTACTACAAATCCCCCATTTCACAATCAAAAGGTCAAAGGTTACTGATGATATTTTGATTATGAAAAGAAGTAGTTGATAAAAGCACAATCAATGAACTCAGGGAAGCAATAGATCATGTTAGCAAATTCATGGCATGAGAACATATCTCTATGCTACGCCTATAGTATGCTAATGCTACTGATCCATAATTTAATTTCATTAATGAAAACTTCCTGAGATTATAAGTAGACTTTTATTAAAAGGGATAAAACAGCATGCAGTATATTATGGATAATACTGGGGTTTTATTCTGAGTGTTGTTCTACCCTATAAGGAAATGGGGATTTCCTATTTTCACAGTAGTTGGAGTATAGGGGGACTACACTAAGTTTGAATAAAAGAAAGGAAAGAAAATAAAGAAAAGAAGGGAAGGAATTATGTTGACTGGTTGGGTCAAAGCTGAGAATTCTTCCCAAAACTTATATAGGGAGGGGACTAAGGATGTCACCTCATTCCTTGGGGTTCCTACACAAAAAGGGGCACCTGGTATACATGCAGCATGCAGGTCGGTGGCTATTTCAGTACTTGAGACCTATGGGGCATAGTGTAGGAGATAATAGTTTAATATTGACTGGTTGATCAGTTTCCACCCTGTAGGCTACTAGCTTATTAACCAGTGAATACAACAATTAAGGTCTCTATGAAGTTGACTATTTTGGGCGATAGGTAGATATCTTGAGAGCCAATAGCAACTTATAAAAAAAAAATGGACATCCCCCAATGGTAGATGTCTTGACACGCGGTCTGTAAAACAGAGTTACAGAAAAAGTGAACTCTGTTCATTTTGCATTAATTCTAGTGACAGAGTAACAAGGTGGTATTTGGGAGTACCATGTTACTTTAACTTGGTTAGTGCTAGTCTAAGGACAAATTTTAACAAAATAAAGCAGCATATCTCCTGTGAAGGAGATTCACAACAGTATATGCAAAGAGCCCCCATTTAAGAGTAATTGGAATGCATGTCATAATATGCCAGCAGCTGTCCTGGTATATCATGAGGACATAGGGAGCCCAGACGCATAATAGTTCGCTGGTTTATATAAGTTAAAATGTTTTGTCAGTGAATCAATTTGACAGGGTAACAATACCATAGTTTATAGTCCCAAGTATTGATTAGCATAATAAAACAGGTTTTAGTTTTATTCTATTGGTTACTTTTGATTTACTATCACTAGTAATTTAGCATGAGAGGATAGACTTTATTCAAGCATCAGACTTTAGTCGCCAGTTCACGGATCTTTCCGCAGGGGTACAGTTGGGCCTATGTTTATCGGAATTTAGCAAAGCTTTCTTTTTCCGTCTGGATAGGACAGGTGAGCTCACAGCTGCGCTGTGACCTCCCTGTGGGTGAGACTGGTTGGTATACTTTTCCCAAGCCATCTCAATAAGATCATTATTATAAATTCGGTCAGCGACCGTTCTTAATTCACTGCTGGACATATTCTTGTCCGTGTTGTCTCGGACACTAGGTCTGATGCTTGTATCAAGTTGATTGAGAAAGAATGATTTAAATGATTGATCTTCTTCCATTTGAATAGTGTTCTGGTTAGAGAACCATGCTTTTCGCAAAGGACTAAAGAAAGTGCTAGGACGTTCACCTTTCTTTTGTCTTAAGGAAAGAGCGGCAGATATTCCCTCAGACTGGTGGACTTGATATTCCCCAATAAGACTCTGGGACAGAGCATCATAATTTTCAACAACATCGGACGGTTGACGATCAATAAACCGTCGTACCTCAGAACCAGAGGTCATTACGATCAGTTGGATTTTGTGGTCTGTGGTTACACCTGAATAACCTTTAAGAAAGTAGTCAATATTTCTTAAATATCCAACGATATCGCAATCGTCAGATGCTGTTTCAAACCTGGGAATATGATGTGCTATTTTGTCTAATTTGTCGGTAGTCATATTTTCAAAAGGAACATTTTGGAGAGACACTGTGATGTCAGGTAAAACATCTGGTATGTCAGGTAAAACTTCTAAGGCCTCATGGACTGTTTTGGGGGCCTGGCCGGTCTGAATCTCAGAATTAACAGCTGGAAGTTTTAATGGCTTTTTAGAAATCTGTTGTCCTGTGGTTCCTTTTGAACAACTTTTATGAAAGAGGTGAATATCTCTTAACAACTCGACAATATTAATTTGATCAGATTCTGTTTCAAGCCTGGGAAGTTTTAATGGCCTTTTAGGAATCTGTTGTCCTGTGGATCCTTTTGAATAACTTTTATGAAAGAGGTCAATATCTCTTAACAACTCAATATCAGTTTCATCAGATTCTGTTTCAAGCCTGGGAAGTTGTAATGGCTTTTTAGGAATCTGTTGTCCTGTGGATCCTTTTGAATAACTTTTACGAAAGAGGTCAATATCTTTTAACAACTCAATATCTGTTTGATCAGATTCTGTTTCAAGCCTGGGAAGTTTTAATGGCTTTTTAGGAATCTGTCCCTTAAGTAAAACAATATCTTCTTGTTGTTGATTACTCTTAATCGTAAGTTGTTCACTTCCATGCTTTTGACTTTTAATTAAATCAATACTTTGTTTTAATGTAGCTATTTGAGTTACTGTCTCTTTAGTGACGACATTAAAAGAGGTAATTGATTTTTGTATATCTTCCATTTGGACCTTAAGGTTTGTGTTGGTGTCCAGTACCATATTTAATGCAGAAATAAAACTATCATTGGTAGTCTGTTTATTTTGCACCTCCTCCACTTCCAAATGTGGTTGCTTTGAACATTCCTTTTCCACTGTCAAAGGGCACGTGCAATCACATTTATCTTTGAGAACTGGAGAGGGAAATTGGTTCAAATCTTTAGAATTATCATTAATGCAATTCTGCGTTGCTTTCTCTAATGGTTTTGAATCAAGTGTTGTTAGTACAAATTCTGTGATTAATTTTAGCACATGAAGTACTTTTATAAGAAAGACCTTAGGGTATGATGATCCGGTGATAAGAATCATCATCACTAGAGGTGACAGAGACCATACCAATTCCATGACACTGGTATTTTGGGATAAGGCGTCAGCCATTTTTGTCTCTGTAACACAGGGAGATTGATTAGAGAATTAAGCAAGGATAAAGGTAATTTAACCACAACAAAAATGATAGGCCTTTAGTTAAAGAATTGCATTAATGCAATATTATTTGGAAGGGTCAACAAGCAAGAGTTAGATTGATCTAATCAATTACTTTGATAATTTTGACACACACTGACTAACACAGACACCGCAGAGAGAAAGGGAAGTCTCTTGCAGTGTGTGTGTGTGTGTGTGTGCGTATGGTATGTGAGTGTGTGTGTCTATGGGGTCCGGTGTCCCAGACAAAAATAGACCTCTCCTCCTCTCGAGGGGGAGATGTGTATTAAGAACACTCACGTACACAATGGGACAGCCACAAATATGGCAGTCTGTAAGGGACGCGTGGTACACTCAAGATGGCGTTGATGGTTTGCCGTCTGGAGAGCGCGTCACGTGACTAGAAAGAATGTAAGCACACTTGGGTGTTTATAGCTAGCTGACTGTGGCTGTCACATAAATTCTGTCCACCCTCTTTGCTGAGAATCAGAGGGTTAATTTTAAAAGCAGCTTTCGTTGGCTTGCAAATTAAGGAAAGCGATCTTTTAAAATGTGGAAGTACAAGGAGCGCAGTCGCTATCTGTCTTATCTTCACTTATACATAAATGAACCATCATATAATAAATAGGTTAGCTATGCCTATATTTATTAATTTACAGTGGTTTATTAGATCCTTTAAGAAGATTGGATCATATTGAAGGATTACAATACGAACAAATTGTACAAGGAGCGCAGTGGCTATCTGTCTTATCTTCACTTATACAAAAATGAACCAACATATAATAAATAAGTTAGCTATGCCTATATTTATTAATTTACAGTGGTTTATTAGATCCTTTACCAGAGATTGGATCATATTGAAGGATTACAATATGAACAAATTGTATAAGGAGCGCAGTGGCTGTCTGTCTTATCTTTGCTTATACATAAATGAACCAACATATAATAAATAGGTTAGCTATGCCTATATTTATTAATTTACAGTGGTTTATTAGATCCTTTAAGAAGATTGGATCATATTGAAGGATTACAATATGAACAAATTGTACAAGGAGTGCAGTGGCTATCTGTCTTATCTTCACTTATACAAAAATGAACCAACATATAATAAATAGGTTAGCTATGCCTATATTTATTAATTTACAGTGGTTTATTAGATCCTTTAAGAAGATTGGATCATATTGAAGGATTACAATATGAACAAATTGTATAAGGAGCGCAGTAGCTATCCGTCTTATCTTCACTTATACAAAAATGAACCAACATATAATAAATAGGTTAGCTATGCCTATATTTATTAATTTACAGTGGTTTATTAGATCTTTTAAGAAGATTTGATCATATCGAAGGATCACAATATGAACAAATTGTTTATTTTGCGTTTTCACACTCTGTTGACTCGATTTTGCGCAAAATTGATGAAGGTTAGACTCGGATAGAGTCGGATAGATGAATGGCTCATAAGCTCTCAAGATAGACCATGCAGGGATCTGTGCACTCAGTTTTGGCTAAAAAATAACTGGAGCTGCACAGGTATTAAATTACACAGGCTAAGACAGTCAGGCAAGACTAGACTTTCAACTGCCTGTTGAATTATCATTTATCTTTTAGGTTGTTAAGGTCCTAATTGGATGAGACGTCAAGTTCCAATATGTACCTTAACAACAAGTTTAATTGCTCATAGTTGAATTTACTGAAGGAAAAGCAACTTGTTGATGACACATCAGCAAAGCAAGGATGTTAAATTGGCCTCACTCCATGTCATAGTGTGGAGCCGATTTAACAAGGGTTTAAGGTTGAAATCCTATGTTGATTCAACGATATGTTGGCCAAACATGTACGGGGCATCAAATATGTTGAATCAACAATAGGTGGGCCTCACACGGGGCGCCAATATGTAGTAGTTGTATATATTTAATCCTGTAGATTTTATATCAGTGGAATTCATAATTATGAATTAATTATTCATAAATCTGAATTATAAGTTTTCAAAATTAAGAGTCAAATCAATCTGAATTTTAGAAGGGGCACCAGTGAAATGAGCTTAGGAATAAGCACAAGATTAATTTGTATTTAACCCTTAAGTTTAAACCACTAATAAAACAATTAAAAAGATTATAAAATAATCAATTATTATTTTATCTCAATAAATCTATGGAATCTGAAGGTAAGAGATCTTTTTCCATTACATAGCCTTTTTACTTTGCATGTGTCAAAAACCAGTAAGTTCAACTCTTGAGCAAATAATAGACTTGTTTAAAAATATGAATCAATTTATTTCCATACCTAAGCTATATACAAACTTAGTAGAATGGATCACAATAATCAAACGAATTCTTAAACAAGGGTTAATGCAGGTTCAAATAGAATTTAAGAAACAAATCAAATGATAATGAAATTATCTGATATAGATAATGTTCTTTGCCATGAACTTAGGAACTTGATGTAAATGCATCACTTTCCTGAGTGCTGGTTTGTTGAGAGCTTTGAGAGAGAGGCAGACTGGGGTCGTCTGTCTTCTGAGGGAGAGAGGTTGTGTGGCAGGCGGCAGGGGTTTGGATCGTCTGGGTAAATAACCCCTGAGCCTCTCGTTGTAGTGCCTTGGATTGCCTGGGATCGTCTGGGATGCTCAGGTCAGAGCGTCGGGGTTGGTCTGTGTAGCGATGTGGCCAAGACCCTCTCATCAGACATCCTTCTTTCTGGTTCCTTCTGGTTCCTCCTGGTTCCTCTCCTCTCCCTCCATCAGGGTCCTGGATCCTCTGAATCCTAACCCTATCCTAACCTTATCCTAACCCTATCCTAACCCTATCCTATACTGGATCCTATCCTTATCCTGGCTGGGCTTCATCTGCCTCCTCATTATATAGCTCTCTTCGTTGTGCAATGCATGGCTCAGTTACCATATGTCACTCTCATTGCAAGATGGAGACATTGAGATGTCTTGTGACGCGAAGTCCTTTCAAGTTGCATTCCCAGAAGTTGTCAACATGTTGTTGTGAGGCAAACGTCTCTTTGAAGTTCATTTTGGGAAAAGGTGTACGCATGCACTTATCATGGCTTTAGATTCCACATAACACACAATCTGCAATAATTACATTTATTGTACAGTGAATGTCATATTTCCAATCAATGATCAAGGAATTGTGAATGAATGCTTTTATGACTGGAACGAGTGAGTGGAACATTCAAACATTATGACATATCCAAAGTCAGGCTGTGATCTGTGGCGATGACACTTAATCCAACTGAATGGAATCAAGTCTTTATGGTACAAGGGTATCCCATGGGACTGAGTCTCTGAGTCTGTAGGGAAACAAGTCAATAGAATGTATATTTCCAATGAAGGCCAATCCTCTGGAATTGGACAGTTCTCAGTGTCTCAAGAGTGTGTACATTTGTGCACACAATTCTGCTACCATGGGCAGTTTTTGATCAGACAGTCAGTCTGATCTAGTCAGTAAACCATGCTGACCATTCTTGAGGGTCAATAGGTCAGAAGACTCCTCTGCAGGCTATAACTGTCCGGCTCCTCCACTTACATGCACTGGGTGCACGTGACGTCAGTATGGGAGAGAGAGCTCACTTGATGTTCATTAGATCATCCAATGCTGTAGGTGTTATAGCTGGATATGATAGCTCAATATTGTGCTTTTATACCCCTCGTCTACTACACTACTAGTCCTACATACTTACACCTAGAAACCCCATTCAACCCTATTTAGGTTAATCTTACGGTGAACATGTTTGCCTGAAAAGGAATCTTTGAAATGTTTCATAGTCTTAGAAATATCAAATAAACTGGAAGAAAAGTAACGAGTGTGTGTTCTGGTCCTGTTGATTGAGCTGAGCAGGAGCCAGGTTTCAAGGTCCTGCTTAGCTCAATCAACAGGACCAGAACACACCTGGGCTGGCTGCCAATGCTCTGTACATGATCCCAAGGCCCCATTTGAAAAGTGACACCAAGAAGAACAACTTTACAACTGGAAATCACAGTGAGCTCAGTGGCACCCTTGTTAAGATGACGTCCATGTGAGCCAGAGGTTGTGAGTTCAAATCCAGCTTAGTTCCTCCAACTTTCACTCTGCAGCATGTTTTGGAGAATAACATCCAGAAGAACACAAGAAAGAGATGGAAAGCTGACCCTCAGAGAGCATGGTGGCACTCTGTGATAAGCTGCTGTCTATATGTGAGCCACAGGTTGTGGGTTCAATTTCAGCCCACAGCCTCGGACGGCATAGCATCCCGTTTTTCATAATTTTTGAGGATTTGAAAAAAAGACGAAAATCACTCCGAGACCATTGGCTATAGTTCATGGCCTCGGACGGCATACTATAGCATGCCGTTTATCATCATTTTCGAGGATTAAAAAAAAAGCCAAAAATCACTCCGAGACCATGGGCTATAGCTCATGGCCTCAGACGGCATACTATAGCATGCCGTTTTTCATCATTTTCGAGGATTTGAAAAAAGCCGAAAATCACTGCGAAACGGCATACTATAGCATGCCGTTTTTCATCATTTTTGAGGATTTGAAAAAAAAGACGAAAATCACTGCGAAACAGCATACTATAGCATACCGTTTTTCATCATTTTTGAGGATTTGAAAAAAAGCTGAAAATCATATAGCACGCCGGTTTTCATCATTTTTGAGGATTTGAAAAAAGACGAAAATAACTCAGAAACTACAAAACATTTCAAAGTAATAACTTCCAGCACGTGTCTCCACAGTAAGCTGAATTATAAAAAGTGTGAATGGAGTTTCTAGGTGAAAGTCATTTTTTGAATGGGCACCTGATTTATTTGATAAATGAGTGGCCAAATACACTATATATGTTTTATGGCCCTATATTTCTACAAAATACAAAACCTGTGATGTGCATGTCATGTCGGGATAAACAAGGAATTGAAGGGTCAATAAAGTTGTTTTAAAGATGTACTGGGCATGTTCAAATCATATACTTTACATTTATTATTCCAACCATTTTCCAAAGCATAGACTTACGTTTTGGGGATGGTAATTTAACATTGAGGTGCCCACTGGCACTGGACCTGTATCCGTCACTGAGTGTGGCTGATGATGGGTTCCTTCCATCACCTCCAGACTCCAGAGAGTGGATTGTCACATACATCCAGACAGCTGAGGGGAATGTGACGCCATGCCTCCTCCTTTTCACCTTTCTCTGCTTCTGACCTCCCCATGGCTGGATGGATGTCCTCCAGGCTCCTGCTCAGCTCATCAGCAGGACCACACGTGACACGAATACATTTTCTTCCAGTTCGTCGTCAGATCGTCTTGGTACAGAGCGCCCCCTGGTGACTGTAATAATGTCTATGTTGACGACACCAGTTGGATTTAATCGCAGGGATCAAATAATGAATGAATGCATTTCCTTTGTAGGGCCGCCCTATACTACAGCTCACTCGCTGTGTAAAGTGGCTAGTGTTCAGAGGGCAGCTAGATGTTTCTGTCGTTGGTGTTGTTAGGCATTTTAGATGCAACATTTAACATTAACAGTGGTCTACCGTCAAGTCTTGAAGTGTGAGAGATCCTCCTTGGTTTGATTCCACTGATCCACTCAGTGATAGAAAAAACAATGTAGCTACGGTAGAAAAAAACACTGTGGTTCAAAGTGTAACCTCGGCTGGGAGGCGAACCCCGGACCTCATATCAACAAGGCGCATACGTTACCAGTGGACTAAAGAGCCAGACCTGATGAAGAACAAAACCTAAAGTCACCAACCACAGATAAAGACATTTGTCACGTTTTAAGCTATTTTAATATAAATGTTTATTTACATTTGACTTCTTTACTAAAGACATTTAGTTATAATTATTAATTCCATCGCTTAATTGTATCAAATAAATCCACTAAAGACTAGGCCTAGTTGTAATAATTCATTCCATCTGTTAAATCCATTAAAGAAATAGCTGTAACTTATTCATTCTATCACTGAGGAAATCTCCGGCGTGAGCGGACGTCCATACGCCGTTACTACGCGGTCCAAGAGAGAGACGGCGTATCAACGTTGTGCGCACGGCGTGTCGGCGTAGTTCATTTTCAGCTCACTTTCAACTGTCTGAAATCACAAAAAAAAATGTTTTTGGAGGCTTCGTACAGACATATCAGACGAACATGCTCTGTGCTGTCCGTGTTTCATGGCCGACTCAATGCTTTTCCAATGGAAGTCACGTGGTTTGACCAAACAGTTGTGTGTGATGGGGGGAGGGGGGGCAATCAAACACAAGTGTTTGGTCAAACCACGTGACTTCCATTGGAAAAGCATTGGGGCGGCCATGAAACACAGGCAGAGCACAGCACAGTTGTTCTTTATGTGCGTACGAAGCCGGACAAAAACTGTCCGACGGCGTGAGCGGACGTTGATACGCCGTTGATACGCCGTCCAGAGAGAGACGGCGTATCAACGTCGTATGGGTGGCGTGTGGGCGTAATTCATTACTTCATTTTGAACTGGACAATGTCGGGGCTGTTCACTTTCGAACTCTTTTAGCTTTGATTGCTTCTTTTATTTTCGTGTCCTGCACACAAAGTGCCCAAACCCCCATGGGTTTATAAGACACATTTACATTTAATTATATTCAATTCAATATTTGGCCTATATATTGAATTGTATATTGAATTAGAGTGAGCTGACTGCTGAGTGAGTGTTGGGCGTGTTTGCGTCGGAAAAGTGATATTAACTTCTTTGTGCAATGTTATATAGGCAATATTTCAAAGTTCTCCAGAATTGAAGCTGAACTAGGAAATGTGGGACTTGAACATGAAACCTCTGTGTTGAGAGTCTGATCATCAGACCAGTACACCATCTCTCAGAATTATTCAAGCGTTCTTTTGTATTGTAGCCATTGTGACGCACACAAAATGTATGGTCACTGTTATGATTGTAAAGATGTTGTTTTTGTTAAAAGAATGTTGCTATATGAGCAAGAATGGACAATGCATATTTATATCTATTGGTTTAATTCCAAGCTTTCTCAATGACACTACACAGTGGAACTTTCCTAGAGTTTTTATTTTGTATTCGAGCCTTGAAAAGTTCAAAGTAGGCCTACTAGAGCATTGTGCTATATAGCAGCAATGGGACTTGAACATGGAATGTCCGTACAGAGAGACTGATCATTAGACCATTGCACCATCAGTCAGACACCCTCAGCCAAAGTCTCCTGGTAATTGTGTTTGTTGGCCTTCAGTTAGTAAAGTTGAAACACTCCAGCATTAAACTATAGGCGAACAGGGATTTGAACATGTAGAGCTGTATTAACTGAAGCCTATTGTAGCAGGGGCTCACAGCCCCAGCCTGATGACCTCTCATATCTCCCCTGCGCCAGAGGCAACTGCTTTGGTTTAGTGGTTAGGATGTTGGCCTTCCGTGCGGGGGACCTGGGTTCGATTCCCGGCTGTTACACTAACATGCAAAAGAAGACCTCAACAGCGCTAAGAAACATCTGATTAATATGATTCTGTGTTATCTTCACTTTACTAACTGAAGCCTAACACACAAAAGATCACTTCAAAAGTACCAGGAGACTTTGGCTGAGAGCGTCTGACTGATGGCGCAGTGGTCTAATGATGAGTCTTTCAGTACAGGCTTTCTGTGTTCAAGTCTCATTCAATGCTGCAGTAACTTGAACTTTTCAAGGCTCGAATAAAAAAATAAAAACTCAAAAGCACCAGGAGACGTCTGCTGAATGCCCAAAGGTGCCTTGGCTCAATGGTGTGGTGCGCTTGATCGGTTGCCTCTGCTACAGACAGTTGGCAGGTTCAAGTCCCATGTCATCAAGGTGCTGGAGGACCATCGGGAGACGGTGCTCTCTCCCCCTGTTTCCTGAGGCTTCGTACACACATAAAGAACAACTGTGCTGTGCTCTGCCTGTGTTTCATGGCCGCCCCAATGCTTTTCCAATGGAAGTCTTGTGGTTTGACCAAACACTTGTGTTTGATTGCCCCCCCTCCCCCATCACACACAACTGTTTGGTCAAACCACGTCACTTCTATTGGAAAAGCATTGAGGCGGCCATGAAACACGGACAGCACAGAGCATGTTCGTCTGATATGTGTGTACGAAGCCTGAGATGTAACGGTTGGGGCTTATGTCTGAAAGAACCCTGTCCAGCTAAACTTTTACCATGAAAATGTCCAATTTAACATACTCTTACCAGCTCTCAGTGTGCCCTTTTCCAACTGGCCTGGAAGCCAGACATAAAAGAGGGACTTTCCCACCAAGTTTTGGGCCACCAATCAGGGCCCAGTATGCAAATACACAGACTATTCTGTCAGATGATGGGCCAAAACCATGAACTATAGTATGTCGTTTTTTCATCATTTTCATATTTGTTTTTTAAATCGTTGCGAAAACCATGAACTATAGTTCATGGTTTTTGCGACGATTACAAAAAAAGATGAAAATGATTAAACAAATATACTATAGTGTGTAGTTTTTTCATCGTCAAAAGTCAAGAAAAATGACATTGCCATTGTCGACGATTATAATCGGGGCCCATTATGCAAATACACTGACTATTCTGTCAGATGAAATACACAGACTATTCTGTCAGATGATGGGCCAAAATGCATTGCTATTTTATTTTTAAACGTTTGACCTAATTCTTATCTGTAAAATGTTAGGTGGACAGGGTTCTTTCAGACATAAGCCCCAACGGTTACTTATCAGGAAACAGGGGGAGAGAGAGCACCCGTCTCCCGATGGTCCATCCCAGCACCGTGATGACATGGGACTTGAACCTGCCAACTGTCTGTAGCAGAGGGAACCGAATCAACCAATATCAAGCACACCATGCCATTGAGCCAAGGCACCTTGGGGCATTCAGCAGATGTCTCCTGGTGCTTTTGAGTTTTTATTTTGTATTTGAGCCTTGAAAAGTTCAAAGTACTAGAGCATTGTGCTATATAGCAGCAATGGGACTTGAACATGGAATGTCCGTACAGAGAGACTGCTCATTAGACCATTGCACCTGTCTGTAGCAGAGGGAACCGAATCAACCAATATCAAGCACACCATGCCATTGAGCCAAGGCACCTTGGGGCATTCAGCAGATGTCTCCTGGTGCTTTTGAGTTTTTATTTTGTATTCGAGCCTTGAAAAGTTCAAAGTACTAGAGCATTGTGCTATATAGCAGCAATGGGACTTGAACATGGAATGTCCGTACAGAGAGACTGATCATTAGACCATTGCACCATCAGTCAGAGACCCTCAGCCAAAGTCTCCTGGTAATTGTGTTTGTTGGCCTTCAGTTAGTAAAGTTGAAACACTCCAGCATTAAACTATAGGCGAACAGGGATTTGAACATGTAGAGCTGTATTAACTGAAGCCTATTGTAGCAGGGGCTCACAGCCCCAGCCTGATGACCTCTCATATCTCCCCTGCGCCATAGGCAACTGCTTTGGTTTAGTGGTTAGGATGTTGGCCTTCCGTGCGGGGGACCTGGGTTCGATTCCCGGCTGTTACACTAACATGCAAAAGAAGACCTCAACAGCGCTAAGAAACATCTGATTAATATGATTCTGTGTTATCTTCATTTTACTAACTGAAGCCTAACACACAAAAGATCACTTCAAAAGTACCAGGAGACTTTGGCTGAGAGCGTCTGACTGATGGCGCAGTGGTCTAATGATGAGTCTTTCAGTACAGGCTTTCTGTGTTCAAGTCTCATTCAATGCTGCAGTAACTTGAACTTTTCAAGGCTCGAATAAAAAAATAAAAACTCAAAAGCACCAGGAGACGTCTGCTGAATGCCCAAAGGTGCCTTGGCTCAATGGTGTGGTGCGCTTGATCGGTTGCCTCTGCTACAGACAGTTGGCAGGTTCAAGTCCCATGTCATCAAGGTGCATGAGGACCATCGGGAGACGGTGCTCTCTCCCCCTGTTTCCTGAGATGTAACGGTTGGGGCTTATGTCTGAAAGAACCCTGTCCAGCTAAAATTTTACCATGAAAATGTCCAATTTAACATACTCTTACCAGCTCTCAGTGTGCCCTTTTCCAACTGGCCTGGAAGCCAGACATAAAAGAGGGACTTTCCCACTAAGTTTTGGGCCACCAATCAGGGCCCAGTATGCAAATACACAGACTATTCTGTCAGATGATGGGCCAAAACCATGAACTATATAGTATGTCGTTTTTTCATCATTTTCATATTTGTTTTTTAAATCGTTGCGAAAACCATGAACTATAGTTCATGGTTTTTGCGACGATTACAAAAAAAGATGAAAATGATTAAACAAATATACTATAGTGTGTAGTTTTTTCATCGTCAAAAGTCAAGAAAAATGACATTGCCATTGTCGACGATTATAATCGGGGCCCAGTATGCAAATACACTGACTATTCTGTCAGATGAAATACACAGACTATTCTGTCAGATGATGGGCCAAAATGCATTGCTATTTTATTTTTAAACGTTTGACCTAATTCTTATCTGTAAAATGTTAGGTGGACAGGGTTCTTTGAGACATAAGCCCCAACGGTTACTTATCAGGAAACAGGGGGAGAGAGAGCACCCGTCTCCCGATGGTCCATCCCAGCACCTTGATGACATGGGACTTGAACCTGCCAACTGTCTGTAGCAGAGGGAACCGAATCAACCAATATCAAGCACACCATGCCATTGAGCCAAGGCACCTTGGGGCAATCAGCAGATGTCTCCTGGTGCTTTTGAGTTTTTATTTTGTATTCGAGCCTTGAAAAGTTCAAAGTACTAGAGCATTGTGCTATATAGCAGCAATGGGACTTGAACATGGAATGTCCGTACAGAGAGACTGATCATTAGACCATTGCACCATCAGTCAGACACCCTCAGCCAAAGTCTCCTGGTAATTGTGTTTGTTGGCCTTCAGTTAGTAAAGTTGAAACACTCCAGCATTAAACTATAGGCGAACAGGGATTTGAACATGTAGAGCTGTATTAACTGAAGCCTATTGTAGCAGGGGCTCACAGCCCCAGCCTGATGACCTCTCATATCTCCCCTGCGCCATAGGCAACTGCTTTGGTTTAGTGGTTAGGATGTTGGCCTTCCGTGCGGGGGACCTGGGTTCGATTCCCGGCTGTTACACTAACTTGCAAAAGAAGACCTCAACAGCGCTAAGAAACATCTGATTAATATGATTCTGTGTTATCTTCACTTTACTAACTGAAGCCTAACACACAAAAGATCACTTCAAAAGTACCAGGAGACTTTGGCTGAGAGCTTCTGACTGATGGCGCAGTGGTCTAATGATGAGTCTTTCAGTACAGGCTTTCTGTGTTCAAGTCTCATTCAATGCTGCAGTAACTTGAACTTTTCAAGGCTCGAATAAAAAAATAAAAACTCAAAAGCACCAGGAGACGTCTGCTGAATGTCCAAAGGTGCCTTGGCTCAATGGTGTGGTGCGCTTGATCGGTTGCCTCTGCTACAGACAGTTGGCAGGTTCAAGTCCCATGTCATCAAGGTGCTGGAGGACCATCGGGAGATGGTGCTCTCTCCCCCTGTTTCCTGAGATGTAACGGTTGGGGCTTATGTCTGAAAGAACCCTGTCCAGCTAAACTTTTACCATGAAAATGTCCAATTAAACATACTCTTACCAGCTCTCAGTGTGCCCTTTTCCAACTGGCCTGGAAGCCAGACATAAAAGAGGGACTTTCCCACCAAGTTTTGGGCCACCAATCAGGGCCCAGTATGCAAATACACAGACTATTCTGTCAGATGATGGGCCAAAACCATGAACTATAGTATGTCGTTTTTTCATCATTTTCATATTTGTTTTTTAAATCGTTGCGAAAACCATGAACTATAGTTCATGGTTTTTGCGACGATTACAAAAAAAGATGAAAATGATTAAACAAATATACTATAGTGTGTCGTTTTTTCATCGTCAAAAGTCAAGAAAAATGACATTGCCATTGTCGACGATTATAATCGGGGCCCAGTATGCAAATACACTGACTATTCTGTCAGATGAAATACACAGACTATTCTGTCAGATGATGGGCCAAAATGCATTGCTATTTTATTTTTAAACGTTTGACCTAATTCTTATCTGTAAAATGTTAGGTGGACAGGGTTCTTTCAGACATAAGCCCCAACGGTTACTTATCAGGAAACAGGGGGAGAGAGAGCACCCGTCTCCCGATGGTCCATCCCAGCACCTTGATGACATGGGACTTGAACCTGCCAACTGTCTGTAGCAGAGGGAACCGAATCAACCAATATCAAGCACACCATGCCATTGAGCCAAGGCACCTTGGGGCATTCAGCAGATGTCTCCTGGTGCTTTTGAGTTTTTATTTTGTATTCGAGCCTTGAAAAGTTCAAAGTACTAGAGCATTGTGCTATATAGCAGCAATGGGACTTGAACATGGAATGTCCGTACAGAGAGACTGATCATTAGACCATTGCACCATCAGTCAGAGACCCTCAGCCAAAGTCTCCTGGTAATTGTGTTTGTTGGCCTTCAGTTAGTAAAGTTGAAACACTCCAGCATTAAACTATAGGCGAACAGGGATTTGAACATGTAGAGCTGTATTAACTGAAGCCTATTGTAGCAGGGGCTCACAGCCCCAGCCTGATGACCTCTCATATCTCCCCTGCGCCATAGGCAACTGCTTTGGTTTAGTGGTTAGGATGTTGGCCTTCCGTGCGGGGGACCTGGGTTCGATTCCCGGCTGTTACACTAACATGCAAAAGAAGACCTCAACAGCGCTAAGAAACATCTGATTAATATGATTCTGTGTTATCTTCATTTTACTAACTGAAGCCTAACACACAAAAGATCACTTCAAAAGTACCAGGAGACTTTGGCTGAGAGCGTCTGACTGATGGCGCAGTGGTCTAATGATGAGTCTTTCAGTACAGGCTTTCTGTGTTCAAGTCTCATTCAATGCTGCAGTAACTTGAACTTTTCAAGGCTCGAATAAAAAAATAAAAACTCAAAAGCACCAGGAGACGTCTGCTGAATGTCCAAAGGTGCCTTGGCTCAATGGTGTGGTGCGCTTGATCGGTTGCCTCTGCTACAGACAGTTGGCAGGTTCAAGTCCCATGTCATCAAGGTGCTGGAGGACCATCGGGAGATGGTGCTCTCTCCCCCTGTTTCCTGAGATGTAACGGTTGGGGCTTATGTCTGAAAGAACCCTGTCCAGCTAAACTTTTACCATGAAAATGTCCAATTAAACATACTCTTACCAGCTCTCAGTGTGCCCTTTTCCAACTGGCCTGGAAGCCAGACATAAAAGAGGGACTTTCCCACCAAGTTTTGGGCCACCAATCAGGGCCCAGTATGCAAATACACAGACTATTCTGTCAGATGATGGGCCAAAACCATGAACTATAGTATGTCGTTTTTTCATCATTTTCATATTTGTTTTTTAAATCGTTGCGAAAACCATGAACTATAGTTCATGGTTTTTGCGACGATTACAAAAAAAGATGAAAATGATTAAACAAATATACTATAGTGTGTCGTTTTTTCATCGTCAAAAGTCAAGAAAAATGACATTGCCATTGTCGACGATTATAATCGGGGCCCAGTATGCAAATACACTGACTATTCTGTCAGATGATGGGCCAAAATGCATTGCTATTTTATTTTTAAACGTTTGACCTAATTCTTATCTGTAAAATGTTAGGTGGACAGGGTTCTTTCAGACATAAGCCCCAACGGTTACTTATCAGGAAACAGGGGGAGAGAGAGCACCCGTCTCCCGATGGTCCATCCCAGCACCTTGATGACATGGGACTTGAACCTGCCAACTGTCTGTAGCAGAGGGAACCGAATCAACCAATATCAAGCACACCATGCCATTGAGCCAAGGCACCTTGGGGCATTCAGCAGATGTCTCCTGGTGCTTTTGAGTTTTTATTTTGTATTCGAGCCTTGAAAAGTTCAAAGTACTAGAGCATTGTGCTATATAGCAGCAATGGGACTTGAACATGGAATGTCCGTACAGAGAGACTGATCATTAGACCATTGCACCATCAGTCAGACACCCTCAGCCAAAGTCTCCTGGTAATTGTGTTTGTTGGCCTTCAGTTAGTAAAGTTGAAACACTCCAGCATTAAACTATAGGCGAACAGGGATTTGAACATGTAGAGCTGTATTAACTGAAGCCTATTGTAGCAGGGGCTCACAGCCCCAGCCTGATGACCTCTCATATCTCCCCTGCGCCATAGGCAACTGCTTTGGTTTAGTGGTTAGGATGTTGGCCTTCCGTGCGGGGGACCTGGGTTCGATTCCCGGCTGTTACACTAACTTGCAAAAGAAGACCTCAACAGCGCTAAGAAACATCTGATTAATATGATTCTGTGTTATCTTCACTTTACTAACTGAAGCCTAACACACAAAAGATCACTTCAAAAGTACCAGGAGACTTTGGCTGAGAGCGTCTGACTGATGGCGCAGTGGTCTAATGATGAGTCTTTCAGTACAGGCTTTCTGTGTTCAAGTCTCATTCAATGCTGCAGTAACTTGAACTTTTCAAGGCTCGAATAAAAAAATGAAAACTCAAAAGCACCAGGAGACGTCTGCTGAATGTCCAAAGGTGCCTTGGCTCAATGGTGTGGTGCGCTTGATCGGTTGCCTCTGCTACAGACAGTTGGCAGGTTCAAGTCCCATGTCATTAAGGTGCTGGAGGACCATCGGGAGATGGTGCTCTCTCCCCCTGTTTCCTGAGATGTAACGGTTGGGGCTTATGTCTGAAAGAACCCTGTCCAGCTAAACTTTTACCATGAAAATGTCCAATTAAACATACTCTTACCAGCTCTCAGTGTGCCCTTTTCCAACTGGCCTGGAAGCCAGACATAAAAGAGGGACTTTCCCACCAAGTTTTGGGCCACCAATCAGGGCCCAGTATGCAAATACACAGACTATTCTGTCAGATGATGGGCCAAAACCATGAACTATAGTATGTTGTTTTTTCATCATTTTCATATTTGTTTTTTAAATCGTTGCGAAAACCATGAACTATAGTTCATGGTTTTTGCGACGATTACAAAAAAAGATGAAAATGATTAAACAAATATACTATAGTGTGTCGTTTTTTCATCGTCAAAAGTCAAGAAAAATGACATTGCCATTGTCGACGATTATAATCGGGGCCCAGTATGCAAATACACTGACTATTCTGTCAGATGAAATACACAGACTATTCTGTCAGATGATGGGCCAAAATGCATTGCTATTTTATTTTTAAACGTTTGACCTAATTCTTATCTGTAAAATGTTAGGTGGACAGGGTTCTTTCAGACATAAGCCCCAACGGTTACTTATCAGGAAACAGGGGGAGAGAGAGCACCCGTCTCCCGATGGTCCATCCCAGCACCTTGATGACATGGGACTTGAACCTGCCAACTGTCTGTAGCAGAGGGAACCGAATCAACCAATATCAAGCACACCATGCCATTGAGCCAAGGCACCTTGGGGCATTCAGCAGATGTCTCCTGGTGCTTTTGAGTTTTTATTTTGTATTCGAGCCTTGAAAAGTTCAAAGTACTAGAGCATTGTGCTATATAGCAGCAATGGGACTTGAACATGGAATGTCCGTACAGAGAGACTGATCATTAGACCATTGCACCATCAGTCAGAGACCCTCAGCCAAAGTCTCCTGGTAATTGTGTTTGTTGGCCTTCAGTTAGTAAAGTTGAAACACTCCAGCATTAAACTATAGGCGAACAGGGATTTGAACATGTAGAGCTGTATTAACTGAAGCCTATTGTAGCAGGGGCTCACAGCCCCAGCCTGATGACCTCTCATATCTCCCCTGCGCCATAGGCAACTGCTTTGGTTTAGTGGTTAGGATGTTGGCCTTCCGTGCGGGGGACCTGGGTTCGATTCCCGGCTGTTACACTAACATGCAAAAGAAGACCTCAACAGCGCTAAGAAACATCTGATTAATATGATTCTGTGTTATCTTCATTTTACTAACTGAAGCCTAACACACAAAAGATCACTTCAAAAGTACCAGGAGACTTTGGCTGAGAGCGTCTGACTGATGGCGCAGTGGTCTAATGATGAGTCTTTCAGTACAGGCTTTCTGTGTTCAAGTCTCATTCAATGCTGCAGTAACTTGAACTTTTCAAGGCTCGAATAAAAAAATAAAAACTCAAAAGCACCAGGAGACGTCTGCTGAATGTCCAAAGGTGCCTTGGCTCAATGGTGTGGTGCGCTTGATCGGTTGCCTCTGCTACAGACAGTTGGCAGGTTCAAGTCCCATGTCATCAAGGTGCTGGAGGACCATCGGGAGATGGTGCTCTCTCCCCCTGTTTCCTGAGATGTAACGGTTGGGGCTTATGTCTGAAAGAACCCTGTCCAGCTAAACTTTTACCATGAAAATGTCCAATTAAACATACTCTTACCAGCTCTCAGTGTGCCCTTTTCCAACTGGCCTGGAAGCCAGACATAAAAGAGGGACTTTCCCACCAAGTTTTGGGCCACCAATCAGGGCCCAGTATGCAAATACACAGACTATTCTGTCAGATGATGGGCCAAAACCATGAACTATATAGTATGTCGTTTTTTCATCATTTTCATATTTGTTTTTTAAATCGTTGCGAAAACCATGAACTATAGTTCATGGTTTTTGCGACGATTACAAAAAAAGATGAAAATGATTAAACAAATATACTATAGTGTGTAGTTTTTTCATCGTCAAAAGTCAAGAAAAATGACATTGCCATTGTCGACGATTATAATCGGGGCCCAGTATGCAAATACACTGACTATTCTGTCAGATGAAATACACAGACTATTCTGTCAGATGATGGGCCAAAATGCATTGCTATTTTATTTTTAAACGTTTGACCTAATTCTTATCTGTAAAATGTTAGGTGGACAGGGTTCTTTGAGACATAAGCCCCAACGGTTACTTATCAGGAAACAGGGGGAGAGAGAGCACCCGTCTCCCGATGGTCCATCCCAGCACCTTGATGACATGGGACTTGAACCTGCCAACTGTCTGTAGCAGAGGGAACCGAATCAACCAATATCAAGCACACCATGCCATTGAGCCAAGGCACCTTGGGGCAATCAGCAGATGTCTCCTGGTGCTTTTGAGTTTTTATTTTGTATTCGAGCCTTGAAAAGTTCAAAGTACTAGAGCATTGTGCTATATAGCAGCAATGGGACTTGAACATGGAATGTCCGTACAGAGAGACTGATCATTAGACCATTGCACCATCAGTCAGACACCCTCAGCCAAAGTCTCCTGGTAATTGTGTTTGTTGGCCTTCAGTTAGTAAAGTTGAAACACTCCAGCATTAAACTATAGGCGAACAGGGATTTGAACATGTAGAGCTGTATTAACTGAAGCCTATTGTAGCAGGGGCTCACAGCCCCAGCCTGATGACCTCTCATATCTCCCCTGCGCCATAGGCAACTGCTTTGGTTTAGTGGTTAGGATGTTGGCCTTCCGTGCGGGGGACCTGGGTTCGATTCCCGGCTGTTACACTAACTTGCAAAAGAAGACCTCAACAGCGCTAAGAAACATCTGATTAATATGATTCTGTGTTATCTTCACTTTACTAACTGAAGCCTAACACACAAAAGATCACTTCAAAAGTACCAGGAGACTTTGGCTGAGAGCTTCTGACTGATGGCGCAGTGGTCTAATGATGAGTCTTTCAGTACAGGCTTTCTGTGTTCAAGTCTCATTCAATGCTGCAGTAACTTGAACTTTTCAAGGCTCGAATAAAAAAATAAAAACTCAAAAGCACCAGGAGACGTCTGCTGAATGTCCAAAGGTGCCTTGGCTCAATGGTGTGGTGCGCTTGATCGGTTGCCTCTGCTACAGACAGTTGGCAGGTTCAAGTCCCATGTCATCAAGGTGCTGGAGGACCATCGGGAGATGGTGCTCTCTCCCCCTGTTTCCTGAGATGTAACGGTTGGGGCTTATGTCTGAAAGAACCCTGTCCAGCTAAACTTTTACCATGAAAATGTCCAATTAAACATACTCTTACCAGCTCTCAGTGTGCCCTTTTCCAACTGGCCTGGAAGCCAGACATAAAAGAGGGACTTTCCCACCAAGTTTTGGGCCACCAATCAGGGCCCAGTATGCAAATACACAGACTATTCTGTCAGATGATGGGCCAAAACCATGAACTATAGTATGTTGTTTTTTCATCATTTTCATATTTGTTTTTTAAATCGTTGCGAAAACCATGAACTATAGTTCATGGTTTTTGCGACGATTACAAAAAAAGATGAAAATGATTAAACAAATATACTATAGTGTGTCGTTTTTTCATCGTCAAAAGTCAAGAAAAATGACATTGCCATTGTCGACGATTATAATCGGGGCCCAGTATGCAAATACACTGACTATTCTGTCAGATGAAATACACAGACTATTCTGTCAGATGATGGGCCAAAATGCATTGCTATTTTATTTTTAAACGTTTGACCTAATTCTTATCTGTAAAATGTTAGGTGGACAGGGTTCTTTCAGACATAAGCCCCAACGGTTACTTATCAGGAAACAGGGGGAGAGAGAGCACCCGTCTCCCGATGGTCCATCCCAGCACCTTGATGACATGGGACTTGAACCTGCCAACTGTCTGTAGCAGAGGGAACCGAATCAACCAATATCAAGCACACCATGCCATTGAGCCAAGGCACCTTGGGGCATTCAGCAGATGTCTCCTGGTGCTTTTGAGTTTTTATTTTGTATTCGAGCCTTGAAAAGTTCAAAGTACTAGAGCATTGTGCTATATAGCAGCAATGGGACTTGAACATGGAATGTCCGTACAGAGAGACTGATCATTAGACCATTGCACCATCAGTCAGAGACCCTCAGCCAAAGTCTCCTGGTAATTGTGTTTGTTGGCCTTCAGTTAGTAAAGTTGAAACACTCCAGCATTAAACTATAGGCGAACAGGGATTTGAACATGTAGAGCTGTATTAACTGAAGCCATAGCTTAAAACGTGACAAATGTCTTTATCTGTGCTTGGTGACTATTGGTTTGGTTCTTCATCAGGTCTTGCTCATTAGTCCACTGGTAACGTATGCGCCTTGTTGATATGAGGTCCTGGGTTCGCCTCCCAGCCGAGGTTACACTTTGAACCACAGTGTTTCTTTCTACCGTAGCTACATTGTTTTTTCTATCACTGAGTGGAATCAAACCAAGAAGGATCTCTCACACTTCAAGACTTGACGGTAGACCACTGTTAATGTTAAATGTTGTTATCTAAAATGCCTAACAACACCAACGACAGAAACATCTAGCTGCCCTCTGAACACTAGCCACTTTACACAGCGAGTGAGCTGTAGTATAGGGCGGCCCTACAAAGGAAATGCATTCATTCATTATTTGATCCCTGCGATTAAATCCAACTGGTGTCGTCAACATAGACATTATTACAGTCACCAGGGGGCGCTCTGTACCAAGACGATCTGACGACGAACTGGAAGAAAATGTATTCGTGTCACGTGTGGTCCTGCTGATGAGCTGAGCAGGAGCCTGGAGGACATCCATCCAGCCATGGGGAGGTCAGAAGCAGAGAAAGGTGAAAAGGAGGAGGCATGGCGTCACATTCCCCTCAGCTGTCTGGATGTATGTGACAATCCACTCTCTGGAGTCTGGTGGTGATGGAAGGAACCCATCATCAGCCACACTCAGTGACGGATACAGGTCCAGTGCCAGTGGGCACCTCAATGTTAAATTACCATCCCCAAAACGTAAGTCTATGCTTTGGAAAATGGTTGGAATAATAAATGTAAAGTATATGATTTGAACATGCCCAGTACATCTTTAAAACAACTTTATTGACCCTTCAATTCCTTGTTTATCCCGACATGACTGCACATCACAGGTTTTGTATTTTGTAGAAATATAGGGCCATAAAACATATATAGTGTATTTGGCCACTCATTTATCAAATAAATCAGGTGCCCATTGTACCGTTATCCATCATCCATCCACTGTAAGACACATGCAATCAACATGCTTCCTATGCTTATACATTTACGTTTATCCTTTTTTTATTCATCGTTTATTATAACTACACAAGCCTTACATTATATTTGGGATAAAAACCGGCGTGTATAGTATGCCGTCCCAGGCCATGGGCTATAGGCCTAGCCCATGGTCAGTGATTTTCGGCTTTTTTTCAAATCCTCAAAAATGATGAAAACCGGCATGCTATAGTAGGAGGAGTAAACATCTAGCTGCCCTCTGGGCTATAGCCCATGGTCTCGGAGTGATTTTCGGCATTTTTTAAAATCCTCAAAAATGATGAAAAACGTCATGCCATAGTATGCCGTCTGAGGCCATGGGCTGAACTTGAACCCACAACCTGTGGTGCTGCAGAGTGAAAGTAGGAGGAACTCAGCTGGATTTGAACTCGCAATCTCTGGTTCACATGGACTTCATCTTAACAAGGGTGCCACTAGACCTTTCAAATTTGAGTAATGGGGCTCAATGGCAGCTATTGGCACGTCAAAAATCACTTTCACCTAGAAACTCCATTCACACTTTTTTATAATTCAGCTTACTGTGGAGACACATGCTGGAACATTTTACTTTGAAATGTTTTATAGTTTCTGAGTGATTTTCGTCTTTTGTTCTAATCATCAAAAATGATGAAAAACGGCATGGCATAGTATGCTGTCCGAAGCCATGGGCCTTGAACCCACGACATGTGGCTCACATAGACAGCAGCTTATCACAGAGTGCCACCATGCTCTCTGAGAATCTCCTCAGCTATCCATCTCTTTCTAGTGTTCTTCTGGATGTTATTCTCCAAAACATGCTGCAGAGTTAAAGTAGGAGGAACTCAGCTGGATTTGAACTCACAATCTCTGGCTCACATGGACTTCATCTTAACAAGGGTGCCACTAGCTCTCTGTGATTTTAAGTTGTAAGTTGTTCTTCTTGGTGTCACTTTTCAAATGGGGCCTTGGGATCATGTACAGAGCATTTGAATGGTGCTGTGCATCAAAGGTGTCTTTAGTGCTTTTAAGTGTTATCGTGGATGTTAATCAGATAATAGTAGCGCAATGTGTTAAGTGGCTGTCCACATGATCCAGATGTTGTGGATACTTTACTTTGAAGAAAGAAGAAGATAAAAGCCCCCGGAAGTCTCACTCCATCAGCCTATAAGGTAGTGATGATGGTGAAGTTGGTAAAGAAAAGGACCTTGAAGTAAAAAAATCACTTCCACCTAGAAACTCCATTCACCCTTTTTATAATTCAACTTACTGTGGGCACACATGCTGGAACTTTTTACTTTGAAATGTTTTATAGTTTCTGAGTTATTTAACTTAAACGCCCAATGCATTCTCAATGGCAATAGCACAAACTTTGGCATGCTACTAGTCCTACATACTTTCACCTAGAAACCCCATTCAAACCTATTTAGGCTCATCTTACGGTGGAGACACATGCTGGAACTTTTTACTTTGAAATGTTTTGTAGTTTCTGAGTTATTTAACTTAAACGCATTATACATTTCTCAAATTTGAAAGCACTATATTTCTAAAACTATGAAACATTTCAAAGATTCCTTTTCAGGCAAACATGTCCACCATAAGATTAACCTAAATAGGTTTGAATGGGGTTTCTAGGTGTAAGTATGTAGGACTAGTAGCATGCCAAAGTTTGTGCTATTGCCATTGAGAATGCATTGGGCGTTTAAGTTAAATAACTCAGAAACTACAAAACATTTCAAAGTAAAAAGTTCCAGCATGTGTCTCCACAGTAAGCTGAATTGTAAAAAGTGTGAATGGAGTTTTTAGGTTTCTAGTTATTTTGAGTTAGAAAATAATGTGATGTGTATATCCTTGCACCAGTGGGAACAACAAACAGCTGCATGTCAAAGGTGAGTGGAATACGGTACGTGTCAACCAGTGACCATATCCGCTGCCTGCTTGGACACGTTTGGATGAGAGGGTGCCAGACAGTGCCCTTGTGGTTAGAGTGTCCGCCCTGAAAGTGGGAGGTCAGGGTTTGATCCCCGGCCAGTCAGTCATACCAAAGACTGTACAAATGGGACCCAGCCTCCCTGCATGGCACTCAGCATCAATGGGTGACTTGACCTGACCTTTAGCACATAGGCCTAAGAAGATTCTACACCTACATAATATGAGCTTAGGGTCATACATAATACAACACATGTTTTTAGTTTTTATTATCTATTTTAAAAGAATATCTTTGACTCCATATTTGTTTTAGTGGTACCCTGAGCAGTTGGATATGATTTGTCTTTAAATATATTTTATACGCCCAAATACTGTAGACCAGGGGTCTTCAACAGGGGGTCCGGAACCCCTAGGGGTCCTCAGAGTTACTACAGGGGTCTTCAACAGGGGGTCCGGAACCCCTAGCGGTCCTCAGAGTTACTACAGGGGGGTTCCTGTGAATACTGTAGACCAGGGGTCTTCAACAGGGGGTCCGGAACCCCTAGCGGTCCTCAGAGTTACTACAGGGGGGTCTTCAACAGGGGGTCCGGAACCCCTAGCGGTCCTCAGAGTTACTACAGGGGTCTTCAACAGGGGGTCCGGAACCCCTAGCGGTCCTCAGAGTTACTACAGGGGGGTTCCTGTGGTACGAAGTTTCTTTTTACATTAACAACTGAACCCTACAATCCCTATTCTGAGGGAAACATACCAAAAATAGCCGATCTACAAGCTCACAATGCAACACGGCATTGTAAAAAGTCTATTTTCTAGTTGTGTGTGTGTGTGTGTGTGACCAAGTATCCAATAAGCCTATCTCACAGAATTTCCCCGCCCCCCTAAATACGCCCCCCTTTCGGGGTTAGTGGTGATAGCGTGACGTCACTCCATAGACAATACATGTTAACAGAGGTAATTTAAGAAGTCTACAACTTTTGTTTTCTCAAGGTAAGGTTTGTTCTATCTGTTCGACCTGACTTACCATCTTGTTTGCTTCATAATAATATTGGTCTGTCACATTTTTACATTAGAAAATGTACTTAGATTCTCCAGAGAAAAAAACGTGTAAATGCTCATGTTAAAGACACCACTATTTACCGGAAGTGGGCGTGGAAAGCGGGCTGTGAGATAGGCCTATTGGTCACACACGAAAAAGTTTAATCTGCAACACAATGTACAGTGCCTCATCGTCTCTCTCAGCTGAGGGTCATTTTGGCCTGAAAAAACATTGAAGACCCCTTTTGTAAAACCACTCAGGTTCGTCTGTTTGACGTGACCAATATGCACTTTGAAGGCAGATGCTGATTACACAACTTCCAGAATGAGAGCATTATATGTGTGATGGTGTTAGACACCAAATCCATGACATGTTTTCTGTTCTGGTTATTTGTCTGTGTATTTCTTTCCCAGTCCACTCTACAAAAGAAATATCATTCTTTATTCTAGAAAAGCAAGAGGATTCACTGAAAATCAAATATTTGAAAATGCATACACAAAGAGTTTACAAACATTCATTTTCAAACATTGCCCCGCCCACCCCATCAGCATTCAAATATTACAAATAAATTACAAAACAGTATGGTCATTTTGCTTTGCCAAAAATAATCGGACTCCAAATGTATACAATACATATACAAGACACATAAAGGCAGAACAAAAAGAAAAGCAAATTTGATCCATTGTACTGTACAGTACACATAAACATCAAAGGTGCACACTGAGGTTGGTATTGTGCTAGCTACAGTAAGCAAGGCCTCACTTTAGCCATAGGTTAGACCAGTGGTTCTCAACCGTTTCTGGATCAGGGCCCACTTGAAATCTCAAAAGCGTTCGGGCCCACCCATCTAACACGGCAGCCGAAGGTGGATTTTCAGAGCATGTTGCTTTTTTTAATCAGTCGATTGATTGTACGTGTTGCGGCTTGGATCAGGAACTAACATTGTATACTGTAAGTTCTTATCTATCGGTTTCACAATTAAAACAAAATTTTCAATGTAAAAAAAAAAAAACTTTTTTTAACCACTTGAACCAGAGCATGCTTATTCTTGGCCGAACATTCACCAAAAAATTGCAGATCACAACTTTTTGTTGAAGCGATTTGGTAAAGATGGAAAAAAGCGGTCCAAGTACAGTTGCAACTCAGGTCCAGTTTACTAAGTCTAGAGGGTTCAAGTGTTTAAATCTTAGTGTATTTGGGGAGGGGGGGGGGGGGGCACATGCAATATCCTCACGGCCCACCAGTGGGCCCCGGGCCCGGAGGTTGAGAATCGCTGCGTTAGACAGCTTTTATCACGACTACGACTTTAGCTCCATTTCGGACGAAGATCTTTTACTGTTTGACTTCCTGCTCTTGTAGACCAATAGGATGGTGGCGACCAGCAGGACCATACCGACGACCAACAGGATCCACTGGCCAGCCACGGCGGCTGCCTGGTCCACGCTCAGACCCAGGAAGTCCACTTTAGCAGCAGCTGTAGCTGTAGGTGTAGGTGTAGGTGCACTATCAGCTGTACCGCGCACACACACACACACACACACACACACACACACACACACACACACACACACACACACACACACACACACACACACACACACACACACACACACACACACACACACAGTCAACTGTCAGAGTGAGCAGCAGTTTTTATAAAACGAGATAATCAAAACCTAATAGACATAAAAAATACGCTATATAAACAGTTGTATGCAACAGACACATTTTGTAGTGTCACTTAAAGGAGCATTCAGTGATTTGGAAAACCACCCAGTCCGCCCCGGTAACAAAATGTGCACATGCACGCTCTACAGTGGGGGGAAGTGCAACAGGCCAACAGCATGTGCACCAAGGCCCGCCCCCACTCGATCATGATTGGAGGAAGGCCCCACTCATCCTGATTGGATGAAGGTTTTGCCACCCGCCACCAAAACTGAAACTAGGGTTTTTTGACCCCAGGGGCTCACTGGGGACAGGGAGGAACTCCTTATATGGTCAGCACACTCTATAGTAGGGAGGATTATCCAGAAAAAAAGAAAAAATAAGTGATATTTGAATTAAGTCAAATCACTGAATATACCTTTAACGTCTTTTAGTCTTTTTTTATAATAATATACAATGGGATCGCTGTAATCCAATTTTTGACAGCTCTGTCTATTTTTTTTGTCATCAAAGTTTTTTAATGATTTTACAATAAAGCATACAAAATACACATGACTTACACAAAAGAAAAAGACAAGAAAAACAAACAAAACAAAACAACTAGCAGTCAAAAAAGAAAAACCCCAATGGACAACACCCCTCCACATTCTGTTGTTGACAATAGTGATTATATCCGTAATGTATTACCAATTACAAATTGTTAATGCAACCATCCTTTAATATACAAATAAAAGTAGTCCCATATTTCATGGAACTTCCCTTTGACATTGTTCCTCCTGGCAATTGAGTATTCGAAGGATGCAGTTTCCGTCATAAGTTGGGTCCAGTCTGTGATCTCTGGCGTAACAGAGCTCTTCCAGTTTCTCAAAATCAACCTGGCTGCAGTAATAAGACCTGCAGTCACTAATGCATGTTGTGCCTTGGTGACCCCCTGTGGCAGCACTGTGCGATCACCCAAGAGACATAGGGCCCGATTAAGCAAGTCGAAAAACCCATGCGGTAATACAGATTTTGGCCTCGCTCTGCGCCTTTTCGTATTATGGAAGCCGTGGTGAACGCTCACTCATATGGAATACCACGTTCCTGAATATTTTAGCATTGGGGGAGTGTCCATATGTTAATTATTTTCGCTTTGCGCTATTTGCTATTAAGCCCCTTGACCTAAAAACACTCAGCGCATACCGATTCCACCTGGGTCTGACCACGTCTTAAAAGCAAAAAGCACTGTTTGATTTTACACTTGAGCGGCTCTGGAGTGTTGCCATGTCTGTTTGCTGTTTATTATAAGCGGCTTCTTTTTCTGCAAAGTTGCTTGTAAATATTGGTAGTTGTGGTTGCTTTTCTTGTTTCTAAAGTGCTTATTTGGGCTTTTCTCCTAATGTTGTTTAAACCAGTGATCCTCACACAGCGACATTCCCATGTCAAGGACCCCCAGATGAATGCATTTGCCCAACTAAGCCAGTGACCCCCATGACAGATTTGTGTTTTTAAATGTTTCAATAACATTTTTCAAAAATATTCCACAATTGTCACTTTTTTCAAAATAGCAGATCTACCAGCTCACAATGCATCACATTCATTAATTAAAACTATGAACTCTGACTGCAGGGGGATATATATTTATAATGATCATTATAACAATGTGCAAGAAAATATGTAAAAAGAAGGAAGATTTTTATATTTGTGGACAATCAAAATATGCTGGAAATTTTAATGTGGTGTCATTAAAAGGAATCTTGATATGGCAGACTCACTATCTAGAAAATAAAAACATGGCACTTCATTTAAAATAGGTTGCAGACCCCTGTTATATTCTTTTGGGAGTATGTTTATAGACCTATTTACTTGTTTCTATGAGACATGGCAACAGCGAGCTTTCTGGCTGTCTGGCTTTCTGTTGTTGAGATTGTAAAGGGTCATATATCGCTCATTTCTCAACCTTTTTTAAAAATTAAAACATCTCCATAATCATTGGGAAGTTTGCTTTCATACGCTGTATCACACCCGACTCAATTCTTCTTCAATAAAATGCTACGAGCGAAGACCATAACATTGGGGCCGCAGCAATACGCATGGCGCACGTATGGCATTTCAACTCATTCCTTCGTCGTGACTCGAATGAAATAAAATAAAATAAACGTTATTTTACTGGTGTTTTTCAAAAGAAACAAATAAAGAGCGTGTGTGCAACAGTGCATATACGTGCATGCACTATATGCTATATTTCCTCCTTGTCGGGATGTGAGCTCTTCACAGCTCTGTCTTTCATATTATTCTTATAATATTTGATATTATAAACACTCATGGTTCTCTCATTTCTCAACCGTTTTTTCTTGCTTTCATTCGCTGTATGGTACATGGTTCTATTTTTATCGAATTAAACAATATCAAACGAACTTGTATGTTCGGGGGTTAGACGATTCTGGGAACATTACGCATGGATTGCCAATTTGCCAGCCAATGCTGCGTATCTACTCGCAGTTCCATTCCGATCTGAAAGGTATAGGTAGGTGCCATTTCAAAGGCTTAGTTATTCATTTATGAATCAAATGAACTAGAATAAAGATTTTTACAGCTGTTTTTCATGCTTAGAACAGAAACAAATGAAGTGATGATGTGCGTATATCTCCCTCCCTTAGCATATGGCTGCGCCGCTGTAATGACTTTCCAATGAACACTGCAAGTTACTTAACAAAATAGAGACATAGGCCTACAAGCTATGCACAGCATGGCTGTGACAGCTTGTGGATCTGTTCTTTTGAGGCATAAAGGTGACAGCATGCAGTGCAATAGGAATAATTAACCCAAATGTGACAAAGTCATGTCATGTCTATGGTGCCAGTCTGCAGAAATGTAATACCGCTTGCAGAAAAGGGCGCATTCCGTATGAGGACATCAGCTGACTCGTAAAGAGAATAGTACGGACATGTTCATTGGGTAAGCCTCAAAACTCCCTAAAACACTCCCATGACTAATTCAAGGCCGTTTTGCTCACACCACGGGGTGTCGAAAGCGCTTCTTACCAGGCCCATAATTGTAATATGACATTGCCCACGCCTCCACGTCTTAAAAACTGTAATATGATATGTAATTAGATTTCACCTGCTTAATCGGGCCCATAACCTCGGGCATTCTGGTAGTATTAGCCCCATCCAGTCTCAAAGTTTCCCCAGTACCTCTTTCCAGAATGGTTCCCAAAAAGCATGTAAAAATGTACCATTTTCCCCTTTACATTTCAAACACCGTTTGTCTTCCACCAAGCCCATCCTAAACAGTTTCACAGGGGTATAGTAGAATCTATGTATGTAATTTTGTAATGTATAAATTTGCTTTTAATATCCCTAGTGGCCCACCCAACTTTGGAAATTATATTTGACCATTTCTCTTCACTTATTTCACATCCTAAATCCCTTTGCCATATTAATCTAAGATTTTCAGTCTTTGCACTTTGTAATTCCATTATATTTTTGTAAATTATTGAGGCCCTATGCATTGTTGGTGGCCAGTCAAAAATAGTTTTCAACATATTAGATTCCTCTATACCCCTGTTAAGGTTGAACGCACTTCCAACACTACTTCTTAGTTGAAGATATTTCCAAAATTCACCCCTACCCATCAGGTTAAATTGATTCCCCAACTCCTGATATGACTTAAAAGTTGCATCCATATATAAATCATCAATTACACCTATGCCATTTCTTTGCCAAGGCTCCCAGCAGAATGAATGTTTACCTATCGAGATGCGTGGATTATCCCATATAGAAGAATATCCCTGTTTATATTGGGATTTCCCCATCAGCCTATGGACCTCAGACCATACCCAATGGGAATGTTTCAAAATGGGACTCTTCCCCCCTTCTACCATTTTAATCTGAGAGAGAACCTGTATGGGCTTGAAAGGAGCTACCATAAACGTTTCTATCTTTACCCAGTCCAGTTGGTTATCCCCTTCAGCCCAATGCCTCGCTAGTTTAGACAATTCAAAAGATAGATTATACATTTCTACATTCGGAAGAGCCAAGCCGCCACACTCCCTAGGGGAACACATCTTTTTTATATTAATCCTTGGCTTTTTCCCATTCCACAAATAATCTCTCACCATCTGATTATATTGTTTGTATATCCCACTAGGAATAGTCAGTTGTAGCATCATTGATACATAATTAAATTGTGGCGCTATAACCATCTTAATAGTATTAACTTTGCCCCATAAAGTAAGATTAATTATTTTCCACCTTTCCAAATTGTTTTTCATCTCTTGAAGTAGTGGTGCAAGATTAATTTCTATTATATCTGTCAACTCAGCACTTAGCTTTAGACCCAAATACTTCATTCCCACTGGTATCCATCTAAATGGAAAACTGGAAACCTCTGACCGGGCACATGACCTAGATACAGGCATCACCTCTGACTTCTGCCAATTGATTTTATACCCAGATATTTCAGAGAACATTTCAATCCTATTAAGAATTATGGGAATAGAGGTAGCAGGATCCGACACCAGTACCAAAATGTCATCCGCATATAAAAATAGCTTATGTTCCGCACCCCCACCCCACACACCTTTAATACCTGCATCTGCTCTTAAAGCCACAGCCAACGGTTCGAGAAATATGGTGAAGAGTAGCGGACTCAATGGATCCTCTGGCCTCTCGTGAGCCCAAAGAGAGGGGATTTCATACCATTCGTCAAGACAGATGCCTTAGGGGACAAGTATATAATCTTTATCCACTTTATGAAACCCTCTCCAAATCCAAACACCCTCAGCGTAGAGAAGATAGGCCAATTCACATCGGTCATAGGCCTTCTCTGCGTCCAATGAGAACGCCGCAGTGGGCGTGTCCACGCCACGACTAGCCCACATAAGGTGTAATAACCGCCTGACATTGTCTGATGATGTGCGTCCTTGCACAAAACCAACTTGGTCCGAATGCACCACAGATGGCAGCGAATGCTCTATTCTTGTCGCCAGTACTTTCGTGAGAATTTTGCTGTCAACATCTATCAGACTTATAGATCTATAGCTCCCCGGATCCGTAGAGTCTCTGTCTTTCTTCAGGATTTGAGTTATAATTGCCTCATTAAACGTATCTGGTAATTGCCCCAGATCGAAAGATTCTTTGTAAACTTGTGTCAGTATAGGCGCCACTATGTCAATATATTTTCTATAATATTCAACAGGCAATCCGTCTAACCCTGGTGATTTACCCATTTTCAGTGATATAATTGCATCTCTAACTTCCCCTTCAGTAACAACTCCCTCCATCTGTGCTACTTGTCCCTCTGACAATTTTGGGATATTTAGGTTCGCGAAAAAGGCCTCATATTGTCCTTCTGACGGATCTACTTCAGATCTATAGAGTTTCATATAGAAGTCTTTAAATACTTAATTAATGTCTTTGGTGCTCGTCACTAGATCCCCATTTGTGTTTTTGACTGCTGGTATTAAAAAACTAGCATCTTGCTTTTTTAATTGCCTAGCCAATAGTTTACTAGCCTTCTCGCCACTTTCATAGAAGTTACTTTTCAATCTAAACATAGCATATTCTACCTTTTTATTATATAAGTCATTTAATTGTAATTTCAATTCACATACTTTTCTTAAGCGAGCCTCATTGTGGTTATCCACCAAGTCTTTTTCTGCATCCTTGAGCTGGGTTTCTAATCTTAGTAATTCTGCCTTACTGTCTCTTTTTTTCTTACTTGCACGGGCTATTAATTTACCTATAATATATGCCTTGGAGGCCTCCCAAACCGTACCTATTCTCTCTACTGATCCTATGTTCCTATGCACCAGCACCACCATCAGCCTCGCCGGAGCCCCTGGTAGATTCTCTATTCAGGAACGTCATTGCGCTGCGGTGATCGTCAAACCTCATCCTCTTCCCGTTCCATGTGAAGCGCATTTGTGCAGGCGGCGCCACCGTAAACCTTACATCCAGAGAGTGCAACTTTTCCCTCACTTCGGAAAACTTTTTCCTCTTCTCCGTCCATTCCCGTGGCAGGTCCTGGAAGAAAGACAACTTGCATCCTTTCCACTCGACTCCCATTTCACCACTGCTACTACCATTGTATAAATACGTGCGTGCGTGCGTGTTCATGTGTTCGTGCGTGCGTGTTCATGCGTGCGTGTTCATGTGTTCGTGCGTGCGTGTTCATGTGTTCGTGCGTGCGTTTGTGCGTGCAAATGCATGTGGGACGTACTTGGGGGCACCCAGTCATACTCTGGCCATCCCAGCGTCTCCCCAGCGTTCTGCACCTCGAGCCACTCAATCAGAGGCTGGAAGTACTTCATCAGGGACGTGGCATTCATTTTGGGCTGTCCGGTCATCTGTTGCATCGCCTCTGGCCAAGGTTTACTGAAGCCGAGCTTCATCACGTCCCTGCCAACACCACAGGGTCACATTGGAATGAGGAGAAAGGTCAGTGATACTCATGGTGGGTCAGAGAGTATAGTCACGGCGCTGATACATGCATATTTCACTATACATACTGTACATACATACAGTACATATAGCTGCATTACGTAACGTTTGTGTGAATACAATTTTATTTTGTCCAATCTGTATGCCCAAACACTGGGTCGTCCATTGTGGGTCGCGGACACATTTTTGTAGGTCCCTATATTTTTTTGCTTTACTAAATTTTGTTTTTAATTTTTTTATTTTTTTCAAAACATTTTCCAAATGCCATGGATTCAAAACGAATTCAATGATTTTATCAGTAATTTAATAAAGATCAATAAAAATCAAATAAATTCCATTAATTTAAGTAGAAATATAAGCAAGTATGTGTGTGTGTGTGTGTGTGTGTGTGTGTGTGTGTGTGTGTGTGTGTGTGTGTGTGTGTGTGTGTGTCTCTTTACCCTAGCAGCTTTCCAGCCTCTTTGGACTTGTAAATATCACAGGTGTGTAGGGGTAATGGTTGGTTAGCAGCCTTACACAGAGCCTCATGGAACTGGAACTGAATGACGAAGCTGACAAAGTACCTGATGGAGACAGAGTCACATGGTTACCTATAGAGCAGGGGTCTTCAACGTTTTTTAAGGCCAAGGACCCCTTAGCTGAGACAGTGTTGAGCAGGGACGCCACCCCACACTATATACTGTACAAAAGATCATAGATTCATAGATTTCATAGATGGCCTCATAGACTTCATGACAGCACTATCATCAGTGTGTTTTTTCTCTTCTAATGATTCATGTTAAAATGTGTATTTTCAGATAGAAAACCTGCAAGGCAACTGGATGACTTTAGCTTGACGCGGGCGGCATGTTTAATTCAATGTCCAAAGCTGTTGCATCATTTTGGATATGCAATCCGTTTATTAAATATCCACGTTCTTGCAGCACTAAAAAAAAGACGTAAAACTGTACATTTTACAACACAAAAACACTGAATACCATCATGACCACGCACAGTGATTGTGGGCATAGTTGAAGGGTAAAGTTAGGTCTGATAATGATGTACAGTACCATGCAAAGCATACATTTATTTTGGAAAAAAGGGGGTGAGGTGCAGTGGTGCACACACACGCACACGCACACACATGAAAATACGCGTAGAATGAAAACCGTGTCTGTTTCCAATCCAGTAAAACAAAACTTAACCGTTATTCCTAATAAAAAACAGGTGGTGCAGATTAAATTTCCACATGTGAACAGAAGCAGCATGTTATGTTCTCTAGCTTACGTGCACATGTTTACTGTGAGTCAATCTTATCATCCATCTGTAATTGATTGTGTGTGTGTGTTTGTGTGCGTGCGCACGTGTGTGTGTGCGTGTGTGGCTGTGTGTGCGTGAGTGGCTGTGTGAGTGTGCGTGTGCGTGTGTGTGTGTGTGCGCGTGCGTGCGTACGTACGTACGTGCGTGCGTGCGTGTACACTCAAAATATGTAAAGCCTTTGATAGAGTGGAATTTAACTATTTGTTTGCGGTACTGAGCAAATTCGGACTAGGCGAAGTATTCATTTCATGGATACGTCTTCTCTATTCTTCACCGCAAGCTAATATTCGCACTAACGGCGTCCAATCAGCTTTCTTCTCGCTATCGCGTGGAAACCGGCAGGGCTGCCCGCTGTCCGCACTTTTATTCGCGCTCGCAATCGAACCACTGTCGATATACCTGAGGTCCTCTCAAACGTATAATGGGATAACGAGATCAGGGATAGAATTTAAATTGTCGCTTTACGCAGACGATTTATTGCTGTATATATCCGACCCATGCACGTCGATACCTCGGATCCTAACATTCCTTAAACGATTTGGGTCTTTTTCGGGCTTTAAAATAAATAATTCCAAAAGTGAATGCTATCCTGTTAATCAATTAGCACTGAAATTAACACAATCTGATATACCCTTTAAATTGAGTCCTTCTGGCTTTAAATATCTGGGTGTAAATGTAACAAGAACAATCTCCTCTCTCTTCTCGGCCAATTTCTCCCCCTTAGTGTCTAATCTTAAAACTGATCTTCAGAGGTGGGAAAGTTTACCATTATCATTAATTGGAAGAATCAACACGATTAAAATGAACATAGTTTTTATTCTTATTTCAATGCCTGCCCATTTTTCTGACAAAAAAATTCTTTAAAAACATTGATCAAACGATCTCTAAATTCCTATGGAATGGTAAGGCACCCAGGATTCGAAAATCTGTACTTCAAAGATGCAAATTCAATGGAGGGTTGTCATTGCCAAATTTCCAACTGTATTATTGGGCTGCACACATTCATAAGATTTCATACTGGTATGCATCAGCAAATCCGCTTTGGTGTAAGTTTGAATCAAAATCATGCACCTCATCCTCATTGTCAGCTCTACTTACTGCTCCTATTCCAACCAACCCCTCTGGATATACACGGAATCCAATTGTTCGTTCCACTCTCAGAATCTGGTACCAATTCAGAAGCCATTTTAAATTTAAATTTCCATCCGCCTCAAGCCCTCTATTGAGGAACCATTTATTTAACCCTGCTAGCTCGGATTCAGGTTATTCAGTCTGGCACGAAAGGGGTCTTAAATCTTTTAAAAATGTATACAAGAATGGTATATTCTGTAGTTTTGCCTACCTATCTGCTAAGTTTGGTCTCCCAACCTCCCATCTTTTTCGGTATTTTCAAGTCAGACATTGTGTTCAATCACTATTCCCAAACTTTCCACAGCTACCTCCGACTCAGGTATGGGAGCAGTTCATTCAGTCCGACCCGTTTGAGAAATCACGAATATCTCAGATTTATGATAATCTCCTATCTTTAGATAGTGCCCCTAACAATAACAGGATCAAGGAGGCTGAACTTGGTCTGACATTCGATGATGATTGGTGGGATGCAGCTCTAAGTACTTTTTACAAAAGCTCAACCTGTGCGCGTCTCACTCTAATTCAATTTAAGGTATTATTTAGAATTCATTTCTCCAAAGCCAAACTATCACGAATTTATCCCAACGTAGCAGATAGCTGTGACAAATGCCACTCCTCACCCTGTAATTTAACACATATGTTTTATTCATGTCCACTTCTGGTTAACCTCTGGAAGAATTACTTCGACACAATGTCCAAAATATTCACATTTCCTGTAAACATTTCTCCACACATTGCAATTTTTGGGGTCCCAGAAGACTACGATCTATACACTCCCAGACAGCTGGAGGTTTTGGCTTTTACCTCCCTAATAGTAAGACGCCATCTACTTCTCCAGTGGAAATCTACTAGACCACCCTCTAGTACCCAATGGCTGAGAAGTAATGTCCTTTTTGAAATTGGAGAAAATCAGATATTCTACCAGAGGTAATCTCAATACATTCCAAGAGAAATGGAACCCTTTATTGTTATTCTTTAATAGCCAACTAGTCCCTACTCATTGAGTGATCGCCCCCCCCCTCCCCCCTTCTCTCTTTCCCTTCTTTCTATCCTTCCTTCTATACTTTATTCTTCTCTCTGTCTGCTTATGATTATTATTTGTACATGTTTTAAATTTTTTATTGTATTCATTTAAAAAATGTGATATATTGTACCATGTTCTTTATGCACTTTTTATTGTATTACTTTCTGATGTCTGTTATGTTTTTTTGTGTATGGGTTTTGAAATGAAAAATGGAGTGGGCAAAGCAATTTAATCAAAAGTATTGTAAAAGGTTGTCATTCCATGTGCAGTATGCCTAAACAACTAGTGTATATATGATGTGACTGAAATGACACCATATACTGTTGCCTAACCTCTAATAAAAATATCAATGAAAAAGAATATATATGTATTTTAGTACAGTACTTCATTATTACTGTCCATCACTGCGGATAACCTACCTCACGTAGGGAACGTTAGCAGGGATGTGGAACTTTGCGCCGGGGTCAAAATCCTCCTCCGTACGGGTTACTGGCGGACACAAGCCCTGGTATTTCATTCTGTGAGGAGAAGATAAAGAATGATAAGTGTTATCGAAGCATGATTATCAAAGTGAATAATTAATTCAAGCTGTTGCATGTGCTGCTTCCTGTCTGAGAGGTGGTCTGTGGTGTTGTTTCTGCGATCCATCCATATATCTGAATGGAAAAGGTCTTATATGTACCGAAAGTTATTAAATCTACCTTCTGTAGATGTATTTGTGTCTGGAATGTATTTATTTGGTGCTGGAGCAGTCTTTGACCATTTCATCTGTGTGCATGAAAATCCAGAGGATTTCAACTGTCTGAAATTGACCTGTGATAGTGCTTTCACAGTAGCATGTACACAGTAAAATCCTGGTGCCGTTTACCTGAGGTTCCACCACTCTTTGTTGTACTCGGATTTGGGGATTCGTCCATCGAACACCTTCCATCTCCACTGGTCCATCAGGTAACCGAAGGGCAGGAAGGCAATCTTGTCCAGGGCCATGTTCATCAGGAAGTTGATGGTACTCTCTGATGAGATGGGAGAAGTGCCACGACTGAATTAGCTGTTGGGTGGACATGGTGCTTTACTACGCTTTTGTAAAAGACTTTACCATACAATAATCAGCTCCACCTTAACTACTTGAACCCCAGCATCCATATTCTGGGGGAAAATTAGCCAAACATAGCCAATCTACTTGTAGATCACCTATTTTTGCCGAAGACATTTTGTGTGCACAGGAAAAAGTGGTCCAAGTACAGAGACATCTCAGGTCCTGTTCGGTCACCCACCATGGTTGGTTTCCACATTTTCTAAGAGGCCTATTTCCTCTAGGTGCTTGGGCGTGGACACGGACAGAGCCAGCACGTCGCCGATGGCCTCGTGGAAGCCGGGGTTGGCGCCACCGCGGAAGGTCACGGGCTGGTCCTTGTACTGCAGGAAGTACTGCACGTGGCCCATCTCATGGTGCACGGTGATGAGGTCGTCCATGGTGATCACTGTGCACTGCTTGATCCTGTTCAGCGAGGAAAACAACAACGAGGAAGAGGTACGTGATGCGGTCGTCCATGGTAACCACAGAGCGCACTGCTTGAAAGGGACAGTTGAACAGGAATAGGAAGGTGTCCGATGTGTCATTTTCGATGAAGGAGGCTTTCGAATGGGATATGTTTTAGGTGTTTCAGTGTATTTGTTCAGGCCCGGCTCCAGGATGAAATGGCTGAGGGGGGCAGTTGAAAATGTTGAGGGGGCACATCATTTTTATATACCGGTAGTAAGACAATATGTACATAAAACTTAAACTGAGGGGGCAGAATTTGTAACTGAGGGTTACAAATTCAGACCCGGCACCCCTGTGGCGCCGGGTCTGATTTGAACACTCTGAGGTAAATGAACAGTTTGATTTGTCAGCACAGTGATAAAACACAGAGGTAAACGTAATAAAATACAAAACATTACACAAACTGGTGACAATAGAGTGCAACAATGGTGTGTTTTGGGGTTTTCGGGCCAAACATTATGTTAATTAGTCGGGCTCAGTTAGGGCCTCTGCCTTAATTTTAAGGCCCGTTGAAAACTTTAATTGAAGCGTGTGGTCTTGCCAGTCTTAACAGCAGAAAGCTGTTCTATTCTCAGGTACATTCCATTATTTAGTGGTCTGATGGACCAAATCACAGTCTATACTCAAGAATTCAAAAGTACAAATTACCAAAGCAGATGTTCTGTTCAATTTTCAATGGATTACTGTACTGAAATTTCAAAAATGCTAATTTTAAGACATTTTCAAAAATAGTGAAGATTGAAAATAGCCAATATACAACGTCACACCATCACCACAACTATATTTAGGTTTATTTTTTAAAGTGGTTTATTCATAATATATTTTTGTAAGTTTGGATTTCCCCTTCCTTGAAATGTAGTGTAGTCCAACAATAGTATCTCTATTTGAAATGAAAGCTTGTATATAAAAAAAAAAAAAAAAAAAAAAAAAGGGCCGTATTCAAGTAAATGTACTTAGTTATTGTCCACCACTGTTGAGTTCTAACCTGAAGTCCTTGCGGTTGTAGAAGTCCCAGGCAGAGGCGTGACACACCACCTGTTTGTCGTCCGGTTTCACCAGCATGGACTTGTTCCAGAACTCCTGGGGCATGGGAATCAGACCCAGAGACGTGAAGAAATTGTCCGATTCTTGGAACATCCTGGTGGCGTTCCAGCCCTGCAGACGTCAGTGGAGAGAATCACAATCAGAATCAAACTTTACTGTCACATCACAGGTGTAAAGAAGGAGAACGTGACATGTACTAATTCCCTAATTCATCGTGCAAGAGAAAGAGTGTCACACAATAGTGAAAATAGCACACACCTACAAGCTCATAACGCATCACATTGCGAGCTTGTATGTATCTGCTTGTTTCACTACTTCTTAATGACATTCTTTTGATTCTTTTTTTTTTAAATTGTTTTATTCTATTCTAGAAAATCCATAACCCACTGTTTGGGAACCACTATAGGGCTGTTTGCGGTCTCACCAAAAATAGAAGGCAGAATGAGAATGTGTCTCCATAGAGCGTCGCAGTCCCGCCTCCTCATAGATATATATAAACACTAGATGGCTCAAGGCGGAGTTTCTGACGTCGTTCACCCGGCAGCCATCTTACTTCGGGGCTACAGTACAGTATGTTCAATGGCAGCTCAAACAGAAACAGTCATAACTCGCTCAAATCTTGACGGATTTACAAACGGGTTGGTTTATTACAAACGTTGTCAACGTGGCTATGATTCAGGACGCTTATCTGCTTAATTTATGTTTTTTATATGAACGTCGTATAAAATCATATACGTATGCGCACGTCTCTGACGTTTATAACAAACCAAACCGTTTGAAAATCGGTTGAAAATTGAGCAAGTTATGGTCATTTAAGAGTACATGCCCCATAGACACAATGTTATGTGTCCCGAGGTAAGATGGCCGCCACGTAACGACGTCGCTCGCCATTGGCCAACAGCGCGGGTGAGCTATCTAGAGTTTATATATATCTATGCGCCTCCTACCCGGGACCAGGAAATGAAATCCAATGCATTATTCTCATAGACATTTCGTAAAGTATTTATTTAAAGACGGTTACGCCGCGGACAAAGCCAACTCGAGTCGTGACAACTCATGACAACACAAACAATATTTTGGACCAAACAAATAATTAGAAAGAAGAAAAACAACAAAAAAAGTGTTGTAACCTGCCGTTTTTTTCTTCTTTCTAATTATTTGTTTGGTCCAAAATATTGTTTGTGTTGTCATGAGTTGTCACGACTCGAGTTGGCTTTGTCCGCGGCGTAACCGTCTTTAAATAAATACTTTACGAAATGTCTATGAGAATAATGCATTGGATTTCATTTCCTGGTCCCGGGTAGGAGGCGGGACTGCGACGCTCTATAGAGGCAGACAGTAGCAAAGCTGAGACGAACACAGTGCAATGCAGGCACATGAGGAAGTCTTCTGGCAGGATTTGAACAAGGAGGGGGGTGTGTGTGTGTGTGTGTGTGTGTGTGTGTGTGTGTGTGTGCACGCACGTGCACGTGCGTGTGTGGTTTGACCACAATGTCGTCAAAGGGCACACATTCTCAGCTCTCACATGCCAGTATTATTTCTGTAATACAAACATGCTGCCGTGTAAAGTACAGTATGTCACATTACGTATTGAAGTTAACTCATCCAACAGTTGGAAAAAGTGACTTCAGAGTTTACAACATAAAATAGATGGTTATGTACACATTGTACAGTATGAAAACGGAGCCATAAAGCTCACAATGTTTGGTAGATTTTGGAGCAGGTCGCTCGCACGCATGCACGCTTGCATGCACGCACGTCGCACGCGCTTTTGTATTCACCTGTGCGACCATGGCCGGCGTGGCATCGACCTGCGTAGCGTCAGGGAAGGGGATGACTAGGTCCATGATGCCAGACCACGTCTGCGCCCACATGTTCCCTGAGAGCACACAAGACAGTCAGCACAGACCTGGTATTTAACCCTCTTCCCTGCACACTGCACAGCAAAGGAAACTGAAGTCATGGGGGCAGTTATCTTCCACTCTGCCAATGTTAAACCCAGTGGGATTTGAGACTGTGAATCGGTCCAATCCCTCGCCATGTGGACCTGTCACCCACAATTGTCACGCTTGACGCCTCTGAAAGCATATTAAATCCCATCTAAACCCGAGAGCATGTACGGCCAACAGCGGGATATCAATGGGGGCATGCTCACACATAAAAGAGACTCTTGGCCATAGTGAAGAATCCATGTTGGATTCCTTAGTGGAATATTTCTTGAAGTGCTGCTTTTGTCCTCTGACCTGGCTCCTCTGCTCCTTTGCTCTTTTTAATATGGCACATCAGTTGAATATTTAAACAGTACAATGTCTAACGCCAGTGTAAAACCACTTATGATGTATTGCCCAAATGGATAAAACATGCCATGTTTACAGCCTAAATTGTGGGTCCAATATACTCATACACCTAATATCTTCCCAGGCAAGTATGGATTCCCCTTTGACTTAGCGGACGGTAGATGTTTGTTTTCCTATGTGGGAGACCAGGGTTCAAATCTAGGTGATTACATTGACATTGTGGGGCACACTGGATGAATGGATGAATGAATGTCTACCAAGTGACAGCACTCACCCAAGAGATGAGCAGGAATGGGTCCTTTCAGGTTAATGTGCTCAGCACCATACTTTTTGTAGAGAGCTCTGCGCACGTAGGCGTGCACGTTCAAATAGAGTGGCTGCAGCTCCTGAAACAGAGCCTCCAGGTCCTGCTCAAAAGTCTCTGTCTCGTACAACGATCGCCAATAAGCCCCATTGTCAGCGTGATCTACAGCCAGACATGGTAACAAATAGTTGTAAAAAGGCAATCTCAAACTGTAAAATCCCCAGTGTTAATTTAAGTAACTCTGAGTGGGTCATTTGTACACACTGGACACATAATGGATACATTAACACATACATTTTACTGTGTGAGCTCATAGGAGTGCAGACTTTGTGAGAAGCAGTGCTTTTACATATAGGCCATACCATTGGCTTTTGCAGCTTGGTTGGCCAACTCAACATATCTCTCGAAATCCTTGCGCAGGACTTTGCCGGCACTGTCTCTCCAGCCCTTCCAGGCAAAGAGCAGTTCATTGTAGTCTCTGGACTCGGCCATGATCTTCTGGAGATCTGAGGGGAAAAAACACCTTAAATTACTGGGGGGCAGTGGTAGAGAATTAGAGAGTTCATCCTTGATGTTGCCCTAAAAGCTCCCTGAGAGCGTCCTCTTGGTCTGGTGTGAGGGTGCATTAATTATCTGCGTTTTTGGGAGATGCATCAGCTTCCCTGATTGGCCAACCCAAACCGTTGGCTTCATGGATTGGCGAAGTGTCACGTCACATTTGTTCCACTTGGCCACAATGGCCAGTCTCTGATTGGCCAACCTCAACTGATTGGCCAAAACTTCACTTAATACATTAATACATAGCCCATATAAGTGACAGCAAATGCAATGGAACAGAAAGTAGGAAAAAGCCATAATGTAGAACAATGTGATAGAAGAATGGCAGTGATGTTTCGATGGAGGAGGAGAAGGAAAGGGTCTGTCAAATTAAAATAAAAGTGGATGAAAACGGAAAGTACGGTATGAGAAGTAGGAAAGAGGAGGTTATTGCAACAGGTATGTATGTATGACCATGTAATCCCAACTTGAATTGTTCCCAACATGCATGGCCACGAGTAGGCCAGCACCCAATAGGAGCCGGTGTAGAACATCATAAAGCGCTTCGGTAAAATGCACTCACTTTCCTGCTAGACTGGTGTATTTGTTTCATAAATGAACCACGATGACAGTCTAATTTAAACTAAGTTGCTGCTCTCTCTCACTAAATGTTGACCAACGCATATAGGCAGCCCAGGGAGTCTTCAGCTGGCATTCCACTGAAATAGCTATACTGGCCACTATTGAAGATAACAAACAGATGGTCTGGTGTTCCTTGGAGCAAGTTAGAACACCTACTGTTACCTAATATGGAGATGTTGACCAGTTGGTTTTAGGCGGTCCTAAAACCCTTTCCTTGACATGCACGTTAGAGTTCCCCAAGCCGAGAGGCTGAAGGAATGGGCTATGCCATGGTTGTTGTGTTTGTACTTTGGAACCAAGTTTACGTCACTGGTAAACCACCCGGTCATGGAATTCTCAGAATGAAAATTAAATTGAATTCTACAAACGGGTGGTTTACCAGGCTACTTTCCTACTACTGTAGCTCACCATCCATTATTCAATATTATTCATTAAGCAATTAACATTTCCCCTCAACAGGCATACAAACACCAATTTCAATGTTCAACAATGTACACAAATCACATTATAGAACAAAAATACCTCTAAAATGTTGAGGTTTGTGATCGTACCTGGATCCAATGGATGGCAGGTCCCATTCTCTCTGCAAACCTCAGCAACACTGTATTTGGTCTCCATGGTAGATAGTAGATTGCTATACTGCAAGGCCAAAGGTGACACAATGTGCCTTGTGTGTTATGTAGATCTGTTATTTTTGGTGCGCAACACTGGCTTGCAATCAAGTAAAATTCAACCAACAGCAAAGTTGAACATTAACCACTTGAACCCCAGCGTCCATATTCTCGGGGGAGAACTACAAGCTCGCTATGCAACACATTGTCTCTTCTTATTGTCCAAAACATCTTTCTTTCCCTTACCTCCTCTAGTTGTGTTGGGGGTAGCGCTGCGCTCCCGATGTCACTGAGTTGCTCGACGATGCGTTTGACCGACACGTCCTGGAAGTCTGTGGTGTCAAAGTCGCGTGCCTTCTGTCCATACTCCAGGGTGTGCTTTGACATCTCCAGATTCTTCTCCAGCTATACAGACAGAATAAGGAAAAAGACTAAGAGTATGAGTTTGTGTGTATGAGGATGGAGTGATGCATAGTGGATGGACAGACAGCAGACAGACGGACGGACGGACGGACGGACGGACGGACGGACGGACGGACGGACGGACGGACGGACGGACGGACGGACGGACGGACGGACGGACGGACGGACGGACAGACAGACAGACAGACAGACAGACAGACAGACAGACAGACAGACAGACAGACAGACAGACAGACAGACAGACAGACAGACAGACAGACAGACAGACAGACAGACAGACAGACAGACAGACAGACAGACAGACGACAGACAGACAGAGTTTCAAAGAGCCTCTCATTGGCACTTCAGTGGAACATCAGTGGATAGTCCAAGCCTTGTCATGGAGAAAGGGGAGCATTTGCCAGGTGTGAAATGGGGCCAATACATATCAACTTGTGGGTCCTAGACATCACGAAAACGTTTGAATACCACTGGGGATAATATATACTGTATAATAAATTGGACATTGATTGGGCCTGGTATATGTCCAAAAATATATAAAAAAAACAAGGTTTCTGCCCGATGGCAATGAAATGATGGCAGTCAGCGGTCTGAATAAGGTTTCGTTCATACTTTGTTGCACATCTGTGTCACTCACTCAGCAAAAAAGTGTTGACAATTTTGTTTTGCATTGTTCCACCCAATTCAATTCTATTCTAACAAATGAAATAGATGTTGTGGTCCCTGGGGCTGCCAACCTACCCACTGTTGGCATGAGGAGGGTATAGGCCAGTGGTTCTCAAAGTGCGGTCCAGGGTCTCCCAGGGGTCCTTGAGGGAGATCCAGGGGGTCCTCAGCTAAATTAAGTTAGTATTGTATCACAAGGAGTGGGGCCCAATAACAAAACAAAAAAATCAGTTTAACCACTTTAACCCTACTTGGTCTATTTGAAAAAAGCAGATCTAGAAACTCATGTTGCACCGCGATTGTAGTTTGGTTATTTTGAAAAACATGTGAAATCTTGAATTGTGAAAAATATTAATTTAGAAAAATCTTAACACAAATTATTTTATGGGGGTCCTCTGCAAAAAAATCTATTCTGATAGCCATCTCCCCCCAGATCCTCCCCCCACTGCAGAGGCAGCGTTCAACCCACAGGGGTCACCAGTGCAGCAACAAAGACCATATTGTTGCTGTCAGGAAGGTACATGTACTGTACCTTGTATCTCCATATTTCAACTTTATATATATATATATATATATATATATATATAATGCCCTACATCGTCATATTACAATGACACACAAAAGTAGCCGATCTAGCTGCTGCTCAAAAATAGCAAATATAAAAGCTTACAATGTGTCACTTCAGGCCGCGCTGCGAGCTTGTATATCTGCTGCTATATATCCGCTACGTATAAAATATGGATAAAATAATTGTGATGCTGTATCAACACATTTTGCTGGGGACCTCCGGGAACCCCTCCCCAAGTATCCCTGGGGGTCCCTGGACCCCACTTTGAGAACCACTGCTCTACGCCACCTAGACGCCCAACTGTACGTCAACAGGGTCATCTGACAAAGCATAGATTAGCCTTGAGGGTCTCACCATGGTGTCTTTGTTGGCTTCATTGATATCAGTGTTGTACGCCCAGGAGGCCTCGGTGTAGGTGTTCCACACCACCTCCGCTGTGCTGTTGTACTCCTCAAGGAACTTCTTGGCCTGCTCCTCATCCGTGTTCTTATCTGGGAGGACAGGTTCAAGGTCATGGGATGATTCACTGGTGTGTTTGTGGTAGGTCGAAGCTTAATATAACAATGGAGATTTTGGGTGCTATGTACTTTATTTCTTAATCTCCATGTCCCTCATTAAACCGTCAGCTATAGGCTCTCTTACCAACGCCCGCTGGGTAGCCCTCTGGGACAGGTGGGACCCAGTTGAAGTCAGGCCACCCCACGGTCTCATCGGCGTTCTGCTCTTGGAGCCATGTGATGACGGGATCAAAGTATCTCATCAGGGCACCGGCGTCCATCTCGTTAGTGCCCAGGGCCTCCTGGAGCACTTCAGGCCAGGGTTTGGAAGAGCCAGCCTTCAGCACCTTCCTGCAACATGGAATTTTTCTCACTTCAACTTAATTGTCACTTCTCACTTCAACTTAATTGTCACGTCAGATTTACAGGTGTGAAATCAAAAGTGTGTGAAATTCCATGTCAGTGGCACTTCCAGGAATTACATTTTGGGCAGGCAAGATGGACAAAAAGGACTGCATATATACAGTAGATACGCCTGTTCCATGTGCTTACAAGTTGTAAGCACATGGACAAAGCACATGGACATGTGCTTACAACTTGAACTTAAACCCTGAGGCTCTATAATAGGTCTATTAGTATTTCCCTCTACACCAAATCTACTTTCAAGATTTTAAGAAAATGGTCAAAAACAGTTGATGTCCTATCTGAGCTTCTATATCTGCTATTTTTTAATAGCCATTAGCCAATGTATAAAATCAAATAAAAATGGCTAAAAGGGAAGGGGAGCTTGTACATCAGCTATTTGCCAGCCGTTGGTCGAGGCTCCATGAAGTAGACAAGTCCACAAGTACATTTTAATGTACCTTGAAAGTGCAGTGCAAGTCGGTGACAAAGTACAAAAAATAAATAATACTGGCCAAAACCACATTCCAATAAAACAAAATGAACACTTGAAAACCATATACACTCAAGAGACAAGCAGGAACTGTTACAGGGTTTTCCCTGGCTTGCAGTTCTCCCCTGTTGCCTCTTACCTGCCTCAAGTGAGACTGAACTGAACTGCCTTCACCTGCAGCAATCCTGCTCTTAAACAGGTGGGGCACACCATCCTCTAATTAGTAAGTGGTCATTAGTTAACTCACCACATGGCTAACTAAGCCTATGAGTAATCTCACTAATCTGCCACCTCACTATACATTAAATATACATTTACATTTCACAGGCCCAATTAATTTACAGAGCCTAACAAAAATAAGACATGAACAAACACCCCTCTTCCTCTACAGTACTTGGCCCCTCCAATCTAGAGAGGAGTGCCAGCACTGCAGAGGAGAGACAGGTGACAAACATAATTCAACTTCAGTGTCAATAAATACAAATATAAACATATTTAAAAATCTTTCAATCATTGTGTTAATTACTAAAAATGTCATTGTACAATATATATGAACCGTCACTTCCAATCCAGCTTGTTTGTCAAGTTGACTTAGTTAGGAGGTCTGTGTGCAAGATCCTTGATATTGTCTAGGGCAGGGGTTCTCAACGTTTTTGGCCGGGGACCCCCGAAAATGCTTTGGCAACGTCTCGGGACCCCCGCCCCGCCCCCTCCCGACCCCCAATATAAATTGACTGCTACAATAACCTTAAACCATTTTGGGCGGGAACCCCTTTTGGTGTTTTAAGCATTGTTATAATTTAGCTATTTAAAAATAGCAGATCTACAAGCTCATAGCGCGCCACGAGCTTGTAGGTCTGCTATTTTTGAAAAATCGTTTTTTTTTTTAAATTTTTTATTTAAAAAAATTATTTTAATAAAATAATTTGGGGACCCCCTAAAATAATTTGGCGACCCCCCGAGGGGTCGCGACCCACGGGTTGAGAACCCCTGGTCTAGGGCACGGGCTGCCCCGTGACAGGCTGAATGTTTCCCTCAGAATAGGGACGCTAGGGTCCAAGTGGTTAAGAATTATGACACCCATACTGCAAGTCACCCATATTTTGATATTCTATGATGTTTGTGAAATAAGTAAACTCCTGTATAAGAGCACTTACTCTAAGATGGCTCCGGCTGCCTCTGAACGGTAGATGTCACATGTGTGCAGGGGACCCGTCTGTCCGGCTGCCTCGCACAGTTTCTCGTGGAATTGGAACTGCAGGATGAAGCTGACAAAATACCTGCAGGGGAGCCAGTCGGTTGCTGAGTTGTCTCATTCATACCAAGTTGCATTTTGAGGTAATTTATGCAGCGGGGGACAAAGTATATACTCAAATAAATAAGTATTCAAGTACTCAAATTATGATGAAAAAACAAATAAAAACTAAATCAGACATTTTCAAAAGTAGTGAAAATACTGAAAAGAAATGTAGTGGCGTGAAAGTCATCAGCTTTCCAAAAAAAGAAAAGAATACTCAAATGTACTTAAGTACAGTACTCAAGTAAATGCATTTAGCTGGTGTACACCTCTAGCGTCTAGCCTGAAAAATATATCAGACTGAATCATGCAGTTCACTCAGTGGAGTGGGCAGGTTCTAGCTATGGTGTGGACCCAGGCTAGTCCAGGCTAGACAGTTCATTTCTCTGACGATTCAAATATCAGTTTTAACTTAAGATTTAGATTTATAACCTTTACAGCACAAGATTGATTCGATCTGCACTGGAAAGTGGAAAACTATAAATACATGATAGCATTAAAATGAAATCAGTAGCTCAAATGTGCTATCATTGTAGAACTGTTACAATATTAGGTGTTGGGAGATTTTCAGGCAAGGCGACCTCATGAATATTTATTTGGCATTTTGTGTTGGTTGCATACTAAACCCCCCACGATGCAGAAGTGGATAGATTAGATATAGTCACTGATATCTACATGTATGTCATGCAAAAGTGTAAACTTTGTCTTCAGAAAAATGTGTTAATTAAATCCTGATCCAGGTGAAATTGGTTAACTGCACACAAAAGAAAGAAAGAAAAGAAATCTGTGGACAGTGGAAGAAACGATTGATGTCACAAAAATAAGTAACAATATTAAAGAGAAAAAACAATATGTTGCTACATTTGGCTTGTATTCTACTATGCAGTGCTGCTGGTCGATGCTACTATACCTGATGTACGGTGTGTTGCCAGGAATGTGGTATTTTGCTCCAGCATCAAAGTGTTCCTCTGTACGCTTGATCGGTGGGCAGATTCCTTGGTACTTTGTCCTTTAAAATGGAACAGGAGAAGGGCAAGGCGGATTCACAACACATTGGTGTGTGGCAACTCAAAATGATCCTTTCTGTCTCCATACTGTATGGCAGTGTTTCCCGCTGGGAGTCATTTTTGGGTCGTGGACCAATTTGTATGGCTCGTGAGTAGATAAAAAAGTAAAGAGAAAGAAAAAGAATACAACATAATGCCGTGACCCGGATGGGGTTTCCCCGTGGGAGGAGGTCAACAACCGGAGAGACATCAAATTTCTCTTTTGGGTCTCGAGCTAAAAGGTTTGGGAACCACTGCTATGATTCAGTAGATTACAGTATATCATTGTTGTGGGACAGAAACCTTTTATTGCCATGCTTTTCTTTTCTTTTCTTTTTCATTTTTTCATAAATTGTTGCCCTACTTAGTCATACAATAGTGTTGCGCAAAAGTAGCAAAGATATATAGCCGATCTACAAGCTCACAATGCGTCACATTGCAACTTGTTTGTTTGAGTTTGTCGTTTCTCGCTATTTGTGGGTGTAGATTTCTTGTACTCTTGTAGTAGTGTTAACAAGAGCCTGGGACCAAATAAGACAATAATAATACTACAATGGGTCCACCACAGGTACTTTTAAGGTATTTCCTGAAAAGTGATGATTTTGGACAAACAACGTTAACAACCGACAGTGGCGATATACATCCTAGATTCAGGAACACGTTTATTGACAAACCCAGTAAGTGTAATGTTCCATAGGCCTTAAAATGATTAAACAACAATAATAAAAGTTACAAAACATATTTGTATTTATTTGAAAAGGATTACCTGAGGTACCACCACTCAGCGTTGTATCGTTCTGGTGGCGTTTGCCCGCTGAACACCCCCCATCGCCACTGGTCTATGAGGTAGCCAAAGGGCAGGAAAGCCATTTTCTCTAGGGCCATCTTCAACAGGTAGTTGAGGTCTCTCTGAGTTTGATTTCCTGTATAGAAAAACAATGCATTGTTTAGCCTTCCCATGTGCGTAAACAAAGCCAATAACTCATTTAAATGACTGATACTGTGCAGATCTGATCATGGCCTAGGGATTTTGCCTCGATTTGATTATGAAAACTAAACGCGGAAATAGCTGATGTGCAAGCTCACAACGTGCCGCGATGCAACGCATTGTGAGCTAGATGACGTGTCTGATACAATTTAAACAAGCACCTAAAAACTATCTGGGGTGCACACAAAAACCTGAGTAGACCTGACCCCAGAAGTGTTTCAAAGTGAACTACCCCTTTACATATTTAAATGGATGAATGTACCGTATTAACCACTTAAACCCCAGCATAGGACATGATGAGGTCATACTGTAGGACCTCAATGAAAACAAGTCCACAGGACCTTTGTGGTATCAGTTTAGACCAAGTGTATGACTGTTTGCATTTATATCTAATAAAGTATTCAATCAATCAAAAGCATCCTTATTCGTGACACGTTGTGAGCTTGTCGATCGGCTATTTTCAGCGAAAGTTTTCAATTTACAATTAAGGCATTTAGCAGACGCTCGTAATCCAGAGCGATTTACAGTAAGCAAGAACAACACAAGGTAATACATCAAATGCATAGAAATAGTCAACTAGGATCATAAGTAAACCAAGAACCTATCATCCGTCGATAGAATATCTGCACATTGAAACTATAAACACTATAGGATTCCAGATCAATAATGACCTGACCTGGCATCTGTCTACATAACATGCTATCTATATGTCATTTAGATGACCTTTCGACGACCTTGCACAGGCGTATGCAATGGCTACAATATTGTTGTAGCCTTTGCATACGCCTGCAAGGTCGTCGAGGCTAGGGCAAGTGCTACGGGCTAAAGTGAAGTCTGAAGAGGTGAGATATCAGACTACGGCTTTCTCCACAATAAAAGGAAAAAATAAAAATCCACTAGTATGGAGCCCTGAGGGACTCCAGTCAACCATATGGGGTCATGAATACCAGTGTCATTGGTGGAATTGTCCAGCAGGCCGATCTCAACCAGATGTTTGGGGGTGGAGACGGACAGAGACAGCACATCCCCAATAGCCTCATGGAAGCCCGGGTTGGCTCCGCGGCGGTAGCCCACAGGCTGGTCCTTGTACTGCAGGTAGTACTCCACATGTCCCATCTCATGGTGCACGGTGAAGAGCTGCTCCATTGTCACCGTGGTACACTGCTTGATCCTACAGACAAAGGAAGCATGCAGGTTATAGTTATAGTAGGGCCTGAGCCATGTGACTTCAAAACAATACCACAATTACTTCCTCGGTTACATTTAATTGATGATTATTACATGCAATTCTCGCTATTCACCATCATGTTTGCAACTTTTGCATGCCACCGTCATACAACACAGTATAAAACAGGACTTAAGTGGTTAATCAGCTGACTTATTGGTTTAGTAGTTGCTTATAAAAGTCAATTATGTTTTGTGTTAGTTAGTAGGTAGGTCTTATTGTCAGTATCTGCCAAGAACACGCAGGAGTCGATCCTCATAGACATGCGAGTTGGCAGTGCCTGATATCAAAACCAAAACCTTAGCCCAAAGGAGAATGATCTACCAACTGAGCTACCCAGAAATTGAGTTGTTCATATACCGTACGAACATATGCTTCTTGATTATTATTATTATTACTATTATACATTGAGTCAAATGCACGCTTTATTCACTAAAAACAAGTACCGGTATTTGAATTGCAGCTTTAAGCTCTATATATACTTCCTTTGTATGTTGTGTCGAAAATAGCCAACCTACAATTTCTGATCCGCTATTTTAGAACATTTTGATCAGTCATGCCCAAAATAAGGATGCCTTGTAGATCTGCTATTTGTAGATCTGAGATTTGGTGTAGAGTGGGACAGTACAGCTGTAACTCAGGTAAGAATAGAGAGTTAAATCACGCTAACCTGAAGTCTTTGCGGTTGTAGAAGTCCCAGGCGGAGGCGTGACACACCACTTCTCGACCTTCGGGCTTCTCCAGCATGGACTCGTCCCAGAACTCCTGGGGCATCTTGATGAGACCCAGAGAGGTGAAGAACTCCTCGGCAACACGGAACATGTGTGTGGCGTTGTAGCCCTGGTGGAGGCGGAGGAGGAGGAGGGATAGGTGTATGAGGTCACATGCACTGCAGGCTACAATATCATCACTGTCAGGTGGAAACCTTGTATTTCCAAAACTGTTACTTTTCAGGAAATGGCATAAGAAGAACCTGTGTTAGTAATTATTTACTCACCCTTGTTAAAGCTGTAGTTCACCCAAAAACGGACTTATTTTCTATCAATTACACCATGAAGCCTTGAATTCATTGAGATTTTTTAGTTTTTGTCCCATTCTTAAGCAAGTAATTTCTCAGTGAAGACCCCCGAGGGGGCCCTGAAATTTTGTCTAGCCCAGGGGGGCCCCTACTACTGTACATTTGGCACTGTTAAAGTGGCACTGCAAAATCACCATGGACAAAACACAGCCATCCAACAAAGTTGCTGCAATTCAGGAGATGAGACACTGGAGTTTATCCAGGCGCAAAAGCAACAAAAACACAAAAACAGCAACCTTTTATGGTTCACAGAATGGCTGTGAACCAACAAAGATGAAGCTGCCAGGCTGCCAGGTTCACAGCCAACTATTATCTCATCGCCAGTAAATAAAGTCTGCTCCAGGGGTCGGCATCGGCAACCATTTTGACATGAAGTGCCATGCTTTTATTTTCTTGATAGTCAGTGTCCCATATCAACATTACATTGTATTATGACACCACATCAATTATATATTATTGTGACCATATATGGCCGTCGCCATACTGTATATGAAGATCACGACACTGACCTCACCAACCCTGGATAGCCATACATGAAGAAGACTGGATCATCACCTAGATCTGCATATATGGAGCCAGCCAGCAACTCTACATCTGACCTCAAACCCTTAGATCTCCATATATGGAGCTGACCTGCTCTGACATTCCATATGTTGATCCTCACCACCCGTCCTTCATCTTCGATGTCTCCTTTTTGACTGATACCTGTCCATTCAAACTCTAGACGGGCCCGCCCAAAAGTTATTAATGCAGCCGTGCCCGGCAGCCGGCGAAAACTAGAGTTCTCAACCGGCCCGAAAATTAAGGCCCGGCCTTACCTGGGCTGGGCCCATATGTTGATCTGACCTCATCAAACCCTAGACACACTCCATATATGGCCAGTACAGAATTCATTCCATATGTTGATCTGGTCCCCCATGCCAAAGCGCCAGTGCTCGCCCTTTAGGGCGAGGTCGCTTCTTATATACAGTATATTGTAATTATTATTATTATTTTTTCTTTCTTTAACATGAAAACCTACCTATCTCCCAGACTCCCTCCCCAGTCAGAGTTCAGAATTTGAATGTGCAGGATGTCATTTGCACACAGATGTGAGGGGACTTCAATTTAATTGACATCTAAAAAAATAAAATAAAAACCCTATCTCTCACACCTATGCCAGTGTGCCAGTGAACACAGCCACCCCATTGCCAATTGTGGCACCCATGCCTAAGGTTGCCTACCCCTTAAAGTGTTAATCATTAATTAGCATTAATTGTTGCCATCCGTTGGATAAGCTCAGACAAAGATGACCGTCTTCGCTCTCTACATACAATTACTGTATGTGTGTATATATTTATGCATGTATGTTGTATGTAATATGTATGTGTTTAAATATGGCCTAAACTATTCCAAATTCAGCTGGAGAAAAACACATATATTTATAACTTGAGAATGCATACTGTGTCGAAAGACAAAGTAAACTTCAGTTTTGTTTTGTTTTTTAAATGGCAATACTTTTCCAGTGTCTTGCATTGGCACAAAATGTACTACATGGTCTCGATGGTCTGCCACAACTCTCACCTGTGATTTCATGGTCTCAGTCACATCCACGTTGGGTTCGTCAGGAAAGGGGATCATCATGCCGTAAACGTTGTTCCAGGTCTGAGCCCACATGTTCCCTGGAGGAAGAGCCAGGAGGAGAGACATTGGTGTCACAGTGGTGGACAGGCAGAAACCTCTTATCTCCAACCTTTTGTGTTTTTTCATGAATTAATGCCCAACGCTCATATGTCCAGTTTTGGACATATGAGGCTTCCACCAGACGGAGACGATAATACTCAAGTAAATACTCTAGTCTAGTATCTAAAAGAACAAATAAAGTTCAGACGCTTCTTGGATTGAAATAATTATTTCTATTGTGCATCAACCTTGAGCATAGATATTTGAAGTATAGTTTGTCGTCAAGGCTCTGTCTCTATTTATTCCCTGTATTAAAGCATGAATAGAATTAGAATTACAGGGAATTCATTAAGACTATCTTAATTAACAGTATCTAATACAAGCAGCTACTAGTAGAAATGCAATGTTTTGGGGAAATCAAACTCAGAGAGAATTTTTTGCAGAGCTTTGTCTCACAAGAGTGTCGTGCTACAGTAGCGGAAATAGCCGATCAACAAGCTCACAAATCTTCTCTTGCCGGGGTCACTTTTCAAATGGGGTTCCACATGTCCATTTTGGAGGGTGCTGTATGTGAAAATGTTTGACAACCACTGACCTAACAGATGAGCAGGGATGGGTCCTTTAAGGTTGATATATTTGTCTCCATATTGATTGTAGAGTTTGCGTCGTACAAATGCATGCAGGTGCTGGTAGAGGGGCTCTATAGTCTTGTACAGCTTCTCCAGGTCCTCTTCAAAGGTGGGCTTCTCGTACCAAGAACGCCAGTAATCACCCGTATCCTTAAAACCTTGACATGACAATGATAACATTTATGAATTTCTCTTTGTCTTGGTTATCATGCCAGAAATAAAGAAGGAATCACATAACACATTTGCTGTCAAATGTTAATCAGAAATATATCAGAATAATAATAAGCAATACAATTTTAATAGTCTTAAACAATACAATTCTAATAGTCTTCCACTAATTGTGTACTTTCAGGAACAGAGTTATGGTTCATACCATCGGCCACAGTTGCCTTGTTGCTGAGGTCCACAAATCTGGGGTAATGCTCCCGAAGAGGTACTCCTGCTTCATTGTGCCAACTCTCCCATGCGTACAGCAGCTTCCTGTAACTCCTGGAGTTGGCCATAATGTCTGTCAGCTCTGCAGGGGAATAAGCCAAAATAAGCCAATCCAACACACCTTTAAACACTGAAACCACAGTACACTACAGGTAACTGCTGCATTCGGACACCACAAGCTTAACAAAACTCATCATTCAACACATCTACAGCATAGACATCAATTAATTGAAGGGATCCAATACAATTCGTTCACACACACACAAAAAAGCGGTAGTGTTCCTTTATAGTTATAGATAGTCATGGCTGAGGGAAGTAGGGGTGCTGGAGGGGCTGGAGCACCCCCTCCCCCCAGGCACAACCCCCCCTCGGACACGAAGGGAAAAATAATAATTTGAATCTAAACAGATTTTTGTTACTAGGCCTAATAAATATGATGTATCACAGTATCGGCATCTTATCCTGGTTAATTGCCTGTGTCAGTTTGCTCATGCGTGTGGAGAGGGAATGTAAAAGCCACTTTTCCGTGTGAAAATGCGCGAAAATGCGCGTGCACGAGGATTTTGCGGCGCGCGCTCATGCGCGCACACCCCCTACTGAACGCTCAGCTCCTCCTACTGTAAATATCTTCCCGCGGCCATGTAGATAGAACAGTAGTTACCTCAATAAAATGGTGTAAAAGGAAGGTAAATAAAGTAAAGTAAATGCCATTCTCTCTGTTCTACATGCCATTCACTCTGATCTTGCACTTTGTAAGGCACTCTTACAAAGTGTCTGCTTAACCATTTAGGACGGAACCCATTTTGAGGTTCTTGTTGCTATATGTACAGTATAGCAACATAACATTTTCATATTTTTTATCAATATTTAATGTTTTTCAGAAAACAGGTCAGGATTTAGAATTTTGTTAATCGGTCTCAGTCCTAAAAGGGTTAATATCTAAATTCGAATGTAAATTGTACAAATAGCAGTGCCCTCCAAAAGATGTTTAAGATGCACTGGTGTTTAGATGAGTTAATGCTCTTTGTCAGCAGGAAAAGAAACAGAACAGACACATTGGCCAAAAGATTAGCCTTGGCATTCTTAGTGTGGCCTAAAACAACATATATCTTCAAAAGGCTGGGCGTAGGAAATGAAGGCAAGGAAAAGAGGAGAGTCGAAGGCCACAGAACATTGATAGCTGGGTGGGAAAAGGAGATAGCCTCTCGTGGTCTCTATTTGTTATTATAATGGAGTGGTTGGTTGTTTTGTGAAAGGCTTGCACAAAGAGATACTTAGAATTACCCTGTTCCACCCTTTTATGTTTACTTTACTTTGCAAGATTATGGAACCAGTTAGGGTCATAATAAGCCCATTTATAATTCAGAGCAGCTTTTTTCATACCTACTGTACAGTATACCAATTTAAAGCGTTGTTTCCCCTTGTGTTGTGCCACTGTTCTTTTGGCAAGCATTGTTCACAACAATGTTTTGGCATCGGCTCCTACTGTAACAAAGAGCTGGGCCATTGTTTGTAAAAAAAATAATAATCGGCAAGCCGCCCGCGTCCGAAACGGTTGAGAAATGACAGCGTTACTGCATGGGGGTACCCAGAACATCCAGACCGACAGGAACGCGCCCAGGGTGGATGTTGAGTGAGCAATGAGTAGTCAATGAATGGATGTCACGGCATGCAAGTTAAGAGTTGAGAGCTAATATTGCTATTTGCATAGCTCCCAGGGGTGCACAAATAGACACTTGACTAGCTAGTGCTAGAGCAGGGGTTCTCAACGTTTTTGGCCGGGGACCCCCGGAAATGCTTTGGCAACGTCTCGGGACCCCCGCCCCGCCCGCTCCCGACCCCCAATATAAATTGACTGCTACAATAACCTTAAACCATTTTGGGCGGGAACCCCTTTTGGTGTTTTAAGCATTGTTATAATTTAGCTATTTAAAAATAGCAGATCTACAAGCTCATAGCGCGCCACCGAGTGGCGCGCTACGAGCTTGTAGGTCTGCTCTTTTTGAAAAATCGTGAAAAAAGAATTAAAAAACAAAATCTTTTTTTTTTTTTTTTTTTTTGAAAATAATTTGGGGACCCCCTAAAATAATTTGGCGACCCCCCGAGGGGTCGCGACCCACGGGTTGAGAACCCCTGTGCTAGAGAACCTGTCCTTTTGCCCTCTGGACAGCAATGTGCCCTTTTGAAAGTTTGTTTTTTGTACAGTTTGTTAATTTTATTTTGTAGAGTGTACAGTACATGGTACATGGTGACATCAACCAATTCTGGATTAAAAGCTGCTAATATATTATTTATGCCCCAAAATCTATAAATCTCACACACTATTAAGGCAGCCGGAGGTTCTACTTGCCACAGAGGTTTCCTTTTTTCACTTGAGCACCTGCCCGTCAAAATGACTGTGCACGCCAACCCTACTCAACACCTGTAAACCTGAAAATGTAACTATGGTTGTATCATTTAGATATTATATTTATGTAAAGATTTACCATTTCAACAAAATGCCTGAAATCATGAAAGCAGTGCCAGTGTGTGATTTCCGTGAGACTCTCACTAGGCAGAGGAAGAAATGCCCCCCTTTTCACATTGACCTATTATAGTGCCACCAGGAGGCCACAATAACCTACCTGACCTGGCGGAGACCTGTGCTCTGAGGAGCACTTTTGTTTTTAACTGTTCTCTTATACTGTCATGTAAAACCTTTTAAAAATGTAATGTAATTTATTTCTGTGTGGACCCCAGGAAGAGTAGCTACTGTTAAGGTAGTAGCTAATGGGGATCCAAATAAACAATATACTGTACACCCCATTAAGCACAGCTAAAACACTTCCTTTTTAGATCTGTGAGGTAATTGTTCCTATCCTGTTGTTTTTCCGAGGGTTAGGGCTGTTAAGCCCATGTTCCCATATCCACTTAGCCATTGTTGAGTCAGCTTCATGCGGCTTATTCTTATTGTTAATGTTTCGGATGAAGATAGTGTTTCCACAAGACGCATACATTGTCACTGTCAGGCAGAAACCTCCTATCTCCATATTCTAACTTGTGTTTTTTCATAAATTAACGCCCGTAGATCTGCTACTTTTCAGTCCTGAAAATAACAGTTTTGGACATATGACGTTTGCACGATTATCTGAATCAGAACATACATTACATTATTCTTTGACAAATTTACCAGGATACAGATTAATTTCTAAAATTTACTTTTTATTACTGAATCCAATGCCCAAGAGTGGGCATACACAATTTAAGTGTCATGATAGCATCTCTGCTACTATTAATTTAAGATATAGACTGACTCGTTATAACTTTATTAAGTACCTCAGAAGAGAGCTGTCGGACATTATGTTTTAGGCGTGATACAGAAGAAGGCCCCTTTTTGCATTATACATGGCAATGTATAAAAGTTAAAATGTTTTGGTATGATATCTGTCTGGCTAAAATTACAGATGCTCCCTCCCTTGATGAATTGAACATGGTGGACCCTGTTGTAAACAAGTGTAATGCTTAATTGGGTCGTCCACTCACAGTTAACAGCCTTTGTATTGAGTTTGTGCTTGAAATGTACTGTAAAACTGTTAATACATTTTTCAATCAATTCCCATTGAACCCTGAAGTTTGCCTCTTTAGGCAATTTCACTACTACTGTATACCGTAACTGCAAATCTAAGACAACGCTTGGCACTTGGAGTTTCTGGGAAATGCATTGCAATAACATGGAAGTCTGACTCCCCCTTCCTCATTGCGAGATTCTCACTCAGAAATGATTTGAAAAGTTATGTTCTTCTTGAGAAGATTTGACACATTTTTGAAGATTTGGCAACCTTAATTGGATTATATGGAAAATGTATCCCTACCTGTATCAGAGATGTTAATGTTATATAGGTTGGTATCTATTGTTCTCAGTAAAGAGCTATTATTTCCTGAAGCTATTTAATATCTATACAGTAGATTTGTCTCTTCTTTTATTTTGATTGTTATGGTTTATCTGTTTTGTCCTTTATGTATGTGGGTTTGTTTGTATATGGGGAGAGGGGAGGGATGTGGGGAGTTGTATGTGTACTGTGTTTTGTAAATTTTTTAAAATGAATATAAAATATTCATATATACAAACTTACCAGGCTCCAGATTCCAGCACGTATTATTTAGCCAATCTGGACACACCTTGGCTGTTGAATATATTTTGTCCATGGTGCTAAGAATGGTGTTGTACTAGAAATAAGTTATAGAAAAGGGGAGCAATCAATGTTAAACTTCAGTACTATACACTGTACTGTACATCTACTATATAATAACAAATATAATTCTAAGGAAATCTGCCATTGACTAGCTACACACAGTATTTCACACACAGACATACGTAGCAGTACAGTAGGCTATATCCAGACATGAAAACGTACCTCCTGTCTCTCGTTCTCTGGCAGGTTTGCAGGGCCCAGTTCACTGATCTTCTTCATTAGCTTCAGGACATCAGGGTCAGTCAGGTTAACAAGCTCTGGAGGGAATACATCTTTGGCCTTCTTTCCCCATGCCTCAGTGAAGGCCTGCTCCTCCATGGCGGCATTCACCTGGACAAAGACAACATCATGTCTAAAACACCATGGCCTCCCTGTTCAATCTTTAGTTATAAATAGTAAGGTACTATGTACAGTATGTGTGCAGTTGGTGTACAACTGGTGTTCAGTGACAATTTCTGACAAAGCCACACTATACAGGAAGAATTAGGATGGCATCGTACCCACATGAACAAGTGGGCTGCTTGTGGACATGGCTAGTCTTGGTGACTAGTGTGGTGATGGCCTTTGGTCAAATACAAATAGCGATGTTTATAGATACTTTGCTTATATAGTACAAGTTCTTCCCAAGAGCATTGTTTGTGTAACTAAGTAATTCACTGGAGAATAAAAGTATTTTTTTTTACACGCATGTGATACTGTGATACATCTTGGTATTTCAGAGATGGTTCTCTTTTGTGATGCCATGCACGTAGCAACGTGCGTTTCTGACTGGTCTACTTTTCATACTGTACGTGTAGGCTACTGACAAACCCCGTTCTAGACGGCTTGGCCTTCGGCCACACATCCCATTAAATGCCTTCTATTGCCTCTAATTTCTTGTTCTGTCATTTTCCTCTTATACTATACCGACCATAATTTGCATGCAGGCAAGTGATTGGACAACTACTGACTATCCACCTACTTTCATTTCCAATGAATGAATGAATGAATGAATGAGTCAGTCAATGACCCCATGTTTTACTAATAGTCCACACCGGCAGTCTGCAGCAGTGCCATTGGAAGAGAAAGAAAACTAAACCATTATGCACATTAGCAGTGGTGGGAGACGTAGGCTACTCACATTTACACATGTACTTCAGTAAAAGTAGCAATACCGCATGCACAATGTAGAAATACTCTGTTACAAATACATGTCTAAAATCTACAAACTAACCCAAAGTGCTCTTATATACTACAGTACTTGAGTGCATGTACTTAGTTACTTTACACCACTGCACATTAGTTATCTTGACAAGTTCTGGGATGAAGAAAGAGTCAAGTGTAGGAAAGAGACTTGAGCAAGAACATGTCCGTAACAGCATCCCGAGCTCAAGGATAGTAGCCAAGGAAATTACTCTGAAGTACATACAGTATAAACATGTGTGACCGACAGTAGCTTGTCTTTATGGTATCTTGAAAGGTCATGGCTATCTGTGAGTGAACCTGACGAAGCCCTTCCTGGGCAAAGCATTTCTTTGTATAGGTGCTAATAAACCACGGGACAGCAATATACTGCACGTGTACACTACCTTTCTTTATCTGTGGCCTGTTCACTACATAATTGTAGTGTTGGATAAATGTGCTGAGGCAAGGCCAATGGGAGAACATTACATGGACACTGTCGTATCCATGTAATGTAGTTTCCCGGAGGACAACTCACTTGACCTTGACTTGACCATGAATCCTCACTGTGTGTTAAAACATGTGCAATCACATCACTGCATATGATCAACATGTTCTATTAAATTGAGTGATCTGTGACATCATATTGACCACAGGAAACAGGTCACTTGGGTACTATCAGAATGTTTTCATTGACGCAAAGCACATGAATTTGCAGACTTCACGCCACCCTCTCCCATCTCAACAACAACAGTGAAGGGGGCTATCTTAGGCTGTTATTTATTGACTTCGGCTCTGCCTTTAACGTCACAGTCCCCACCAGGCTAGCTAGCAAACTGACTGACCTGGGATTGAACCCTGCGGTGTGTGCCTGTGTCCTGGACTTATTGTCTGCCAAACCCCACGTGGTCAAGGTGGGTAGTCAGAGTCACATCTCTATACTTGAGTCCCCCAGGGTTGCATACTGAGCCCTCTGCTGTACAGCCATGATTGTGTTGTCAGAAACCGCTCAAATACCATCTGCAAGTTTACTGACGACATATAGCTGTAGTGTAGACTGTGGTGGGCCGGTCTCAAATCACAAGGAAGGGGCCTATCTGGACGAGGTGGCAGACCGGTCGCAGTGGAACCTGGGAAACTGCCCTTTCTTGAACATCAGCAAGACCTTAAGGAAATGAATGTGGACTTATCTATGGCAGAAGTCCTATATGCCTCTCTTGATCATTGTACACCAGTGAAGAGGGTAAGCCGTTTCAAGTGACAAAGGCAATAGTGCATGCACATCCAACCTCACCCAGGTGATGGGCAATCAGCGATTCAACAGAAAAACAATAAAGTCTGTAACACTGGTATATTTCTCAGCTCGACCTGTTTATTGCTTACAATACAATAAACAAGTGGAGCTGAGGAATAATACCAGTGCTGCAGACTTTATTGTTTTTCTGTTTAAGCAATTTCAAGTACCTTGGCGTGCTCGTCACAGAGGGCCTATAACATGAAAGCAAAGAAGACCAGACAACGCCTGTACCAACCACAAGCCGCTGAGGAAGTTCAAGGTCTCAGAGAACATCCATTCCTGACATCCTTTTACTACGCTATCGCCCAGAGCATCATGAATGGGACCAGCACCTCCCAGGACCTGCTATAGCCCTGCAGAAGGTGGTGCGGTCAGTCAAACTCACCACAGGGAGCTCCCTCCCTCCTGTCCCTGCAGGACACATACTGTATGACAGCAGGTGTTTTTGAGCAGGGCAGAAAGAATTAGGAAGAACAAACACCACCCCCTCCCCCCGGCACTGGAATGTTTGTGCCATTGCAGACTGGCAAAGTGCCTGAGGTGTCTCAAAGCCCAGGGCTCAAGGCTCAGTAAGAGTTATTTGGACAAAAAGCAAACAAACAAACAAAAATAAATATGTAAATATGTCCTTGCTGATTTTCTCACATGGTTTACTTGCGCTAATGTACACATATGTGAATGTATAAATTGTACACACAGTATGCATACATTTATATATTGTACACACAGTATGCATACCCCCCCTTCACGCCCCCCCTTCACGCCCCCATAATAATAATAATAATAATAATAATAATAATAATAATAATAATAATAATAATAATAATAATAATAATAATAATAATAATAATAATAATAATAAACCGTATGTGGTGTGATGAATGTTTAAATCAGTTTCTTTGAAGGTAACAGAGGCTCAGGCTTGGATTTGACTGGCAGGTTTAATGTCCAGTCCCACCTCACATCTTGGTTTTATGCATTCTGATGAGAGGCCTGTGGTCTGATCGTCATGCTGTTTGATTTCCCTGGCTGGCTCTGATCCCAGCACCTCATTTGCACTGAGAAAATAATAATGACGTGTGTGTGTGTGTGTGTGTGTGTGTGTGTGTGTGTGTGTGTGTGTGTGTGTGTGTGTGTGTGTGTGTGTGTATGGGGGCACATTGCACAAAGTGCTCTCTCTCACTACGGCATTATCATTCCCGCGCAAACTGTAATCGATTTTTAAACCAGGCTAATTGGGAAGGATGAAACCCTACATTAACAGCTAATGATATATCTGGCGGTGCAGGTTTGATTGGAATACTGACGTGAGTGTGTCTGTGTGTATGTGTCTCATGCTCATTTGGTGTCAGGTCTTGCTGAGTGGCGCAGCGTGTGCTCACTCTGTCTGCCAGAGCCAATAGGGTTCAACACTTGGCTTCTCTTTGATCAAATCTTTTGAAGTGTCTGGAACAATAACGCTCATCGCTGGCAGCGTACAGGTCAGTCAGCCTGCTCGAGCTTGCTTGTCTTTCACCTCACATCCTGGACGTACTCTGGACAGCGCAATGCCCTCCTCACACTGCCACTGCAGGGGGGTGAGCGGGTTACACCTGTTGTGTTCAGCGCGTGTTTAGAGTCTGCCTCCCTGAGCCTGCTTAGTGTACTGAAATCTTGTTGAGACAGCTGTCCACACACACGCACGCACGCACACACGCATGCACGCACGCTTTCATGAGCGTGCATGCATGCGTGTGTGCCTGCGCGCATACAGAATGTGTCAGTGCCTTTGCCTGCAAGTGTGTGTACTGTACATGTGGGTATATGTAATGTGCACATAAATGAGTTATGTCATTCATGAGTGTGTGTGTGTGTGTGTGTGTGTGTGTGTGTGTGTGTGTGTGTGTGTGTGTGTGTGTGTGTGTGTGTGTGTGTGTGTGTGTGTGTGTGTGTGTGTGCATTCCTCTCTGTCCTAAGGCCAGCACTGCAGTCTGCACGCCTCTGCAATTCTGTTGGTCCCCCCAACTGCCAGTTTACAGTCTGTGTCAAATCTTCCTGGTTCTCTATGGATATACTAACACACACTTCGAGCATGACTGCAAAATTGAAGCCATCTGCCATGCATGTTTATGGGTCATGGAATGCCTCTGAGAAAAATATAGTTACATTGATTGTAGCGAAAGAGGCACCCATCGTGACTTCAAACATCTCTAGGCTAAGCCGTTAAAGCAAAAGGGGTGTCGGTGAATAACATTGCACGTTAAAACTAATGTCTCAATCTGTAGGAATGGCATTTTCATTCCTCATGTTCGGCATGAGGTGTAAGTACTGTTCAATTGGGCACTCGAACAAATAGACAGCCCCCCCCACACCACCCCCCCAGAATTCATTCAAAACTCGAAGACGCTTGAGGCCACAGGCTTTCGGATCCGTTCCTTACTTCCACAAACACACAAGCTGAGTTGGCTGCTTTGTGGAGGAAGCTGGGCATGTAATTCTGGATAGGGCTGAATAGGGGTGAGCTCCAAGTCAAGCAGGGGCCTAGCTCTCCACAGAAACCCCCCGACCACGCGTGTTTGCAATCAGAAGGAATCGGTCCGGGAAAGCGCCCCTCTTAATAACTAAACGCCACACCACTCAGAGCGTGCCAACATCATCAGCATATGTCAACCTACAGTATGTGACACACCTGTATGCACTCAAGTCTAAACCAATCACCCTGCATTTCTGCAGAGCTGTTGACCTACTGTCTGTACTCTGTACCCACCTGGAGTTGAGAGTTGTGGTCCGTCAAGTTGGTGTTATAGTTCCAGCTGGCCAAGACGCTGTGGTACAGGACCTCCTCAGCTGTGGTGTTGTATTCATCTACAAATCTCAATGCATTCTCCTCGGTGCTGTTATACTCCCCGGGAAGCCAGTCGCTTGGCAGAGCCTCGCAGAGTCCCAGGACTGGCAACAGGAGCACAGCTGCCCACAGAAACCTGGCCATTCTGCTCCTCATTCTGTGTGTGTCTCTCTCTCTCCAACACGAGAAATGGAAAACAAACTACAAAGAAAAATAAGTGTTGGAGGAGTGGACTAAAAATACACTTTATCCAGTGATGTGAGAGATCACTTGCCCCGGGGCTGTTCTTCCACTGTTCCCCTCCCAGCCTGACTGCCTCAACTGCACAGACAGAGGCAGCCACAGCCAGCTCCTTTTAAACTACAGTACCGGTTTAACCCAGCCCACTTCTGCAGCCTTCCCCTGACCACTTTACAGCACAGCCTATCCTCTCCACATTCTTTACTCACTCCTTACCTTACTTTTTTTTTTAACAGTCCTCGTCTCAGGATTTGGTTGGTCAGTGATAGCTTTGATCATCCAAGTCTCAGGAACTGCAATACTGTGACTGATAGGAGAGAAGCAGTGACACAACATCGCTCCCTGTCTGCCTGATTGCAGTGTGGCAGCTCCCCAGTCATAAGCACTGGGGGGGATCTGGAGGGAGGCACTCCGCGCACTCCGCTCCCAGCTCCTTCACTCGGCTCAGCGAGAACTGAGAAGGGGAGGGAGAATTAGACAGACCGGGCATAATGACAGAGAGAAGGGAAAGGAGAAAGTGGCAGAGGGAAACAGATGTATAGAGGAGAGTAAGCCTGGCAGGAACTCGTCTTTGAATTATCTTTGCTGAAACCACACTTTTACTCATTCTTTCACTCTGTCTCTATCTCTCTCTCATCTGAGGGAAGATTGATTATCTCATCAAATGGACAGAGTTTATTGGTAAGTGCAACTCGGCCAACTCTCCCTCCAAATGATTAAAAAAAACTGCAGCCAGGCCCATTGCTGTTTTAAGCTGAGATTGTTAGTTCTTAATCAATAGGAAGGGGAGGTGTGTAAACTGTCAAATAGTGTAAGGATTGTACAAGCTGTAAAAGCTGTAAAACGGTCTATAAAAGATCTGGTGTTCTTGGAAGTCCAAATAAGCACAATGAAGGTGCTCTTCATTCTTTTTACTATTTCATGGTGAAAATATTAAAAACAATAATTGAGCATCAGCCCACGCGTAGCAGGGTGTGACCCATGTCTTAACATGCACATTTATTGTTTGTAATATTTTCACCATGAAACAGTCCTATTAATAAAGGCTTTGTAACTTTTTGCCAGAAGAGTGCCTTGGATCTTTTTTTTATTTTGTTCTTCAGTCTCCATTCTTACCATCTGCACTGTGGATGATTGTCCAAACTGCACCACTGCATACACTGAAGCTCATCATGTCATTGGCTGTTGCACAGCAACTGCCAGCACACTATTTCCTTGGGGGGAGACTCTAAAAAGAAAAGAACATATTACTCCATCAATATAGAGGGCTTGAGTGTTCATAGAAGTGGGTATATTGTGCTCCGTGGACCTCATATAATAGTGCCTTAACATGGAAATATCGTCACTGTGGGGTGTAAACCTTGTATGTCCAAAACTGTTACTTTTCAGGATATGGACTAAAAGAACCTTTGTTGCAATGGATTTAGTCAGAAGCTCTTATTAATACTTTTTATTGGTTCAATAACACCCACAGACTTAACCACTTTAACTTAAAAAAAATGTTTTGCTACTTTTGTTTGATGAAGTAGTAAGGAATTTATTTATGAAAAAACATAAAACGAAATATTTGTACGAAATATGAAGATACAATGTTTCTGTCCGACAGCAACAATATGAAACATGTGTGAAGTGTGAATAGGGATTTGAAGTAATAATTATTGTGTAAATGAAACAAATCCGTTGAGTTGTTCTCAATTCTGGCATGAACAATGGTATGTCATGCCACAGGAATCTTCTCAGAGAGGTTTCATTACAGTACTCTGTACTGTATGTGTCATCATCTTTAGGCAGTGCTCAAATGGCAGGTTTGAAAATCCTATATTATTATCTCCGCCAGGCCGGAACAGCCAGGTGGCAGGGATTACATTTTTGCCCCGTTTGTGTCTGGGCAGTGTCTGTGAGCAGCTAATCCCAGGCACCACTGGACCGTCCGTGCACACACCCAGCAGGCGAAGAAAGAATCGCCAAACCGAAATATTTATAATCAGTCTCAATCAGTCTGATTCTCCACGTTCAACCTCACTCTCCTTACTTCACTCTCATTCGCTACAAGCTAACTCACACAAGGCCTCATTAATTCCCACATTGCAACTCAAGTGGACTTTAAAGATGGAGTGCCGTGATTTTTCCCCCCATAAAACATGATAATCAGGTATGATTATACTAGGAGGAAGAAAGTGTGGAAGAAAGTGTTAAAATGATGGGGGGTTAGGGTAATAATCTCACAAAAATTGTGTATTTTTGATTGGGCCTTTTGACTCAAAGGCTTTCAGCTTTCAGGAAAAAAACAAAAATATACAGGGACGATATATTATTTGAATTTTCTAGTCTATTTGACTAGAATGTTAACTCCATAGACAACATACAAAACAGAAACAGTAAAAAAAATCATGGCACTCCATCTTTAAGCAGACCAACATCTTTGCGTAAAGACCCTGCCTGCCTCTTTGCTCCGTGGTTACCAGACAGTCCAGACGGGTAAAAGGTTCCATTTTATGTTTGTGTAATAACTGTATTTTAGTCTCTGCTTGGGGGGTTTGTGAACTCAGATTCTGTGTCATGCTCATGCAGATAATCTATAGTATCACAGGAGCAGAGTCACACCACCAATCTGAATGCAATAGCATTGCAATAAATGGTAAATGGTTAGTCCTGAGCTGAAGTGTCTAACTGAATTCTGGTTTAGTTGTGATTTCTAATATGGTAAATACATGTACAGTATATTGGAGGGGATTCATTCATGTGTTGCGTTGTTCTATGTTGTATCGTTTATTCTAAATTTATTTTATGTGTTACAGGAGAAACCCTTAGTGACAGGGGTAGCCCCTCCAAGTGAGTCTAAATGTATTTCACTTCCACCAATAGGGAGAAACCACAAATGCTACAAATGTCACTAAGGTAGGAAGGTATCAAGCTTGTCCTGAAAAATGGTTATATTTGTCTCCACCAGGCCTAAGGCATGGGGAGAGAGTATGTTTTGCACTCCGTCCGTGTGTGTGTGTGTGTGTGTGTGTGTCCTTCCTTCCGTCCGTCCGTCCGTCCGTCCGTCCGTCCGTCCGTCCGTCCGTTATCAGCTAATCTCCGGCACCGTTGGCCCGATCCATGCCAAACTTTGCACACACACTCCCTGGATGCCAACGACGAACCTCTGCCCCAAATATTCCTCAACGGCCTGTTATAGCACCACCATGAGGCTGATTTAGGCAAAACACATTTACGTAGATTACTCTTACACATTTTATCCATACATCACACAATTCGTTATACACTATCTCCATAGTCATGTGATCAACACGGAGCGGCACCATTTCCCATCTTCCATCCTGATTGGCTAAGATTGGCTTCAAAAGCTCACACGATTGGTCCGTTTCGAACAAAATGCCACAAATCACAAACACAGTGTGTAATTTCCGTGAAATTATACACGCACATTTCCACTAGGCCGAGGACGACATGCCACAAAATGTTTCCCCAAATCAGCCTCACGGTGGCGCTATAACAGGCCAATTCCTGTTTTTAGCTATAACTGCATCGATCTGTATACAACTTATGTATGCGCATTCCCTAGAGGCCATGGAAAAACATTGTCCCTGCATCCCTCCACATCTGCCGGTTATAGCGCCACCATGAGGCCGATTTCTGCAAAACACATTGCTTATGTTAGCCACACAGATTTCATCCAAATCTCACGCAAATCGGTCCACATGATCTCTGTAGTCATGTGATCAAGACGAGTCTGTTGGATTTCTCTTTTTCGTTCAAAATGCTGCACATGTCCTGCTCATCCAGAATTCTATCCTCAGAGATGCTATGAGTGGCTCTGCATTTCCTCAACAAAATGAAGAAAATTGTTGCAAAAAACTAAAACAAAAAAACATGTTTATATTACTCCTAAACATTTTGCCAAACATCTCACACAGTCCTATCCTCCTGGTGGAGACCTGTGCCCAGAAGGGCACTTTTTCTAGTTGTATCTGTGCTGCTTTTTACAATCCCATTCTGGTAGTGAGTAAAAGAATGATTCATACCAAATTAACAAGCCAGCAAAGGAAATGTGTTATTATTAACATAACTTCATAATCACAAGCAGACTTCCAGAGAAAGTTGTAGAAAGAGGTATAGTAAACAGGATAAGACATATAAAAAAAGATTGATCCCCTACAGTAGGGGTCTTCAATGTTTTTCAATGCCAACTGAGGTGCTGCATGGGCACAGTGCTCTCAGGCTTTAAGCAATGTTTGCCTTACTACAGAAGGCTAGCTTCTGCCATCCTCAGAGTGTAGCATTTTTGTGTGGAAATGATTGTGATTGAGACAGGCTTCCAAGAAGTGAAGCTCATCATGAACCTTTTCATGGCTTACATCCAGTCAAAGCTGTTTTCTTTACATAAGCCATGTCTTAAAGGCTAATGTTAGAAACAGTTACTGTATCTATGTTTAAACAATCTTTTTGTTATTTTTAATATGCCATCCCATTTTCACTATAATACAATATTAAATGTAAAATGTAGTTAAAAAATAAACTAGTTTCTACAAGCACAAGCAGGTATAAGCAAGAATAAAACGTTTTGATTAATGATATTGGTACAGTACCACAAAACTAACATTAGGTTATGTCTGCAATAATTGAGTCATTTAGCCCTACATTAACAACAATATTAATATTTTACATGTAACTGTGGATATCCTACCCTGAGAACCGTACGCCAGTGCCGTCTTCAGAATTGGCACCTTAGCAGTCAGCATTTTATGTTGACTTGAATGAATTCTGAATGGGACAGGCCTTGATGCCTTCCTGCATTCAAATGCTGTCCTTGCAGGCAGATTTGTTTCTGTTTGGGACACAGCAAGACATTATGTTTGGGTTTAGTTTGTGATTGGCTTTTATTATCCTTATTTTGTGTAATACCATACAACACCCACATGATTCACATTTTCATCTCATCATGCATCTTCTACATTACTGATGTTATTGATAATTCCATCTCCCCACAATGCATGTATTTTTCTACATTGTTTTACTTATCTTTTAAATGTGTGTATGTTGCGTTTCCTTCCTTTGTCCTAGGTGATAAATAGGTGGCATAAGAGTGTTATGTGCATGGTGTAACAGTAACACAAAAGAACTAGAAAGAGTGTAGTTGCGTATCTCTATAGGAATATTGTTCAATAAGAAGAGTTCAGTTGGCAAAGCGCACAAATGCCTTGGGAAGAGTTCTGAATTGCTGGCCAATTGGAGGGGAGAATAGAGAGTTATTGAACAATTTAAACGTTTTTAAACAATGTAAACATTTTCAACGATTTAAGCGCTGGAGTGCAATAACAATAGTCTGCTTACCTATGCAAACACACACAAACTAAGACAAAAGAGAGAGAAGTGGAGTGGAGCTTGTTCTTGAGCATTAGGCCTGGGTCCTCCCAGCTGGCACTGACGACCTCTGCCCTACCTATACTATCCTGAAAGTCAAAGTACAGGTAAGCACAGCACAGATAAGGACTACTTCTCTTGTGGATCTGATAAACACGTCATTTTTGATTATGCCGATGTTCCACATTTGTTGTTGTTGGACTTTATACAACTACGTTCAAATGGCTCTCGCTCCAAATAGCATTATGAACCCTTGCAACATGTGGCAGGGCACACCATCAAATCTGTTAAACACCTAAACCATATACTTCATTGACTGAAGTTCCACAATAGACCCCTTCCTTTCCCCTCTATTCCTAACCTGTTCGTCAAAATAGCCGATCTACAAGTTCATATAGATCTGACATTTTTGCCAAATGTTTGCCCCCACAATAGGGACTGTGGGTATGTGGTTAATGATTGGAACGATTAATGATGCATAATTATTTAAATATAGATGTGTAAACTAAAGGGTGATTCTTCTTCTTACTGTGAATAATGTGATGTGACTATTACCAAGAACTCCTTTCAACCGAATATTTCTTCATCCAAGTCCTAATAGCCAAGGTCATTGTCACATGACATGCATTTACATATACACACAAATAGCCTGATTACTGGGAACAATCAGGTTATGTCTATAATTCAATTGAAGCTTTTGCATGCATATCATTAGTGTGATTACAGCAATAACCCTGGTTTGCATAATACTTGCATATCCAGTGAAGTTGTTACATCTTACGCCTACATATTCAAACGTGCACATTAAGAAACGCATACACATTTAGACTCGAATAGAAAATGAACATGAAAGCCTAACTACGCCTATATCTCCGACCGTTACTGCCTGATTTTATTTTATTTAGCCCCGAAGGACTCAAAACCTATTGTTTTTGTATTGTGCCGGATTATAATTTTTCTCATCCTGCCATGGTTTAGCAAATTCCTGTCAGATGGTAAATGTGGAGGGATGACATTTTCATCAATGATTGGAAGTTGTGTGCATGACTTGCACAACAAATATGACGCCAATCAGCCTGATGAGGCTGCTATAATTAAAGGTCAACATTTTAACTTTGAAAAGTCAACTCCTATATGCAGAGAATCTGAAAAACCTGCTCCAGACAATCCATCCATCCTCACTCTAAAAATGCCAACATTCTGAATCTTTTGAAAAACAAATGTCTGACTAACCAACCTAACTTCTCCTAACCATTGGGCCAATCAACGAGCTGGTTGATATCGTATTTATGACCTCAGGAACCTTGAGGCACGTGTGACACACATGAAACAGTGAAAGCTGGTGTGCGTTTGGTTACTTATTGATCTATCATCATCATTAGCCAGACAATTAACTCTATCTATGATAGATAAAGATCAGATATAGATCAGAAATCAGAAAATGTCCCTTTAATACAGTACATCAAGGCCGGTCCAGGCACCTTGGCTGGTAATCCAGTTTGGCAGTGTGCCACGGGTTCAACTCCCGATCCCGACGGCCTTTACTGCATGTCACCCCCCCATCTCTCTCCCCATTTTTATGTCAGCCTACTTTCTATCCCTCCATAAAAAATATAAAATAAAGGCGAAAGCCACAAAAAAACAGTACATCTAAAGGTCAAACATTTGATTTCTGCAACAACCAGATTGTCCATTAACAGGTATGGTGACTATGTGACTAGGAAATGAATATACATTGAAATTATTCACATTTCTATACTGTATGCCTGGTTCAGACTGGCAATTCAGAAGGAAAAGAAAAGAAGAAAAATGGTTCATAACAATGTCTCACAAATCGTAACATGACCAACAGCAGCAGGTCGAGAAGAATGTGACAGGGGCCCTGTCTTAAGCTCTGAATCAGAACATGTTGTAAATGTGTTAATAGACATTTGGAATTGAGTCCAAAGTCTTTGACACCAGCCAATAAAAGAGTTAACATGAGTGTGTGCTGCTGCTAGGTTTATGTGTGTGTGTGTGTGTGTGTGTGTGTGTGTGTGTGTGTGTGTGTGTGTGTGTGTGTGTGTGTGTGTGTGTGTGTGTGTGTGTGTGTGTGTGTGTGTGTGCGTGTGCGTGTGCGTGTGCGTGTTTGTGTGTAGGGGAGTGTGTCCGTGCAGCTTAGCCTTCCTGCACACTTCGGCACCGTAATTGAATTCGGCAGCCGTAATGGCAGTCTGTGAAGTGTGGTGAAGCTGCGATGGCCTACTACAGCATCCAATCTCCACAGATAAAAGCGGCATATGTTGTACACCACTCGATGTGGCCGCTGTGAGTCCATTTGTGCATCCAGTATGACAGCGTAGTGGTGTAGTGTACTTGTATTACTATGCTTGTGAGGGCCAATAATATTCCTGGGCCCTCACAAAGGAAATGGTTGTTTTATGGTGTTGGAGTAAGGCTTATTGCGACCATAGGTCGCAGATTACTATGAAAACCTGCAAAATCTCTCAGTGGCTCCATCACCCCACCAGATATGGCCGTCAGTCCGTCACACATCATGACACGTCATGCCACGATATATGGTCCATCACGCCTCGTAACACGCTCCATATATGGCCGTCTCCTTATATGAAGTTCGACACTAACCTCATCAAACCCTGGATATCCATACATGGAGAAGATTGCATCACCTAGATCTGCATATATAGAGCCGGCCAGCAACTCTACATCTGACCTCAAACCTCAAATCCTTAGATCTCCAAATATGGAGCTGACCGGTTCTGACATTCCATATATTGATCCTTCCCCACCCGTCCTTCACCTTCGATGTCTCCCATTTGACTGATACCTGTCCATTCAAACTCTAGTTAGTTAGTGCAGCTGAGCCGAGCCCGGCAGCCGGCGAAAAGAGTGTAGACTGTAGAGTTCTCTACCTGGGCCCCCCATCCCATGCCAAAGAGCAAGCGCTTGCCCAGCAGTCTGCCGTCACCCAGGCGGATGCATGCACGCAACCTCCGTCGCTTCTCGCCCCCACGGTGTCTTACTGGTTATTAGGAAAATATTCTGTTGGGGGGTTAGGATCATAGAGTTATAAAGGATAGAGGGAGGACCGGAGCGACAGCTATTTCAATGGAAGTTGCTCAGTGGCGTTTTGAAGCACCTGGAAGAACGCTCTACTTCCGCACTTGACCACCAAATTTTGGTGGTCAAATGCGGAAGTGCAAACGAGCGCTCAATGTTAAACCCCAGCTGCTGTCAGGTTTTCTCGTCATGAATGCACAGGCCCGCCTGCAGTACCAGCTCTAACCAGTAGGGCTCAGCGCTTCAATGCTGGCCAGCCTTGCTGGCTTGGTTAAGAAGGATTAGGCATCCAGAGGTTACGGTCAGAGGTTGGGGTTAGGGGTTAAGGTGGTTGCACACTGGGCGCGTTTTTTCGGAAAACCGACGGAAAAACGACTGCTAAGAATCCGAAAACGCGTCCGGTGTGCAGGGACCTTTAGAGTTATGCCTGATAGTGATTTAAAAATAATATTGTGGTGGTTGTGCTGGTGTCATGCACCAGAAATTGCAGATACAAGCTCACAAAGCATCACGGTGCGATATGTGAATTTGTACATCTTTTGGTGCACGGCACCAGTAGTACACAAGCATGCGTAACTCAGGTTTTATGGATAAAAAATGTCATACATAATTTAACAGGTAAAATAAACATCAAATATGCTTTGCTACAAATCAAATGTCATAAATAATTTAACGGTTTCCTCCTTTACTTAACAGTCCAGTAAATAAATTAGTTTGACATTCTTCCTGTTCATCTTCCCAAAATTAGCAGATCTACAGAAGCCATTGACACGTTTTGATACAATCATCATGTTAATCAAATGTTATTAATGTTATCTCAAAAGGGAATATCTAGGCTGTCAATACTATTATTGTTCAACATACTTATATCTAAACTAGACTTAATCATTTTAGTAATATAGAGGTAATTCATCCCTGGTTTATGAGACTTTTGTGATTTTACTTGAAGTCATAATTGAGTTGAGGCCATTTAAAGTCAAATGGCTGGTTAAGCGCTTACAGTACAAAGCTCTGCAGCAAAAACAAGCTCATAAAACAGCAGTGCATTATGTTTCTGCCAGGGGTGCAATGTTACAGTACAATATGCCTTCTTTTTATTTCACAAGCTGTGTTCTCAGGCGATTTGAGCCGAATATTAAAGGACCACTTCACCACTTTTCAACCTATCTTCATATAATAGGTCCTCACTAATAATCATGATAAAATGGCACGATTTTTTTTCTACTCAGGGCTGTGGGCAGTTTAGAAACCGTCCTCCAGTGACATCATCATTAGGCAGATTTTCTTTTAAACAAAAATGTTTAGATTTTCATTATCGTGATAACGATGACTTCCATTTTCGTATTGCAACTTTTCAGGACTAGAAAGCCTGCAGTTTCTATTACCTTGTATTCCACATCGATGTCACTGGAGGACTGCCCACAGCCCTCCTATGAGACACAGACCGAGTAGAAAAAAGTTGCGCCATTTTTTCATGATTATTAGTGAGGACCTATTATATGAAGATAGGTTGAAAAGTGGTGAAGTGGTCCTTTAAGAATCAGCTTTTACAGAATGTTACTTTCACATTACAATGATTACATAATGGTGTTACAAAACCAGTAACTGTAAATATTCCCCAAGAGGATATAAACAGTTCTAACTGAATGACAAGCAATTGAATGATTATCCTGGTTCCTGGCAGACAACTTATGATGCGAAGCTTGCGTAGCTAGTTCAGGCAGACAACTCGTGAGCGTGCCTACCTGATCAGGTGACTAGTCTCATGCACTCTTTGCCTGATCAGAGGAGGCTATCTGCCTACCTGCTCATTCCTGGTTTCTCTCCTGCTGTGCGGACGTGCTGCTGCTGTCTCCCTGCCTTGCTTGCTGCTAACCTGCTGCTCATGAAGTTTTTGCAAATCCCACCCCCTCCCCAGCATCCACCTGTATACAGGCTCTGTTTCTAGATCCCCCTGCATGGGGGTCTTATTCATTCCCTGTAATTCTATTCGGCTTACAACTTAACTAAAATGTTAATGTTACAGGGAATGAATAGGGACAGAGCCCTGACGCCAATCTATGCTTCATATATCTATGCTCAATTATGCTCAATAAATAATATATATTCTAAATTCACTCTAAGAGTTGTCTGACTGAACTAAATGAAGGGAAGCGTTCTGTGCCAGGCAAGAACACTGACACATATGGGAGACAAACTGGAACAGGAGAGCCAGTTGGAATAGTTTATGAACAAACAATATTTTTGAATGATTGCAACCTTTGTCATATAATAAAAGACATCCGTTGTTTTATGATGTGCACACAATGCAATTCTATTGAAGTATCTAAATAGCACTGGCGATCAGCAGTATCGCGAGAATTGGTTGACAGGCTGTTAATGATTGACATTCTTGTGATAACAGTAGTCCATTGGAGAGTACCGTGCTCTGTACTCTTTACATACTCTGTTGCACATACACATTGAAAAGCAAGACAGCAGAAAACAATGTGTGATGATGCATTTTATTTTCCTGAACTGATTATTTTACACAATCATTCAGAAATACTAATAGTGTTATTCATAAGCTTGCCCACCTGGCTCGTCCACTTCAATGCATTCCCTCCAACTTAAAGCTCCAGTTTGCCTCCCAGTGCCACAAATCTTTATCCTTTCTTTCCCTTACTACAATTATATTGATTGATTAATGGACACATCCACATACCTTGATGCAATATATTTCATATATAATTATTGTTATTTATTCTTTGTCCTCTACTTATTAGTTATTATAGGTTATATAGTTTTTTCGTATATCATATAGTATTATTATTATTTACATTATTATTATTTTCTTTTCTTCATTTGCTTTTATTATTATTATTTCAGCTTTGAACACTAGGTTTTGTGTTTGTTTGTCAGCTCAAAAGGGGAAAAAGGTGCATTGGAAACTGAATGTTCATCTGAAGCTGTCATGTTTGCACTATGAATACTGATGCCTGAAGAAGGTCTTTGACCGAGACGTTGCCTAATAAACGTGTTCATATTGCAAGTGCAGACGGTATGCGGGTCTTTGTGCACTTTATGTGAATTTTTTGTGCACTATGAGTACAAAAAAATATAAAAAAAACAATAGAGGAAATAGCAGATCTACAAACTAACAACGCAATGGCAGATCGACCATTTTCGCTATGTTTGCGTGGTCATGCGACAAAGTAGGGAATTAAGTTAACCACTTAAACCCTCCACACTTAGAAAACTGGACCATAGTTGCTTCTGCACTGGACCGCTTTTCTCTTTGTCAAAAGAGAACAAACACAAAGCTTGTAGATCGGCTATTTTGGGCTAATGCCAAAGTGGTTGATTTACGGAATAAAGTTGAAATATTGGAGATACAAGGTTTCTTTATTTCCTGGACAGCGAGGGAATGAAAAGTGTGTGTGGCTAAATGTGCATCATTATCCGCAGCTCATCTCAGGCTGTATTATCATAATACACTGAATCATCATAACTCATTTGACCGCTGCCACCTTTCATTCTTCATTCACATTACTCATTGGATGTCAATTAAAACTCCATACAAACGGTCAGCGATGTAGAAATGCCCTCTTGAATGGGTTATTTTTTTGTGTTGTTGGGAAGCTAACATTGGCTTCCCAACAACACTTACTCAGTGGTGTAAGTTGTGTGTGTGTGTTTTTCTTTTCCTTAATTACATAAACCCTGTAAAATGAGACGTTTTTTTTCCGTCAACAAATCTCTTAGCCGATCTACAAGCTCTATATGATCTTGTACTGTAGATTTACTATTTGTGGCTAATGTTCTCACCATAATTGCGAACGCAGTGATTGCGAACGCAGTGAGCATTTACTATGAGACCCAGCAGATTATGTCTGTCTGTCTGTGTGTCTGTGTGTCACGCTGTAACACCACCCGCCCACCACCAGAGGGCGCAGCTGTATCACACACAAAAACATACACACACACATGCACGCACACACACACACACACACACACACACACACACACACACACACACACACACACACACACACACACACACACACACACACACAACTTAACTTAACTTAACTTAACTTAACTTAACTTAACTTAACTTTAAAAAAAACTTAACTTAAAAAAAAAACTTAAAAAGAAAAAACTTTAAAAAAAACGTAACTTAAAAAGAATCTTTAAAAAAAACTTAACTTAAAAAAAAATCTTAAAACAAATCTTAGAAAAACTAAAAAAAAGAGAACTTAAAAAAAACCTTAAAAAAGTACGTAATTTATTCTAATTGTTGTTATTGCAATTTACGAGCTGCGTTCACTTCCCGCGTTCGCGCGTCTTACTTGTATGGATGCTGGGGTTCAAGTGGAAATGCTTTGTTAAAATGTAAAAGTCCTGCATTCAAAGTTATGTACAGTAATATAAATATGTATACCTGGAATTTCTGGACAGACAAAGTGACATAATGTCCGTTCCTTCTTAAATAGGTTCCTTGGTTGCTGGGGGACGGGTGGTCAGGGCCAGGGTATAGGGTCATATTGGATTTTATTAGCCCCTGCGGTCACAATGTCATTGAATTTGTTTATGGCTTAACAAAATACAATTCACGAATGATGGAACTTACTCAAAGAGGAAGTGACCTTTCCCTTGTTGACATCTCAGCAGATAAAGTGTGTGGAAGTAATCGTTATTTGTGTGGGACAATGACTGAATAGGTAATTGATGGTTACAAAAGCTTGCAGGTGTGCACTTCAGTCTTTTAGAAATGTAAAGAGAGGCTGATGTAATAGCTGGGGGGTCAGACTAGTACAGCGACAAAATGGTTGAATGCCTATACTTTCAGGCACATTTTCTTTTACCGGGGTCCCCCTGAGGTCTATATTTGGCCCACTCCTTTTTACCTCTAGATCAAACATCTTCACTGAAAATAGCTGATTTAATGTGCTTGTAGATCTGATATATTCGGAAAATGTTCGCCTTGTGTGTGGGTGAGAACCAAAATGCAGTACAGCGAGGCAGGCAAAGATCAAAAACCCAAGTTTGGATGTATAACACATACAAGTGAAACAAGTAACAAAGACAAGAACTCAAGAACATACTGTAAAGTGTAAACTAACGCATGCAACACAAAACATTGACCCAAAAAGGAACTGACTGGGGGAGCTGAGACTGATATACACGAGGGGTGATTACAAACAAGATACAGCTGGACCCTAGAACTAAGATAACTAGACTAGGGAACTAGAAATAAGTGACACAAGCGTCTAGGACGGCTGCTGACATCGCCCAAGGTCCACGAGGAAGGGGACTTGAGGACTGGGAGCATAGGGAATTGAGTGTGCAGGTACTGTAAAACAAACATGCAGGCATGGAAAGGGGCTGAAACCCCTTGAAGCTTTATTATATTGCTGGGGCAGCTAAGAGACGTGACACAAGGACCAGGGCAGGTTCGCTGTATACAGTTGGAGGCCATCGATATTGTCCTTTTCTTTTTGCTGAGGTTTGCGTGATCTGCGCAAAAGGACAGTTAACCCATTTTGGGCGGGAACCCCTTTTGGTGTTTTAAACATTATGTTATAATTTAGCTATTGAAAAATAGCATATCTACAAGCTCATAGCGTGCCACCGAGTGGCGCGCTACGAGCTTGTAGGTCTGCTATTTTTGAAATATCGTGAAAATATTTATTTCAGAAAACTGGAGGATTTAGAAGGATTTTTTAAAATGTTGAGGTCAGGCCTAAATGGGTCAAATGATAAGGGACAATATCGGTGGCACCCGCAACTGTATACTGAATCTATGCTGTTCCAACATTCTTCCATTGCTGGAACAGGAAAGAGACATGGAGACTGAGACTGGGATCAGGGACTGCCCATTAACCCAACGTCTCAGTAGTCCCACAAGCGTTATTTAGTTTAGTGAGAGGTTAGGGTTTGCGTTAGTTATAACGGGGGCCGTCGATCAATGGTACTTCAGAACAACAGTCAGTTTGCACTAAGCACTTTGAGGAGAATAACTACATTTACCTTTACCCCAACAGCAGCAACAGTGCACATACACACTTAACTGAAAAATCATATAAAGTTAACTAGTATGGAATTTAAGCTTCGTTGTAGTTGGTGTCGCATGCCAAGAATAGCTGATCTACAAGCTCATAACACCTTTTGCATTCAACGCATTATGAGCTTGTACGGCTCATTTTGAGCCATAGTCGCAGTGACACCGCTGTATAAAACAACAATAACAAATAACAATAGTATCATGATGGTTTGTTTCTTGTGATATCCTCAAAGTCAGTGTTTAGGTTAATCCCTCAGTTTTTAGTACGGCTTTTGGAGCTCTCATTGACATGAGTAAAGTACTAGTATAAGCACTTTGATAGGAAATGTAAATATAATAATTGGTTTAGTGGTCCTCTGAGCCCCAGTAGGCCCGTTCACTAATCCACCCCTGCATGTAACACATAACAATGACCCAACAAGGAATAAGACTCATATACAGTACACAAGAGGGGTGATTGCAAACACGATACAGCTGGGGCAGACAGCGCCATAGAACTGAGATAACTAGACTAGGGAACATAATAAATAGAAATACAAGACCTACAATGAATGACCTACATACAATGAATGAGGCACAAAGCTTCACAAGACTCTCAACCATGACACGCCCATTTTTCCAAAATGTTTGCCTATTACGGTGTGCCCAAAATAGGGATGCTAGGGTTGTGGTTAAAGTTATTATTTTGGGGGGCATTTTTGGGTCAATATATATTTGATAGGTACTGTACATAGAAAAAATCGCACCCGTGTGAACTGAGTGGTGTAAGGTCTTATATAGACTGATCAGCTGTGGTCTGACGTAATGTCTGACGTAATGAAATCACACCCGTGTGAACTGGGTGACCATAGCAACCATGCTCATTTTTTTTGGTACGGACAGACACGTAAACTAACAAAGCCAGTTGTAGGAGTGGTTTACACCACTCAAAAACTGAGAGAGAGTAGGTGAGTGGAGGAGGTTCCAGGGGGCCCCCAGCAAAATGACTGGTAACTCACTGGTAACCCCTAATGCATAGAAACTGAGAATCAAGGCCCTAATAACTCAGCTATCAGGTTGCCAAACATTATCTTAGCTAATTATTGTTCACACAACACATTGCAGGCTACGCAGTCTCCTCAGAGTCAGCAGATTAAGTGGATATATTGTGCCCCATCAGAGAGCGCCTATAGTTCATAATTAGGTCATGTTTATTTCAAATGTGGGGTAGCATACTGTATCCAACTAGCGTCTTTATGGGTATACATTACATGCATTATCATGCAGAACAGAAAACATTATAAAATGACTTAAAATGATTTATCATTGCCAGATACAGGTGGTTTATGTTATTGCCATGCATTACAACACCATTAAGGGAAATTAATATGTGTGCATGCAGTGCAAATCAATCCTACTTTATCCACAAAATGATTTTTCGAAGCGAACAAAACTAAGATCCAACCTTAAAATGCTTTGGGTATTGTTTTCTGTTCCAAAACTGTATGCTAACTGTACAAGATGAATATACCGGTAGTAAACTGTTAGGTGCTAGTGTTCAAACTTTGTGTATGTACAGCAAAAATGTAGGCACATGGCTAACAGTGTGTGAATTTAACATTTGCAATTTTGCTAATTAAAACCATGCCAGTATTGCTAATGATATGACCTTTAATATGACTCTGGATGACAGAACAAGAGGAGAGAATGAACGCACGCCGCACACCATAAACAAATAAAAGGCTAATTGCAGGAAGCCTTATCTTTTTTTAATGAATAACTAAAGATCTTAATGTTTCTCTAATGACTCGTAAATAGAGATAAACTAAATGGCTGATGACATACGTACTGATAGGCAGTGTTCATTGTGTCGACTAAAACTATAACAATGACTAAAACTAAGACTAAATATATTGTCAATTTCATCTCCAAATAAGAACTAAAAGACAAGCCATTTTATGTTTGGTTGCTAGGGTGTTGTGCTCTAAAAATAGCAGATCTACAAGTGCACAACGTGTCGCTTGTAGATCAGCTATTTCCAGCATGCAACCAAGCATGAAATCAAGACCCACCAAAATACATTTTATTTGACAAAAATCAACTGTAGATTTAGTCAACTAAATTCTTATGACATTTACTCATAAATAAAACGAAAACTTTTCAGATGACTAAAATATGACTAAATGACATTTTATTCAATAAACTATGACCAAACTAAATCAAAATTTGCTGTCAAAATCAACACTGCTGATATGTCTACTAAAATAAATGATTCCCTTCCAAAGAAAGCTTTGGATAGATAGAAGAAGCATGTATCAAGTCCAATGGCAACGTCAGATATTTCTCATTGCTTGTTTTTACATGCCCTGTATGAATCCAAACCGATCACAGTCAAAGTTATACAGTATACCGTAGTAGGCAATATAGCCATCAATCTGACTGACTAGGTTAAACATTTAACAAAACTGTATGTCTACACATTATAGGAGTTGATCTCCAGCTATGTTGTGAATTAATGTAACTCTGTGTCACTAAACCAGTGGTGGACAATAACGCCTACATTTTAATATAATAATGCATTGATGTTAAAAAGAAAATATACTTCGGAATTTGTACTTTTGAATATTTACACATTTAGTTGACTGAGCAACTGTCACCTTATACGAGTAATATTTGACCAGCAGTATCTATACTTTGACTCAATTAATGGGGTCATAATTGTCCATCAACCATTAATTAATTTACAAATGAATATTGCCTTGTTTTAAATGGTACTATAGGTACAGAGAGCAACTCATAATGGACAAAAGGTGCACTGGAGCCATTATCACGTGTGATTTACAGTCTTGTTGACATACATATGAGCACAGGAATAATGATCAAGGATGGCGCTGACACTTTGCTCACAACCATCTTATCAGCCTTACAGAATAGATATCAAAGCTGTAGCAGTGCTTTCTGCAGCTAGATTGTTCACCATTTGACAGGAAGAGCCGTACAATATGCAGGAAAGGGACACCATTATGTGCTTTAGTAATGAGTGTCCCCAAGGTGGTATGATTGTTAAAATTTGCCTGATGACAGAATAGATGCATACCAATGTTGTGTACAAAGAATGTGATCCCATTAGTTCTGTAAACACTGTCTGCAGCCAGGGAAAAGCTCTCTAGAGATAATGGAGTACAGCAGCATACAAATAGACTGGGCAAATCCTAGAACTATTTGATAATCGTCACTACCAAAGTTCTCTCAGTTGATCCTAATGTGTGTTCTTTTTTCTTTTCAAGTGTACTTCTGCTTGGGCCATTGTAATATTGTGCATATTTAGAGATCATTTGCATATTTGGATAAATACAGGGTGTCCATTTTAGTGTCCCCTAATTTGCATATACATTTGTTTCTTTATCCTAAAGTAACCCAAAAGAAATTACACCATTATCAAAGCATGTATTTATTGTATAATGATTTCCACAATACAAAAATTATGACTTTTGATAGTGACTAGTGACCACATGTGTCTAAAAGTCATAATAAATTATTTTTATGTAAATATTAGCTGGACAAATAACAGTTTGTTGTGGTATTTGCTGCCTCTGTAGTGATGAGTTGAACGGTCTCAGGAATAATACTATTTGTAAAAAATAAGTGCTTAATAGAATAACTTAAAAACCAAAAAGTAGCCTACCATGTTTGAGTCGTTACATGTGCATAATCTATGATAATTGAACTCCAGTCCTCCATATTGCCCAATTCACCCTTTGTCAAGTCCCGCCCGTGGTTGTGCCCCTCTTCGCACCCATTGCTTGCCGTTTCGTGGTTGGACAAAAATCCTTTCTCTCCATCCACTACCATTGAAATAACGTGTTTTGCAATTTTCATTAGGGCTGCCATCCAAATTTGGGGTGCTAGATCCTATAGAAGAGCTAAGCTACTTAATAAGCTTCTCTGTGTAGCTAGAAAATGCATTTTGTTTAATTGGATACACGAAAAACATCAGTGACTCAGTGTTATAGAGAAATCTACAGAGTACTTCCAATGGAAAGGCTCAGTGCCAAATTAAAAGAGAGAGAAAATAACTTTATGAATATATGGCAGCCGCTGATAGATTACTTGCCCAGGGATCTATCTACTGTGATTTATAAAGGAAGTGATTCATTGGATTGGAGAGCCCCAGCTGTACTCTTGCAATTTGCCTTCTGATGTGCCCATGTGTGTTGTGTATGTATATATGTATATATATGTGTATTTATATTTGTATATATTTTTTTTCCCCTAAAAAATAACTGACTGTATTGTGTATGTGCTGCTCGCCATTTTCTTTTTGTTTTTGTGCTTTTTGTTTTTCTTGTCTGTTTTATTGTATTGTGCTTTTAATTTATACCTTTCTAGTTTGTCTCATTTGATTCATCTTTATGTGAAAACATAAAAATTCAATTAAAAAAAATATTTAAAAAAAGAAAGAAATAATGTGTGTGTGTGTGTGTGTGTGTGTGTGTGCGCATATATATATATATATATATATAGTCTTACACTAAATGCATTCGGGAAACCCAGCCAATATGTGTGTGTGTGTGTATGTGTGTGTTAGGCTGCGCAACAGTGACACTTGGTTGTGAAAACAAACCAAACGCTATTTTCGTGCTCAGACCCAACCAGGGACCCAGCCAGGGACCCAGGCAGGTACAGACACACATAGCTCCTTAATGAAGTGGTTGCACCACTTAAATATTAATTTACCACAAACGTTGACTGACCACTACTCCACCACTACTCATTATTTATTTATTTTACGCAAATTGTGTCATTAAATATGCAAAATGGCCCAAGCTGAAATGTATTCTATGTCAAAGATTATGTCAGGGCTAACTGAGAAAATGTTGGTAGTGATGACCGTACGGCGCGCGCGCACACACACACACACGCACACACACACACACACACACACACACACACACACACACACACACACACACACACACACACACACACACACACACACACACACACACACACACACACACACACACACAACCATGTTTAGTTCAGCCTTTGATACAGGATATCCTTAACAAAACAATGGATGTTTACTTAAATTGAATATTCGGTCATTATAATCACATTACATGTCAGATTGTTTAAAATTAGAAGCAAACCAGTGTTGTTGAGGTTGTTATAATTAGCCATCTCACTGCATAACTTCTAAATCTATACGGCTATGTTCTGTTCTGTAGGCCTACTGTACTCTGAAAATAATTCTCCTCCTAGCTCCTTGTCACCATCACCATCATCATCATCATCATCATCAGTGGTGCTATCCGGCTATGTTCTGTTCTGTACTGTACTCTGAAAATAATTATCCTCCTCCTTGTCACCATCATCATCATCATCATCATCATCATCATCATCAGTGGTGGACTATAAGTAGGCCTACTAGTTCAACCAAATTATTAGGCCCCTACCTACTGTTTTCCTTTCTTGAAAATGTAGTGGAGTCAAAAGTATTGTAGGCCTACAAATACAATTCAAGCATGCTAACGTTACAGATAGGCCTGCCGGCTGCCGCCTACATAGATACTCAAAGAAACAGTACTAGAGTAAATCTGTAAGTGTACCATTTGTATATACTGACCACCATGCACTGATCATTATCATTATTATCAGGTAAATGCGTCCGAGTCCGACCTATGAATCTGAGTATCTGACTGCTTAACTTTCCCTCACCATAGATTATTTGCCTACACTGACCTCTGCTGGTCAAATTAAATTATTATTTCGATCGACGCATGTTCTGTTTATTTCCCTTCATGTTTGGCTCATGTTTCGGACATAAATGAAGTATTAATTAGCGCAGTTAGCAGTAGCCCACCAAGACAACGGTGGGATACAGCCTGTCTTGTACAATGAAATCAACTGTTTTCGATCTTCCACAGCGCAGAGCTCAAATTGGACCTGCTGTGTGGTGTTGTAGTGCAGTGTTTTTCAAATTGGGGTCCAAGGTCCATCATGCAGGGCCACTGGGCCAGGGAGGGACCGTCAGGTCTCCAAATGGACACTTACAAATGGACCCTTGCCTTGTGCCTTGCGGACCATATTGTACTGTAGGCTACATTCTCGGAGTTATGGCCGGGAGGCGGGAGGTATTGAGTTGAAATAAAACGTTTGAGAACCACCAATGGACCAATGGTTCCTCCTTACCTGAGAGGCTGAGACGCGAAAGCTCGTAGCCTGCGGTCATTCCGCATTCAGCAGCGGTCCCTCCCTACGAGCGACTGACACTTCCCAACAGTTTTTCACCCTCCCGGCGGACTATGAAGCGGTAGGTTAGTACAAACTAAGCCTACTCGGTCTCAGCAGCTAAACATAATTATTTTCTTTCTTTTTTAAAGTTGTTTAATACCAACGATTAGGGAGAAATCATGGCGGACCAAACTAAAATGTCAGAGCTTATTTCGCAAATACTACAAGAAGGACCAGCTGCGAGGAAAGGGCTAATCGAGAACCACTGTAACCTCCTTAAAGTAGCAGATTACTGCGAGAATAATTATCTTCAGGTGAGTGACTTTGAGGAATACACACATAACTTGAACAAACTAGGTAAAATGGGTTGTGTGGCTATTCATTAAACCCGGAATAAAGTTCCGGGTTGCAGTTATGTGTCGTTTTTTTATTTTAATATTTGTATTTATTTATTTACTGTCTCATCATGGCTTACAATAACATTGTAGCCTACGTGAAGTGAAGTGGCTTCAAGAATAGATATTGAAATGTTGTAGAATACAGTTATCCCATAATAAAATATGGTACTGCCGTGACTTGAACTCTTTTACAGGCAGAGAACTCAACTATTGAAGAGGCCAAGGCGTTGACCACCCAGTCACTGGCCAGTGTGACGTATCAGATCAACAGCCTGGCCACCGCTGTGCTCAGACTGCTGGATGCACAGGCCGTGCAGATGAAACACATGGAGTCTTCAGTCAATATGCTTTCACTGGTGAGCAATCACAGTCCAAAACAGGGATGGAAGAAGTAGCTAACTAAGGCGCGATTCATACTCCTATTTTAGAGCCGAATAAAAGTCGGTTCGGCGCTGTAGAGCCTACAATGTGACGTCATTTGAGGTTCGGGGGGGCGGGTACCGTCCTAAAGTCGGCTCTTCGGTGCTACTGAAAATTTCTGACGAGCCGAAATCATTTCGGCACTACAGCGCCGAAACAGCGGTAAAATAGGAGTATGAATCGGCCCTAAGTATCAATGCTATGTTAGAAGTTAGTCCTGTATTCAAAATGTACTATTATGTACAAAAGTATTGGCATCAAAATATACTTAAAGTGCCAAAAGTAAAAGTACTCTTTGTGCCGAATGTTCAATTTCACAAGTTCAACATGTATTAACATCTTTAGGAAATAGCAAATGCAAGCTCACGGTGCAATGTGCTGTGAGCTTGTATAGCTTCTATTTATGCTATTTTAGACAATTCAGAAATGTTTTTAATATTTTGGAAAATAAATTACCGTCCTATACTATGCCCAAAATATGGATGCCAGCTTGAAAGTGGTTAAAAAGAAAAGGAAAAACACCAAATAAATGTCTGCCAAGAAGAATAGTATTGTTATAATGACATGTTGTTGGCAGCCACCTTGTTGGTCAGAAAATGACTGTATTCATCAGTGGCATGGAGGGTATTTCATAACTCACTGGATAATAGGTAGGCTGAGCTACTCCTTTCATGCTCTACCTCCAACATGCTTGCTTACAGTATAGAGCGTCGCAGTCCCGCCCCCTTTCAAGACCACGACAGGCCCAGGAAATAATTCCCCATTCATTTTTCCCATAGACATTTCAAAAAGTATTTATTTAAAGATCTGTAAGCCTCGAACAAAGCCAACTCGGATCGTGACAAATCATGACAACAAACAATTTTTTTTAAGGCCGAACACAAGAAAAAAAAGTTTTCTTGTTTTTCTTCTTTGTAATTATATGTTCGGCCCAAAATATTGTGTTTGTTGTCATGATTTGTCACGATCCGAGTTGGCTTTGTTCGAGGCTTACATATCTTTAAATAAATACTTTTTGAAATGTCTATGGGAAAAATGCAGGGGGAATTATTTCCTGGGCCTGTCGTGTCAAGAAAGGGGGCGGGACTGCGATGCTCACTGTATGCACAATATTGAAATTATGACCGATATCCGATCTCCAATTATTTGCAGGGTCATATCGGCCGATACCGATTCTGATACCAATATATTACATTATTAGCCTAAATTATATATTTATATTGATGAACTGAAATTTTAAATTTTTGTTTTGCTGGTGAAAGTAGATAGTAAGCAAACCTTCCCAATAACAGCTGATGCTCTTAAAGAGACAGAGACAGGCAGACTGGCCCTGCTCTGCGAGCACAAAGCCATTGGCGGTGACATTATTGTGTCATCAATATCAGTGAAAATAATCGGGATTATTTTGAGACCGATCCGACACCGATATTGCATTTTTATGGCTGATATAGCCATAAATATATGCTACCGATCATATCGTGCATCTCTACTTATAGTCATCTCTTGAGGCAGCACCTGTATATACAGGGGCAGCACACACATAAACACCTGATATCTAGTACTGATCATATGAACGAAGTGAAAATGTGTTTGTTCAATGGAGTAAGGATGATTAAAACTGTGGTCTCAACCAGACTGTAGCTATACATCATGAAAAGGTGGCGAGGAGAGAGATCGGCGTCAACACTACCGTAAAGAAGATGTCCCGCAACAAATGTATGGCCCCACCTAAATCTGGAATGGAGCCAGATGGCCGCTACTCAAGAGTCCCCATATCATACACCATTCTGGACAACATCGGACACTGCTTCCATCAGGTGAGGATTTTGACAGATCCTTGATTTAAGTTACATTTAGTTAATAAGCCCGGGCCGCTAGGCCAGCGCTATTGGTGAGATTTAAAACGTCTCTTATATTAAAACATAAATTATATCATCACAAAACAAACTCCATAAAAAACCTTGATAGTGCCACTTTCCACATCAAACTACTGCTCACATTCATTTTCATCATCGGAATACTTTAGCACTAGATTTAAGATCCATAGCACGATGCATTCTCTATTGCACGCCACGGTCCCAGTTGGACTTCTGGCGTGATATATGGCCGACTCTGGCATAGTCATAGATCAGGCATGTCTCTTTACCTCCATTCATCTTCTTTTCCCCAGGTGCAGCAGCACAGACCGAGAGCTGGAACCACAGACAGCACACAGAGTTCTGGGAGCAACTCTGGGTATGTTCAACTTCAAGGTTTTAATTCATCACCGATGGGAATTGGGAAATAAGCTTTGCAGCAGTGCACACAATATCCACAGCAGTCAGTTTACAAAACATTCAAAGAGTCATGTAATATATTGAAAGCTGCTAGCATGGGTTATAGGCTGTCTGTTTTCAGTACTCCGACACTGTTGTACCTGCTGCAATACTTCTGTATCATAATTTCAATTTACTGTAAATGTTTTTTAGTTATAAATCCGAAATGCTTTTCCCCAATATGTGTTTTCATGAAGTGTTACTTACTAGTTAATACCGTACATTCTTTGATTAATACACAGAGCATTGTACCGGTATTAAAATAGTGTGTTGTCTTCCAATTTTTTAATACTTGAATATAACCCAAGCCTTTTCCTGAGGGTGTACCAGTAACCTTTGTTTTCCAGGAATAAGTGTTATTGAACTGACTTTTGTGTGGGGATCACCTGTTGACATTTGACTGCCATCATTTCATTTCAGCAGTCGAGTTCCAGGGCCAGTGGAGTGTCCTGTGGCTCCTCCCACTGTGCCTGGCGAGTCCATGTCCAGCTTTACTGACTGCTACGGGTAAGAATAGCTCCTCCCTGTTCCATTTAACCAATCACAATCAGGAATTATTGTCAAATATCTTCATAACTTCATACAAGAAAATATGCTGGTTTAATCCCACCCATGCACACAACAATTAAACACACTTCCACACACTCACATGATACAACAGCATATAATACCACAACAATTGGCACAAATGGGTTACAAAATCGTGGGATAAAAAGAGTTCTTGTCCCGCTTAATGACATGCAAGCAGTATGGTATTTGGACAACTGTTCATAGGTGTTGACGGTGCATTTGTTTGATCCATCCAGATCCAGCCATGGTATAGCAGTGGCCCCACCGTCAGTGCCCACCTTTCCATCCGCCTCCAGCGCACCTCCACCTCCTCCTCCTGCCACCCTGGATTCGGGCCTCCCTGCCCCTCCGCCTCCTCCACCTCCTCCACCCTCCATGAGCTCACCCACCGGCCTCCCACCACCTCCACCCCCACCACCCATCAGTCCATCTAATGGGCTTCCCTCTCCACCGCCACCCCCACCCGGAACAGGAGGTGTCCCCCCTCCTCCTCCTCCTCCCCCTCCCCCACCCCCACCTTCATCAGGTGGTCTACCTCCTCCACCACCACCACCCCCACCTGGATCAGGAGGTGTACCTCCTCCACCACCACCACCACCCCCCCCACCTGGATCAGGAGGTGTACCTCCACCGCCTCCTCCTCCTCCTCCTCCTTCATCAGGTGTACCTCCTCCACCCCCACCTCCTCCTCCACCACCACCACCAGTCCTACGATAGTGAACATTATGGTGTTAACCTCGTCATGTATTCCTAACCGTATGAGCTGTGTAGATGAGCGCGCTTGCGGTTGGGTTGACCATAGAATGGCTTTGTATTGTGCTGCTGCTGCATAAGCACACAACATACAAGCTTATTATATAACAGAGAGATACTTTGATAAACATGAATAAAAGAACGTGTATGAAGAAGAGGTGTTGTATTGGGCTGCTGTTGCATGAAACCGGCATCAAAGTATTAATTCGAGCAAATTGTTTTTTTCTGCAAAGCACAATGCCGTCCCCCACCTCCCCTCAAAAGCGAACATTCCTATGCATGGAGTGCAGCCAAGGAGCTCCATTCTACATGTTTCAACAGCACTGAGGCTGCATTCCTGAGCTACGGTACATGCTGAAACGTGGATTACACACCTATTCCGCTCCCTTTATTGTAATGGATGGTAATGTTATTTTGCCTTGTCATTACATATTTATCGTTTTATTTATCACCACAATTAATTGACAGTCATGTTTACCCCTATTGTATACCGTGCCCATCAAAGGCTTTTCACCTGGCACAGGCCCCTGGGATTCAACACTGATTCACCCTCCCAACTGTGTCAAAACAGTGATGATGATACTGTAAATTGTTTGCGTCACTGACTGTAACCCAGGTAAGCTCTGCTACTTTAAAAAGGTTGCTGAGGCTGTGGAACGCCTCATGTTGCATATTTGTCTTGGAGTTGTTATTGAAGAGTCCCTACAGGAAACTCATAATTGGACAGTTAATTTCTATTGTGCTCAACTACACCATACAGATTATATTTTAAGGTAACCTCTATTGAACGGAATACTGTGGCAATTTACACTACTAGGCCTATTGTAGATCTAAACAAACCAAGCATTATTTGAATAGTGCAATTAATAGGAAAATGCCTTAGTTTGTGTATAATCAAAGGTGCTGAGCCCAAAATTTCACAATTACAACAATAGTTACAATATTAGGCTCAATTTAGGTATTTGAATCAGAAAATGATTAAAATAATTCTAAACATTATTAAACATCTGTGTTGATCTGTCAATAAGAACAAGTCTAGTGTAGTGCCCACAAAATGAGAATACCCGCAGAAAATCTCAGACATTAAGCAACTCTGACACATAATCACAGCGGGACACACACTCTGATTATTTCTTCATGGGATGTAAATAGGTTTGACAACCGAGCATGGAGATAGACTTGGGGGTGAAATTGAGCTATTAGATTACATTTTATGTGCACTGAATGTAAATAGCTAGCCACAATCTCCAAGTTACAAACTTCTGCATCCATCAAATGAAAGAAAAAGAAAGAATTCCATGATCACGATTGAGTAAGTACAGTATATCTTTGTTTTTCAAAGTTTCTAGACAGCAGTCTTTGAGGCGAATCAATTGAATAATTTGTCATTGTGATAACAAAATCCCATTCATGGTAATGGATTTTACAAAATATGGCACGTAGTAGCTTTTTGCTATGTAGGCCTACAAGTAAAACCACAATTCTTCTCATTTCCCTTTAAGACTACCCCAATTTTTGTGTATAATTTAACTTGGTTATATCGTGCCACCAAGAGACCTGTGCAGCAAGACAAAGTGTGTGTGTGTGTGTGTGTGTGTGTGTGTGTGTGTGTGATCGGGAGATTAGACTCGGGTCATTCAGGTTGGTTCCATCCAATAACAGTATGTTCCGCCTATCAGAACATAGTGCTGCACTTTAAGAGCTGTGACTTTAAACTGAGAAATAAGGCTATAAAACCTCTCCTTTGTGACTCAAGTTTCCAAGAAAACTCACTTAGGTTAAGAGAAGTATACATGTTGAGATCTTAATTAACTAAAGGTAAGATTACATTCACAAAGATTCACAATGTGCTGATGTGCTTATTGCTCTCAATGTTGTGTCAAACTGTTGGTTTTCGAAAGCTGGGATAAGAAAATATTTTACAGGCTTATATGGTCTATAACCTCAATCATTAAACTTGAATACTGCACAGAACATTAAGGCACATTCAAAAGATCATATTCTCTTCTTCACAATTGTATGTGTGAGTGATGAATTCCAATGCTACACTGATAACTTGAACTGACTTCCTGTTTTATGTGTACCCATGTGTCTTTACTGTATTTTATGTGATTTATTTTGTCTGCCTGTTATGATGCTTTGCTGTACAACAAATCGCCCCTCGGGGACAAACTAATAAATGAACCTGAACTGAAATATGGTTTATGTGAATGTTGCCTTGCTACATAATGCGTTTATCACAACTTTCTTATTTATGCACATAACATCTTGATTTAGACATTCAGAAGGACAGTCTGGTCACTCATTTTGATCTGAACATGCAGGAATTTCCAGTCTGTTTTCCTTAACATGGCAATATCTCCTTAAATAAGTCTATAATAACACTAGTCAGGAAAGGTCTCATAACCGCCATGATAGCACATTCACTAATCAATTAGTTCAACTGGTGCTATACATTCGATTTGGACTGATTGCAGAACAAAATTGAAACATTGTCTTGATCTGTGTGACATCAGGTCACACCCATTTGATGACCATGTGTCATTTGCAATGACCAAAGTCTGCTGAATTTATCCTCTTGACACAATGTCATAGAGATCTTGCCTAGTTAAGTATTACTGTAGTTAACCTCAGGGTCATCTGAAACACCTGTAAAGGGAAAGCAAAGGGAAGTCTGATATGAGAACCGAGTTAACATAGCAGAAGCCAACAGTTCCCCTTATTATTTTGATAAAATGACACAATCGTCACCAGCTGGATCTGCTGTTCCTATAATTATTGTTTTTCCTCTTCCTCAGTAATGTCAGCAACCTTGTTATAAGTCTAGCCATGGCTGTCACGCCCAATGAGTACATGTAAGTATGGCTAAGCAACAGGTCAAAATGGCCTCCAGCATAATGAAGATGGTTTGGGAGATCACTTGTAGGCCTATATCAACTTAATCAAGAAATCAGACTTTTGAATAAGGAATAATGTTCACCCTGATATATAATTTATATATATACACACATGCAAATGTGATGTTTAGGCTTCAGTATTACAGAATTATTCCTTTATTTAAAATAAAGGAATATCTATTTTTAATTCCATAGTTTTTATTAGATGTTGATGCCTGATGATGTGATCTGATGGTGTTGTAAGTCTGAGGAGCCCAGGCAAATGAATGTCATATTTTTCTGTAAAGTATTTTTAAGGTGTGACAATAAACTCTCTCAGATTCTGCAATGTAAATATATTCCCCCAGATATCCCATCATGGTGGTGTTCATAGCATCTATATACATGCCAGGAAGAATAGGGCAAGCCGTGCCGCCGTGCCAGCACAAGCTGACAGGCCCTCCTCAATCTGTGTCATCAATTTGTCTGTTACACAGGAAGAGGGCGACAGACACACCACCAGACTCCCTCCTCGCTACAGCACAGTAGACCCCCCACCACCAGACTCCCTCCTCGCTACAGCACAGTAGACCCCCCACCACCATACTCACTGGTATGATACTTACACTTAAGTTCAGTGGTTCTCAAAGAGGGGTCCAGGGACCTGACTGAGGTGTCCCCATTTAAATGATGATAGTTAGCAACCAAATATACCAGCAAGCGCGCAGGGCCCCGGTTAATACAATACATTTAAAAAAAGACGGCGAGGGCGACCGGAACCCACTGATGGCTGGCGATCACCACCCCGGCCCCCCGATGACGTATTTTGCCCCGGCGGTCGGGGGGCATTTAGTCTCCCCCATTCAGTTTCTCTCAGTTTTACTGATTTCTTGCTTTTACTGTACCATATAAGCTCATCACAGATGCCAGACAATTATTATTATTGTCTGGCATCTGTTATTATTCTGAAAAACTGTTGTTTCATCCAAAGAAGGAACTGTAAGACCCATTCCCTTTTGAGTGTCTAATAAAAAAAACACTATTTGCTATTGCAATGAACTTCTGTTCCCCATGCAGTTTGACCCTAAACTGAGGAGCCCTCAGCCAAGGGGGCCACCGCCTGCCTATCATCCTATAAACCTGCCTCTAGCACCACACCTCTCATCTCCACCTGCACAGATCGACCCCTGATCTCAAAAAACTTACAGAGAATCGCTGTCAGGGTGGAAACCTTGCATGTCCAAAACAGTTACCACTTACTTTTCAGGAAATGGGATGAAGATTTTCAGAAAAAGCAGATCTACAAGATTACAACGCATCATGACGTACACGAATGACGAAGTTGAACATTTAATTGAAATTTGGAGAGACAAGATGTACAGTGACCGTTGTCACCTTTTTTATGCATGCTTGTTAGCCCCCCACTAGAGCTGGGACTCTAAGGACGGCTGTGTGGGTCGGTCTTGTTAGCCCCCCACTAGAGCTGGGACTCTAAGGACGGCTGTGTGGGTCGGTCTTGTTAGCCCCCCACTAGAGCTGGGACTCTAAGGACGGCTGTGTGGGTCGGTCTGTCTGTCAAACACTTGGACAACATTCTTCTACTGGCTGGATTGTCATGGAATTTGCTCGTCAGGCTTCCCAGATGATGCACCTACTGATTTTAACATGGCATTCACCTAGAGCCTCCTTTAGGCCAAAAGGCGATTTGTAGTTGTATTTCATTTCACTTTAAAGCTTTTGCAGTTTTGACAAAATGTATTGATCCTTAATTTTGCTATATACTGTGCAAAATACAACAGAACAAAAAAACGTAAAGGTACAGTATATCAATTACTGTATACAATATTGTGTGATTTAACAATGTTATGCAGTGCGCCCTGGTGGCTCACCTCGTAAGAGTGCATACTGTTACCACACTTTACTGCTTGTTAACCCCTCACAGCTTCCCTGTGTGTTCACTGTCGACAGAAATGCAAAAACACAACAATAATAATAACAAAGTTACACTGTTAACTGAAGGCACTGGCTCTGGATATTTGGATTTATTTTAATGTCTTTTTCTATGAACATCAAAAATGAAAGTGTTCTGTAGTCATTCAACTACATCAACACACTGAGAGTGTCATCAAAGCACCAAAGTATTTTCTCTATGTTATATATACCATTTGTTACAATACAATATTTACAATTGTGAGGGACAAATCAAATAAATATCCAAATAAATAGACAGCAATCTTATTCTTTCTTCATGATGAAGGAACATATAGAGGAATAATAGCTGAAGTGCTCAATATAGAAAGGATAGGCTATAGTGCACACTTAGGACCCGTTTCAAAAGCCAAGCCACTTGGCTTTTGAAACAGGTTCGGTATAAGGCAAACATAAGAGTTAGAAGCCGCTGACAAATCTTTGGTGACTTGCATATTGGATAAAAGTTCAAATCTATTTCCATCGATTATTCCCGTCTACATTGTTGGGTGGTAGCACTTTACAGCTTCTAAAACATTTACTTACTGTTGAAAAGTACTGTGGGCCTTCACAAAGTATTAGATAACAAATCGATAAGTTACATGAGCGTTCAGTAATAGTTTCTTTAGATTTCTGCAAGAGGCACATCTTCAAAAACAGGCAAATAGCATTCAGCACACAAAATCAAATAAACACTGAATGGAGAATAAAACATGAAAAATGAAAATAAGACGAGTGCACTGAAACAGTACTCCAGGACAAAGATGATTCTTCCATTGTTCTAAATTAGGTTCATACAGTATGTACAGTGTGCAACAGTATGCAACACAAATCGTTGTGCGTTATCTTTCTATTGCTGTTAAGTTTTCCCAACAAAGGACACGCAGTAAAAGAAAAAGTACATACATACTGTATATATACAGTATATAATATATATTTAATCGTATATCGCGTGTGCGTGTGTGTATATCTGTGTATATATCTGTGTGTGTGCGTGTGCGTGCACACACACACACACACACACACACAAACATACACAGTCATACTGTATGGTTGAACAGTAAAATATACATATTGTAATATAAATATGACATTTGGTACCTCTCTTTAAACCATTTGTCTTTAAACTACCAATCCAATGTAAACATTACACTACATAAAGATTTGGGAAGGCTACGAAAGATCAATTACCTCCTGGTGGTAGAGAGTGATGATGACACCCCGGCCTAGACCCTCAGCAAAGCACTGTGTACAACATACACCGTTAACCAAATAACCACCCTACTTCCACACTCATAGTAATATACACTGCTCACACTATAGCACATTATCTCATTCAACTCACACATGAAACCCACTAGGCATAAGCGCAGCGACGCCAATTTTCTTCCGCTCATCGTTAATGAATGCAGCCGTTCTCACTGGCCGCCCACAAAACACTACTCTGGTGTGAAGATTTGTTTTCCCCTCTGGGAGGAAGAAAACGTTTGTCTGCGACTTTTCATGGAATTATACTGACCAGACATCACGCTGTAGCCAGGTTTGGCGAAAACAGTCGCGCACAAACCTGTGTGGCTATTAAAATGTGTGAGCCGGTGCTTTTCTGGTGGGTTTGAAGCATCAGTCAGCTCTGAACGCCTTCTGAACATTTACCAATAGCATTGATTAATTGTTTTTAAATATAAATGAAATACATCTTGACATCATGGGTGACAGATGAGCTCTAAAGGTTTATACACACCACTCTATATGTGAGGCTGGTCCATTGCACTAAATCAGTGGTTCTCAAAGTGGGGTCCAAGGACCCCGAGGGTTCCTTGAGGTCTGTAACTCTGAGAGTGTACAAATGGAACCGGTAAGGGTGGTTTCATTTGTACACTCAGAGTTATGGAGGTCCATTTAGACCTGAGACAGATTCTAAAAATGCCTTCTAAATCACAGTTTTATGAAAAACATCCCATTTGTATTTATAATAATAATGTAATATATATATATGTATATGTTGTATATGTATATGTATATGTAAATATATATATATATATATATATATATATATACACATACACAGTATATATATATACATACAGTAGAGAGAGAGAGAGAGAGAGAGACATTGAAGACGTATACGGTAGTTTAAACAGGTCTAAATGGGTTAAAATACAAAATAAATGAAATATTTGAGAACCACCGCACTAAAGTATGAGCACTGGCCCTGTCTCCTCAAACCACCAACCAGTAACCGGGCTAGCTAACCCTGTGCTGCGCTCTAAAGACCATGGTCTACCATTAAGGTCTTTTCCTAGAAGAATGGAGAAATCAGCCACATTTGACCGCTGGCCCCACTTCACCCCTTTTCCTGGTGACGTCTCAGTGCCCTTTAGATTAGAAGACCCAGCTGACAGGCACCCACTGCTGCTCGGTGGACAGCTTGTCCAGTGCCACCCGCAGGCTGCGGAAGGCCCCTTCCAGGCCGTCATTGACAATGCAGAGGTCAAAGTAATGTCCGTATGCCCGCTGGATCCGTTCGCTTTCATCCACCGTCCTCTTCAGCTCAGAGTCCTGACGGGAGTATTGCAGTGAGATAATAATCATCATCATGTAGTATAATAATAATAATAATAATAATAATAATAATAATAATAATAATCTACCTTTCAAAAACAAGGTGAGCGTGGTGCTTTTAGAATAAAGCAGTGAATACAAGAATAAATTAGCGGTCCGGCACCTTGGCTGGTAATCCTGCGGTCGCAACTTTTTTAAATCAGTGTGAAAGTTTATCAATCACATACGAAATTTGAGTTGAAAGAAAATAAAACATAAAAAATAAAAAATAAAATAACCATAAAGAAACTAAAAATGGAGAACAATATAAAAATTCAGAACAAAAATTTGAAAAAAAGGGTAAGCAAATTAGGCAGGATTTACCAAACTCTAAAGGCTGATTTATACTCTGTTGTTCGAAGGTGTCATTTGTCGACAAGAGCAGATCTACGATTGTATGGAGGAGTCTAAATGAAGCTTAAAGGTCGTAATGGCAGAGTCCCAATCGGGATTATGTGGATAACAGTGACTTGATTGTGTGAGAACGGATGCAATCAGCAGACAATTGAGCAGAAGGGGCTGGCAACGAGGGATGCGATAAACATGGAAATTGGTGCACAGCTGAAGTGAAAGTACACAGTAATTGGCCTGATTGCAGTTTCCTGGTTACGCGTTTTGTTTTCAATATATTCTGTATTCCAGCTGTGATGTGTCACTCTTGATTACACACTTTACCGGTAGCACTTTAATATATTCAAAAAGAGTTCTCCCCCATTATAACCAATTAACGCACACTTACCGTTAACTGTTTTGTGACCACTCCCATCTCAATGGCTGACCTATTCATGGCTTTGAGAACCTCGAAATCTGGCGCTTCGATGAACACCACATAGGGCAGGAAGTCAGACGTACGCAGGACTTTGAGGGCCTAAGAGAGAACATATATACATTGAGATCCTTTTATTATACTTTGTATGAAATAAAACTTTATCATCAAGCAATGCAATACTTTATCTGACTAATTATTAGTCAGATAAATGTATTAGTCAATAACTATAGTGTAGTTCTGATAATCTGATTATGCCAGCTCCGTGTGGTTTGGTGGCAGAACTAAAAGTCACTAGTCATCTAAAAGTTAAGCTACAGACAGCTGCTTAGGGTCACTCTGAGTCTGCACTCTGTCTAAATATGTACATAAAAATTCAGCAGGGCGGGCATATTTCAACAGTGGCAGGACACTGCTGCTGAATGCAAATATAGATGAAACACTGGAGTAGCCTTGAAGCTAAACTGTTCGCCCTAGGAGGCAACAGTGTCCCAGATAAATGTTAGTCTGCTCCATAGTGTCATTAATAGGGAAGCTCCTTATCGATATTGGATTTATTACATTACTCAGGATAGGTCAGTACCTATGGTCAGTAAACAATCATAACACCAGAATGAGTGACTTTTCAGGTGTAGACACCGTCTATTCTTAGATTAGCTCACACCGTGCAAGGATCTGCTACTTTTAGTGAATGTTACTGCCAAAATAGGCATGTTGGGGTTTAACTGGTTAGAAGCATGGGAAACAAACCTTTTAGAATAGAAGTCTCGTCATCTATAAGGTGTGTGTGTGTGTGTGTGTGTGTGTGTGTGCGTGTGCGCGTGTGTGTGTGTGTGTGTGTGCGTGCACTGTATGTTAACCACTTAAGCCCTGCTACTGTACAGTATAATCATGCTTGTATGACGAATAGTGACAATAAAGAATCTAAAATATTTAGAAGATTATTATATTGCGTGCCTTTTGGGGTATGTCTCATATTGCTTTCTCTCGCTCTAGTTTTTATGGATTTAATGTTTATGTGTATACTACTGTAGACATACCATATTTGTAATACTGTACAGTAAGTCTATGACGCATAATGCTGCCAGGCCCATACCATAGCTGCTATGGTATGGGCCTGGCAGCATTATGCGTTTGGCATATGTGCTATGGCATAGCACATATGCCAAACCTACCATAATACAAGAGGACCACTGTTCAATCTAATTCTTGTGTGGCCTTGTTTTAAATACTAACTACCTCACAAAGCTGATGGGATTTGTTGAATCTTGCCACTGATTTCTCTAGATGAAAACACAACATATGCTTTGAGTGAAAATACCCCTGGAGCAACAAAACTATATGCATGCTTAGCTCTAATCTACACCTGCGATACATGTGTGATGATGGCATACAAGGTTGATTATACGCAGTGTCAAGAGTTTAACAATCTGTCTGTAATAGAAGAAAGAACAGAAGGCAGGAATGGTGCAGAGCTCAATTAGCAGGCTGATGTTGTAAGTGGCAGGACGGTATCTTTTCCCACCTGTGGGTTGACGTCGAGGATGCAGATCTTCACTGTGTCCATGACCTCATGGATGGTGTTGATCTTGGTTCCATACAAGTTCCCATCGTAGTCGCCATGCTCCAGGAAACGCCCGTTTTTGATGTCACTCTCCATCTCACTGCGACTCATGAATGAGTACATAATTTGTCCATCCCTCTCATCCACTTTGGGTTTTCTGGAGGTGACTGAGGGATGAGAGAGTGGAGGCATACGTCGCTTTCATTTGGGTGAGAATAGTCTCAAACAGTCCCGAAAGTCATGAGGTCATTGTGGGTCTTTTCATCATTTGTTCTCTCCAAGAAATGTGTTCTGTATGTACATAAATGGTTAAGTTCAATTCTAAGTTCAGTTTCAGTTAAGTGGGAAGAAATAGCATAACAGAATCAAAATACGTTACGGCCCTACTCAGCAAAACCGCTGGTTCCTGCAGCAACAGAAAGAGCAAAGGGAAAATAATTCCGGAATAATACCGTAAGAGAGAAATAATAAATTTAAAGAAGAAAGGAGATGCAAAGGAATAAATAAGGAGAAAATAACTCCTCTGGCCCTTTAGTTCTGTGTATTGCCTCATCACTTAAATCATTGGCTACAGCTGGCCCCTGCTTGTTATACAGCCATTTAAAGGAGAAAAACAATATGATTATTCTTCATTGCTCCCTTTGGGGAATTTCATTCTCTGCATTTGACCCATCCTAACTACTAGATGCAGTGGGCAGCCACTGAGCAGGGACCTGCTCTAAAGGCAATGCATGGGATAGACTATAGAGAGTAGATACCAAAGTATACGTCATAATATTCCACGCCATGTTTGCTGTTTTACTAGTCAAAGGAACTATTCAGAAGATGCAACGACACAACCTTTTATAGACGGCTAGCCTTCTACACTAAACGGTGTGTTTCCCATGCTTCTAACCACTTGAACTCCAGCATGCCTATTCAGGGGGGAACATTCGCCAAAAATAGCCGATCTACAAGCTCAACGTCACAATGCGACACGTTGTAAGCTTGTAGATTGTCTATTTTGGTGGGGAGATTTGTTGTAGACGGAAAAAAGCGGTCTAAGTACAGTTGTAACTCAGGTCCGTCTGTCTAAGAATAGAGGGTTGCTAAACCTGAAAAGTCACACGTTCACATGAAGTCCTGGCTCTGGTGTATGATTGTGTACTGACCTATCCTGAGGAATGTAATCCAATAGCTACGATCTGCCCTACTAATGATACTATGGGCACGGCTATTGTACTGATAATAATGTTGACACTGTATTGATATAGGAGTATTCTGTTGATGTCGTAACCACACTGTGATTGTGTGTACAGTATTTGTTTATGCATAGTGCAGGTGAGGTTACTATATTATTGTCATGTACACTATCGCCCATTGTTGGTGATTTTGTTATGTGTTATTTAGCCTTCTAGTTTTGTGTCACTATACCCTTGCACCACCCGAGGACCTTATCTGACCACTTGTTCAGATGGGTGGGCTGCGTGCATCTTCACATCATGTTTATTTCAATGATCAATCAATCAATTGTGTTCCGGCTTGTATCAATGGAACTACCGTAGTATACTTAATTTATAGGAATCACATTTTTTTTTTTTTAAAGAGAAAATACCATTATATTTTTCTATTAATGTTATATTATCATAGAAATCGTAGTGTTTTGCCAATAATTTGGGGGCCCACTTGCTGCACTATATAGGATACTGTACAAACGAAGGGAAGAGGTACTCACAGGGAATGGTGGTGGCGTATCGCTGAGCGTCCAAAACCAGCAGTTTGTTCTTCAGGCTGCGACGGCCCACACCCTGTGCTCCAATCAGAACCAGCGTCTTCCTCCTGAAGGGCGGGACTTTGGCCACTTCCTCGTAGATGCGCAGCTCATGGCGATCGAATTCTACAACATACGTTACAATTAGGGATGTCCCGATCACGTTTTTTTTTGAGAGAGAGAGAGCGAGAGAATAGAAAAAGAGTAGAGGGAGTAAGTACTAGTAGAAAGAACAGAAGGAATAAATATAAACAACAAAAACAAAATATATCTACATATATATTATACACAAAGCATATCAATCTGGTATTATGACAGACCAGGCTAGAATAGCCTAATATACAATAATACAATGCTATAAGTTTATGTTGTTTTCTATATCTTTGCTGTGATGTTTGCTGTCATAAACCTCATATCTCCATATTTCAACTTTTTATGTTTTTTGATAAATGAATGCCGTACTTCATGGTGCATAGTGTCATGCAAAAGTACCAAAAATGGTTACAAGCGAGTTTGTGTCACATTCTGTGACATGTTCTGTATTTTGATTGTGTTCCTTGGTTTTTAGTTAGTGTTCTACTTTGCTCTACTGTGCTTTTGTAGTATTGTGTTTCCCTGTTTCTTAGTTGCTGTTTAGAGTTGATCTTACTATGTGTACCTTTATTTTGTAGTATTGTTTTGTGCCTTCCTGTATGCCCCTGTAGTTCTGTACCTGCCTTGTCTAACCTTGTGATTAGTCTTTGTTTTCCACCTGTGTCCTCTAGTCCCCCAGCCAATCCCTGTGTTGTTCACCTGTGTCTAGTTAGTCCTTGTCTATAAGTATGCCCTTGTGTTTTCAGTTCCTTGTTCGTTCGTAAATGTAAGTCAGTGGTTTTTTGCTCCTCGTGATATTCTATGTTCCTAGTGTTTTCCCTTGATCCTAGTATTTCCTTGTTTCCTCGTGTTCCAGTCTATGTTCTTGATATCCTGTTTTGGTTAATAAACCCCCTTGTATTCGACCTGCCTGTCTGAGCTTGGGTCCAACACCTGCCTGTTCTGAACCGTGACAGTTTGTAGATTTGTTACATTGGATCCACTGGAACACACATAATCTTTTCCCATTTCCTGAAAGGTAATGGTTTTGGAAATACATGGTTTCCGCCCGACAGACGATATACAGAAAGCAAAATAGAGACAATGTGCAGCCATGTCAACCACCCGCTTGTATATGACATGCTGAACTGAGTGCATGCGTGCGCGCGCAAGCATGTGTGAGTGTGCGTATGTGTGTGTGTGTGTGTGTGCACGCGAGCCCTGTGTCAGTCTGTGCATGCATATTTTGCATTCTGCACATCACACAAACATTGCATTCTCAAAAACCACTGAGGGGATCAGGGAGCGTGCTGTAGGTATAAAGCACTGAGGGGATCAGGGAGCGTGCTGTAGGTATAAAGCACTGTACCTGCATTTTTTGTCGTCAGATACATCATCTTCTTTTTCTTCTTGCCGCCCATTCCAGCGCACAATGGACCTATGAGAGGCAGCGGAGCATGAGACAATAAAACATTGGAGTGGCACTTGTCTTTGCCAGCCACTTCAACAAAGTTCCACCGTTAAAGTGATATACTGCACCGGCAAGGTCTGTTGCCTTCTAGAGCTCTGCAGGCTCATTCTAAATCAAACATCGGTAAGGAGCAGTACACAGCCTTCAGCACTAGATGGCACTGTGACCCAATGAACCGATTCCTTCAACTCCATCTGTTTGCCACAGAACACCTGGGACTGGCTGTCATTGTCTGGCTGTCTACTACAATATGACAGGAGGGTGGTCTCCAGAGAAGACCACCTGATACAAAGGAAACGATAAACATGGAAGAGAAATGTCTTAAAGTGTCTGAGTTTAACACAGGAACCTGTTGGAATGATACCGCGCGTCATGGCGTGATTCCGTGATTGAAATATACAGTACCTGTTCCTTAGCTGTCCATTGCATGACAAATGCCCAGGTAAATCATTTCTAAACTGCAAAAGCCAGACTTTGGGTTTCCGAGGCTAGACTTAATGTGTCCCCTCTAAATGTACTGTACTATTCCCACCACGATCTCAGCTGATATATTCTGAGTGGGGTGTGCAAGTGGACAGATGTGTCCTTCGAGCACGAACCCAAGGGCAGTATTGTTTGGGCCCGTCATCTTCTCTCCTCACCAGAAGCCAAGGGCACACGGACCGAGATGACTCACCACCTGTTCTTGCCCCACTACTGCGAGGTGCAGTGTGAAGCTTGGATTATGGGGACTCCAAGGGGGGGGGGCTTAACCACTTTCACCTTGGCATCCCACATTGTTTTTAATTTGTTCAATATCTTTTTTTTTTTTTTTTAATAATCAAAAACAGCAGATCTACAAGCTCACAACACATCACAATGTCAGCCTGTAGATGGGATTTTCGAATAGTTTAAGTATAAAATGCCAAAATGATGCCAGTTATCCCAGTTCTCCATGCTGGCCAGCTCGTTGGTACTCTGAGCTCCTGCATCTTTCTTGAGTACTGGCTGCTAGTCTCATTCTTCTGGCTGCTATTTTACTGCATGGAACATTTTGGTATAGCACTTGTCTAGAGACTTCTGCAGGATTGGTTTCAGAGTCCAGCATACAGGGTTTCCACACCTGAGCCGACAGCCGTGGACGTTTTCTCTGTCGGCCAGCTTCTTTTCCGGGTTTTTAAGACAGCTGGTGGATGGAAAAGAAGCTCCACCCCCGCGGCTGAATGCCACGACGGCCAGATTCCCGGAAACGCTTGCCGCCGCGGCAGTCAGCCGCGGGGGTGGAGCTTAATTTCCATCCACCAGCTGTCTAAAAAAACGGAAAAGAAGCTGGCCGACAGAGAAAACGTCCGCGGCTCTCTGGTAAGTGTGGCAACAGCTATTCACTGCCATATAGGAGAACAGACTATACCTATAGACCTATAGAATAGAAGAAGCTGATTTGTCTGAGAGGTTGAAGTTCCATACACTGGCCATGCCATTCGTTCAGGACCCTCCATGCAAGTGCCTTCCTCACTTTAAGATCTTGCACAGTTGAGTTGACCTATGAGCAGGTACTTACAGTCCTTGACTTCCTTCAGAGCAGTGCCTCCTGTGGTTGTCAGAAGTGGATGTTCCGATAGGATGTTATAGGTGATAATCTCAGTTTTCTTGGCATTTAACCTTGACACACTCTGAATCCAATCTGTTCAGTAGCTCCTGTGCTTATAATGTTGTGCAATCAGGAGTTTTATTTCAATTAGGCTATTGTTTTTCATGATTCTGAAAACAATATTATCTTATAGCACCTGTTGCATCCTACCGTATATGAAAATACCTTTTTTTCCCCCCTTTTTCTTGTTTTGAATTGCTTAAATAAGCCCGTTTGAATATGTTAACTTCAACATGTTGACTTTGACCAGACATTAAAAATGAAATAACGCATCCCCTCTCCAGTTCCACCTGCTATAGTATATGCCAACATTGTGTATAATTATGGAATCTAAAATCGTGCAAATGGTGGTACTCGGCTAATTGTTGCAATTAAGCCTTTTTATTCCTGCGGCATCTCATCACGAGCCGAGCTGATTTTTCTGATACGGTTTTGTCCTTGGAGAACCTATCACAGCTACTCAATCAGCAGCCCCGCCTCCCCCGCCCCCATATCTTTTCTCTAGGACAGAGGTTTTGAATACAAGAGCCGGCGGCTTAACAAGCAGCAGATTGGATCAGTCCCGTCTGAGTCACAGCAATGCTCATTACCACTTCTCCAGTGCTCACGGATGGAGTAACAGACCAGAGGGGGTGGATGACGTACTTATATTTTACTTAAGTAAAAGTATCAGTACCACAAAAAATAGTCAAGAAAAAGTTTATAAAATATATTTAAGTCCCAAAAGTAAAAGTACTCATTATGTAGAATGTCCCATTTCACAAGTGTTCAAAATTTATAAAAAACCTTTTGAAAATGGCGACACATTGTGAGCGTTGCCTCTGAGGTGTAGGGGAATAGAAGGAAAAATACTGAAAATACTCAGGTAAAGTAAAAAAAAAAAAAAGTCCTTAAAATGTGTACTCAACTCCGCCAGAATTTATTGATAAATTGTGATATAGAGCTACGGCAATGGCTCTAAGCGTAACATTGATTACTTGCCTTTAATTGACGTAGATGAATGGCAATTGCGGACTTTGTGTTAAGTACAGTAATTGAGTAAACGTACTTGGTTACTTTCCACCAATGCTCATTACCAGTTCTCCAGCTCTCCCTGATGGAGTTAACAGACCAGAGGGGGTTGGGTGGGGGGGGGGGGGGGGGGGTTAAATGAGAAATGAGTGAATGACCTTGCCATCTATGACACACTCATATGTGAAAAGAAACAGCTGTTGCCTTTGTTGTCGCTGGTGTGCGTGAAGTGCAGAGTTGGGTACTGTAGTGCAGTCACTTGGCAAGGTTGTGACTGTGTTAACCCATTAAGATTCTACAAATGCCTTTTGACTGTGTTAACCCATTAAGATTCTACAAATGCCTTCTATATCAGTAGTTCTCACACTTTCAAGATTTTGTAAAAAAAAAAAAAAACAGATGCATAAGCTCGCAAGCGTTGTGAGCTTGCATATCTGTTCTTTTTGAATAGCCAACACTATTGACTGTGTAAAACTGGCATAATGCGTGTCTCTGTGCTGTGTGTCATCATGACTGCACCTGTGGTAACGAGCTCCAGATCCCTCTTAACGAAGGCTTTCCTCTTCTCCTCCAGGAGCTGGCTAGGAATGAGGCCTGCGCTGCCTCCCTCTAGGTGACAGGCCTATGGAGGACACACGAGGAGTAGTATGTCATCGTTAGTATGATGTGAAGTGGGCATCCTTGTTTACCCGCCTCGAATGTTATCAACCGATAATAACCAGTATGTTCTCATCAAGACCAGCCAGTATGGACATTTCCACATACTGCCTACCGCGAGTAGGCGACTAGGAAACGCAAACTGAAATTACTGCCGCCAATGCGAAAACATTGTGAATCTGATTTACATGGCCGGTTAAGACTGATATGAGGTTAAGGGAATTGGTATAAGACTGAGGTTAGGTTTAGAGTTTGGGTTAGATTTAGCCGTTACGGTTAGTAATAGTCGGACAACGCGACCAACAACTACGTCAGTATTTGGAAATGTCCATACTGGCTCCATTGAATTGTGTTGATAACGGCTGATGACGGAGATTAAATCATCTGAATCTACAGAATAATGGCTAAGAAAAGAACGGATAGTTGCCGTTTGAATTGAATGTGTAAGAGGGAGCGCCGCTGGCTGTACTGACTTGCCACCAGTTGAGGTCCTCCTGGTTGAAGATCTGCAGAATGTCTCCACTGCTGAAGCTCAGCCCTGCCTCTTTACAGGGAATCAGGTTATCATGGGATGGGTCGTAGTCAAAGTGACACTTCACGTATGCCTGGAGGAGATGGATGAAGCATAGGAAAATGAAACAGGAAAAAAAAGGTTATACAGAGCTATAACTCAAGTTTCATTCAAAAATTATATATCTAGAGTTTGACACAAGTGACCCAATACTGTTATAAAATGATTGATGGCACACAATTCTGAGAGCTTGTATCCAAGAGGATATTGTGATTTAAGGATACACCCGACGAAAGACCATGGGGTCACGAAAAAACAATAGGGTTGGTTCATCCTCTGCGGAGCATGAATGAGTTCATTAGCTTATGAGATATGTTATGTTAAAGTGCACATAAAGGCACTAGAGCAGTGCTTCTCAAATCATTTGCAGTTCATAAAGCCAGGAAATGAAGTGAAGCCTGTGGGGCTAGTTCAGGTCAACTCAAAAGGAGCGCCAATTCCTGATCAGCTGATCACTCACAATGCTCACTCCATCTGATTGGGACAGGCAGTTTTAACCCCCCTGCTCACAGCCCATTCTTCTTGCTGCTGCTCTGCCATCTTGCTGCTCTGCTATGCTGTAAGTGTTTTTGTGCTCCCCAGTCCCCACCACCACCACCACCACCACCACCACCCCAGCATCCACCTGTGGGCTCTGTTTCTATGATTCCCTTACGGGGGTCTTTTTCATTCCATTCTCTGTCAAATCTAGTTGGCAAATCATGTATTATAATGCATGCCTACAGGGAATGAAATGAGACAGCCGTGATGCCAAATATTATGCTTATAAATATTTACGCTCAATATGATTTTGCTCAATAAATACATGGATTCAATCCAAGAGTTCTCTGACTGAACTGAACAGATCTTCTTATTCGGGAACTTTTTTTGTTTGTTTTTTTACATATTGTTGCTGTCAGGCAGAAACTATATTTTAACATTTTATGTTTTTTTGATAAATGAATGCCCTACTTCATCATACAAGAATTTCACACAAAAGCAGATTTACAAGCTCACAAGCGTTGTAGCTTGTTGATCAGCTATTTACACTATTTTAAAATGTTTTTAAAATAAAAATAAAAATAATTGGACATGGAATGTTTCCACCCGACAGCAATGATAAAGATAAACCAACATTGCTATCTATCATTAGCCCTGTCTCAACACTTCTTTTGTGTCTCACTGAACACATAACTAGAACGCGTAGAGGGGTGATGTCAATCAGAGACTGCTTCAAGCTGAATGCAAATGGAGTTTTTTTTATATGAAGACTTTGCATCCACAGGGCCTTAATGAAGATTTGTCTCTCTTGCTTTTTGTACAGTAAGGTTCTTTATAGCTGTGCCCCTTACTTATGTATTCACCAAAAACTGTGGTCTTTTCTATACTTCTGATGTTTTACTATGGCAAATTGGCAATGTATTCTTCTTGCAAGTTGTAAAGCTGTGTAGACGACTTTATTTAAAGAAGACTTTCTCTTCTTTAACCAATTTAGACCGTAGGACGTGTGGAGCCGTATAGCTAATCCAACCGGTGGATTGCGAGAGAAAAATATTCTGATTTTTTTTTTTTTTTTGGGGGGTTGGTCTCTCCTTCTGCAGCTGAGATGGATATACTAAGCTCTTCATTTCTGACTTCAACATGCCTCTCGTTTAAAATGCGAGGGATTATCGAGCGACTTTGTCGTATTCATAGCGAGGTAAGCAAGCAACATTATTTCTCCCGGTTTTTGTACGGAACGGAAGGGGGGGGGGGGCTTTCAGAGTAAAAGCTGCCATATCTGCGTGGCACCCCGAGCTGATATTTTGAAACAAATCCCGGCGCTGATTGTGTTAAGAGTGATTTAACAATATTGGATCGATTCCTTGTTGGTTTTCTGTATGGGTTGTGTTACGTATATCGTATGTCTATTATGGTGTTCAATTCCTGCAGGCCCTTGGACCCCAAGAGTGGTAACGAGCTGTTTGTTCACACTTCCTTCGATCAGCTTCTCTAGTTGATTAGCTCAAATAGGCCTACTGCCCCACAGGCAACCTGCATTCAGTGTTGATGGTGGTCTGAGGTCCGAAACGTCAATTCTCTGTGTCACTATGTCACTTTTTGCACTGTTGTTAAGTAAAAAGGAAATCGATCAGTTATGTAATAAAATAATCAATTAATAATCAATCCCTATATTGGTCATGTCATTATAGGTGAAAATCTTCAGAAATGCCAAACACATGTCAAAAATGGTCAATGCGTTTGTCTATTTTTGTTGTGAGCTTCAGAGCTTGTCACAGCTGTGTGACCAAGTGTGAATGAATGGATAAGTGTACAAAATATCAAACAAATACGCACTTCTCTCAATTATTCCATTAATAGAAAATGGAATCGCAAAAACAATTAATTGATAGTTGCAGCAGTAATATTCATAAGTGTGTAGTGCTACACGCAGTCAGAATGGATCAACAGACAGATGGATAGATATAAATAGATAGTGAATGAGAGAAACAGAGACAACATGTGTAGCCATGGCAACCACCCCCCTGCACTTGACAGTGTTTCCTCATGCTGAACTGATACATGAACAAAAATGCCTTCAACCCCAACCCTGTAAGCCGTGTGTGTGTGTGTGTGTGTGTGTGTGTGTGTGTGTGTGTGTGTGTGTGTGTGTGTGTGTGTGTGTGTGTGTGTGTGTGTGTGTGTGTGTGTGTGTGTGTGTGTGTGTGTGTGTGTGTGTGTGTGTGTGTGTGTGTGTGTGTGTGTGTGTGTGTGTGTGTGTGTGTGTGTGTGTGTGTGTGTGTGTGTGTGTGTGTGTGTGTGTGTACGCGAGAGAGAGATCTGTCACTCACACTAACAAATATCTGTGCAGAGAGACCCAGACAAGTATATGCTCTCATGCACACATGTAGATGTCGCGTGGAGTTGAGCTGCCATAGTAGCATCAGTAGCAGACAGACGGGACAGTGAAATATGAAATATAGCCTGGATGCCCAGAGCACTTCTGGGAACAACTGAAATCATCCAATATGCTTCCATACATTATACCAGTGGTTCAGCAAACTCCAAATTAATGTATGTGTTAATGCAGTGGACCTCCATAATAAAGTATTTTGTGCCAGGGAGCAGAGACCCCAATACAAGATTTGTGTTGTTTAAAATGTTTAAAAAATATTCAAAAAACATTTTTCAAGATAAAAAAGCAGACCTGCATACTTAGAATGCGTCGCATTGCGACATGTTATGCTATATTAACTAATTTTGCTGGGGACCCCCAGGAACCCCTAGGGGTCCCCAGACCCAGGAACCCCCAGGAACCCCTAGGGGTCCCCAGACCCAGGAACCCCTAGGGGTCCCCAGACCCCACTTTGAGAACCACTGCATTAAACAATCTACCTACGCTGCTACTAAATAAGGATGAATTAGGCTCCAACATCCAGAGCTTAATATCCTAAGAAAAGATAAAGAGGAACACGGTACTACTTCTGAAAGCTAGCTTGGAAATCCTCAAATGGTTTCCAAGACTCTGAAGTCTAGGGCCTTTTGAAACGCAGTGAACTGCCAACGCTAAGAATATAATCGTTTTACTTTTTTTTGTTGAGGATTTCGATTGTGATGCTATCCGACTGATCTGGAGGCTTTCATAAAAAAGGCAGTCCTGAGAAAAATCCCTGCAGCTGCTGGCTGCTTGTCCATCTTTTCATCAGTCGTATCAGCCCAAGGGAGTGTAGAGAAGAGCTAGGAAATCGAGATTGGAGGACATTCTAGTATATTCTGGTATATTTAAAATAGTTTATATGAGTATATTCTGTTACAATCTAATCAAGTATAAGTAAGTAAAATCTTTATTCAGTGCCTATTCTCGCATGACAAATGATCTTGATATTGAAATAACAATAAGGCCATTTGAACCCACGTCTCATGTGCAAGTGTTGACATTTTAGCCATTAATAGCTCTCTCTCCCCTGCTTGCTCAGGGGAGAAATATAGAAGCGGAAGATAATTGTTTCAAAATAAGTGTCAAACCTGACAAGATCTCGATGTCTCAAGAGCAGGGAGAACAAATACAATCACCCCAATTGTATATTATATTAACATACTCTACCACAGGGGTTCTCAACCCGTGGGTCGCGACCCCTCGGGGGGTCGCCAAATTATTTTAGGGGGTCCCCAAATTATTTAAAAAAAATAATAAAAAAAATATTTATTTTTAAAATTTTATTTTCACGATTTTTCAAAAATAGCAGACCTACAAGCTTGTAGCGCGCCACTCGGTGGCGCGCTATGAGCTTGTAAATCTGCTATTTTTCAATAGCTAAATTATAACAATGCTTAAAACACCAAAAGGGGTTCCCGCCCAAAATGGTTTAAGGTTATTGTAGCAGTCAATTTATATTGGGGGTCGGGAGGGGGCGGGGCGCCCGAGACATTGCCAAAGCATTTCCGGGGGTCCCCGGCCAAAAACGTTGAGAACCCCTGCTCTACCATACAGACAAAAAAAATAAAAAAAAATAAAAAAAACAATAATACAGCATTAAAAATGTATTATTAACCAAACATATTTAATAAAGGATGGAGTCCTGTACTGCCTTTACTAATGAGGTAGCAGGTATCGGAATCTTGAGTAACAATTCACCAAACACACTTCTCCCCAGACCTTCTGGTGCGCTCATATGCTTTCCTCTGTCTCCAGTCATGTCTGTTCTCAGTATTGTTCACTTCCCATTGTTGTCGACGCTCTGTTTTTTTTGTCTCGCTACTTTTATTTTATTTCCTTGTTTTATGGTGAATAATTGTAGTATTTTATTTCCTTGTTTTATTGTGAATAATTGTAATTGTATGTGAAGTTGTTTGTGTGTATGAGTGTATAATATATATATATATTCTGTGAAAGTATGAAACAGCTCAGGTTGTGTGAAAAAAAAGCAGTTGTAAGAAATATGTATGCTTATAATTCTGTGAAGTTGCCTAAACTGAAATAAAAACAAAGTTAAAAAAAAATATATATATATATTATTGATGTGCAGGCAGAAACAAATCTAGAGCTTTCTCACCTGTGCCACCACTAAGGATTCTCCTTCCAATCTTTGCCATCCTGTTATCTCAAAAAGGAATAGGGAAAGACCTACTCAACGACCTCCTTCTGTACTCTATCCTAGAATACTGACAACACTCTTTTGGGTCTTGAGTTGAAAAGGTTTGGGAATCCCTGCATTACACAGTACAACTCTCAGTGTTCATTATTTTATCCATTTGTAACTCAGAGAGTGCACAAACAGATGATTTGACTTTGTACTATCGTCTGAAAAGGAGCAAAATATGCCAGACGTTCCCCTTTCATTTTATCTTTTTCTATGCTGTTGTACTAGATGGTGAATAACCTAGGAGTCTTTGATATAACTGAAAGACTGAAACGATCTTTCTGATGTCAACGTGGGTGGAAGAGTTGCCTTTTGGGAGAGTTTCGGTGCCGTTTCTTACTCCTTTATACTCTGATCCATTATGTATGAGCCCCAAAATTCCATTAGTGGAGTAGATCTCAGGAAAAACATTTGGACAAGTGACAAAACTGTAATGGAGGTAGTGTATTAATACAGAATTGCCTGTGCCATCTATAAAAGCTGCATTTGCAGAGGCTGCAGAAGCGGCTGTGTAATTCTTGGCAGGGTGAAGAAGGTTAACAACTGAAGGACACACGTGCATGCATACGCATGCACACTCTGACACACGCATGCACACTCTCTAGCACACTCTCTCGCACGTACGCATACAGTATTACTATAATTGTGAGGACATCACATTTTTCTGAGGGCAATTTTATGAATGACATTTTTAACCTTAAAGCGGATCCACCATTTCTGATGTGTGACACATCAGAAATGGTTATACAAAATATTTTTTGTATAATTAAGTACAAATCTGGCATAACTCCTATACATACCTAATCCAAACCTGAAGATCCATCTCTCTTATGAGGACCAGAAAAATTACACAATGTCTATTTCTTGAATTCTAATACTTATGGGGACATATATAGTTCTCATAAATATAGTTGCGAACGCCAGTGATTGCGAATGCCAGTGAGCCTCTACTATGTAACCATGTGTGTCACGCTGTAACACCACCCGCCCGCCACCAGAGGGCGCAGCTGTATCACACACAAAAAACACGCACGCACACACGCAGTAGAAAACTTAAAAAAAATAAAAATAAAATGAAAACTTAAAATAATAATAATAATAATAATTTAAAAAAACAGATTCTAAAAATGTCTTCTACATCCTGACAGTTTTCTGAAAAAGCTATGTTTCTATGTCAGTCGTTCTTTGATTTTTCAAAAATAGCAGACCTACAAGCTCGTAGCGCGCCACTCGGTGGCGCGCTATGAGCTTGTAGATCTGCTATTTTTCAATAGCTAAAGCATAACATAATGCTAACACCAAAAGGGGTTCCCGCCCAAAAATGGGTTAATGCTCATGTAGTGTAACATAAGTACAAATATTCATTAAGATCTTCTTATTGGCCACGAGTTATCTCTCTCTCTAGAATAAATATACTCTGATTTGTGCTCTTACTTTCATTTACAGCTTGGAGCTATATTTTGACTCCTCCATGTGTCATGTCATTATTGTATGAGGCGTTCCGTTGACCATTTTCAATCTGGCATTCCGAAGTTGGGCATGTAATTATGACAAAATGTCAAAGAAATTCAAACGAAATTCAAGATAAAAATAAATAAAATAAATACCGGTAGTGAAAATAGCTGACAATCGTGAGGATCAGCAAGTATATAGGGCTTAAAGTGATCCTCATATAGGCCTTAAAGTGGTTCAATATTCCTATTGTGCATGTAAGGCTTCAGCTAGCTGACCTGTCTGGTGGTGTGAGGTTCCTGGTAGCTGGGCAGGATCTTCAGCACCACGCTGCCACTGGCGTCCTTCAACATCTCCTGCAGGAGGTTGGGGTCGTTGCCCACCTCCTTGCCGTTCACCTCCTTGATGATGTCACCCACGTGGAGCAGGCCCTGCTGGTCGATCATGCCGCCGTGGAGGATCCTGGCGATCACCAGCTCGCCGTTCTCTACGCGAAATGTCACACCCTGCACATGCACACACATGCACACACACGGGAAAATCAGCCTTGGGGTTAGAGTGGGGCAATGCATGTGCAATCCACATGGCTTGGGAACCACTGTTTCCCAAGGCCACTTACCGTACTTACTGTATGTTATGTAGGCAGCCTGAACATGACTAGTGTAAATTGTATTGGGATTCACAGGAAAGAACAGTGCTGTAGGGCAATTAATTGCGTGGTATTACACTGTGCATTTGTATGATTTATGCCTGATGTATACTTTGTTTTGCGTGTCGCTGGTGTCCAGAGACAAATCTTCCAATCGAGGATACAGGCAGTCGACCAGGGCGCCATACCGAGGGGAGTGCCAAGATTGCACCCAGTCACGTCACCGTATGGGTCAATTAATCTGGTTGGAGTGGAACCCAAATGTAATTTATAATTAGATACTGTACCGGTAGCATGTTATGTAGACAGATGCCGGGTTCATTTGTAGGCCTGGCATCCTATAGTTTCAATGAGTATTGATTTATTGCGTCGTAGTTTACAATGAAAACCTGCATCTCCCCTCAGTCAGTCACGCCTCGTGACACGCTCCATATATGGCCATATGTTGATCTGACCTCATCAAACCCTGTACACTCAAGACACGCTTCCATATATGGCCAGTACAGAATTCATTCCATATGTTGATCTAACCTCATCAAACCCTTAGATCTCCATATATACAGCTGACCTGTTCTGACATTCCATATGTTGATCTGACCTAATCATACCCTGTACACTCAAGACACGCTCCATATATGGCCAGTACAGAATTCATTCCATATGTTGATTTGACCTCATCAAACCCCTATATCTCCATATACAGTATGGAACGTCGAACCCCTGACACAAACCTGGTCACACAATATCGTAGCCAAGGCCAACTGGAAAAACGTGGGCGAAATGAAGAATGCGCCCCAGGGACAGAGAGAATGGGTGGATTACTACAAAGTAGTGGCAAAGGTTATCGACATTCGACAGGACAACTGCATATACAAGGTGTGTCCCCGTGCAGACTGCTGTGCCAAATGCAACAAAATCTTTCCATACTTTAAATACAGACTTGTACTGAAGGTCAAAATAGCAGAATCTGGGGACGAGCAATGGGTGATATGCTGATGAGGCTGCATTCGAAAACGTCTTCCAAAAAGTAACCTCAACCAGTCATGTCTTTATAAACAGAGTCAAGCTGGAGACATACAACGGTGACAATCAAGTGGACACCACAGTAATGGAAATCCTACCAGTGGACCAATCGTTAGTTCCCTAACGCCCCGGCAGCCGGCGAAAACTAGAGTTCTCAATGGGCCCGAAAATTAAGGCCTGGCCCTACCTGGGCCCTAACTGGGCTGGCCCGAGGCCCCGCCTGGCCTCACACACATTTTACGCCCTACCCGGCCCGAAAACATAAAAAAGGGAAGAAAATGTCCATATATGGGCATTCCCAGACGTACAGGGCACAGACATTGTAGACACCCAGATTGTAGTTTGTGAGCTAGGCAGACTACTGCCTGGAAGGTCTCCCATGACCTCTCCCACTCAGAAAACCAGTCACACTACTAAATGCTATACAAAATAAACCACAATTCATACTGAGACGAACTAGCTCACATAGCATTGGATTTTATTTCAACCAGTTTCATCATGATAATGTGTGTAGCCTGCAGCGAAACCTTTACAACCCAACAATACATTATTGATTTGGTTAACTTTCATTGAGATGAAAAGGTGGCATCATAAAGGTCCTGAGGTCCGTTTTCAGGGGAATTGCCAACGTTTTAAGCTTACTTAAAAGAGATCTATATTATGCTAATATTTTGTATCTTTTCTGATATATTGAGTCTTTCATGGGTTATGTCTTATGCCTAGAATTAGCCAAATGGTTAAGTAGCCAAATGGCAAGTACTGTGATCGGCTGGGTATGTATGTCGGTGTTGTCCACTGGCCAATTAGCGGGATCGGCTGGGTATGTATGTACTGTATGTCGGCGTTGTCCACCGGCCAGTAAGGGACCAAAATTCTTGATGACATAACTAAGGTACGTTTGGTGATCGGCTGGTTATGTATGTATGTATGTATGTATGTATGTATGCATGTATGTACAGTATGTACGTACAGTATGTCGGGGTAAGAATGGTGGTCCCTTATTGGCTGTTGAAGGTGACGTAACTAAGGTACGTTTCAAGGTAGGTATAAGGTCAATAACGGGTCTAAAGGATTTAGAACAGCAGTTGTAATAGACATTAGTTAGTAACAGTACTTGCATGGCCATGTATGGCCTACTTGTGTGCACAAGGTGCAAGTTGGCACCTCGACAGAGTGCATTTCTAGTTATGTTTGAGAAAGTGTGCATGACGACAGGTATATTTAAATCAGAAAATAAATAAATACATAAAATAGTCCACAGGCTCTCTGTATTGCAGAGAGGGTAGCTAAAACAGCCATTATAGGTTCATAGGTTTGGGAATTGTAGTGCGCCCTCCATCCAGTTATTACACTGGCCCGGGGCGGGACACATGTTAACAACTCATTCTCCTCACCCAAAATTGTCAACACACCAAGTTAAGACCATGACACAACACTACTCATAAAAGACATCATAATCTACTAACATATTCAAATAACTAGGTAAACCACTTCACATTCCATGTGGCCCAGAATGCATCCTGGGAAACTGCAACTGCAACAGATCAAATCAAAGGCCCGATCCCGAAGTCCAGACAGATTCAGCAGACACATCCCCGTGTCCAGGACAGAGAGAACAGACAGTTGTGGCTTGCTTGTTAATTTTTTGTCTGCCACTAGGTGGCAGCAAAGGGTAGGTAAGCCATGCCAAGGCTATTTCCCCATATTTGGGTAGTTTCATTTCTGGTTTCCTGGCTTGGAGACCGCCATTGTAAGGAGCGGCTAATGTTACCAGTAGCTCACGATTCGCCAGAAACTTTAACATGTCGGGTGTGATGCGATAAAAAAAAAAAAATCACAAATCACACCCGAACCTCGGATGGATCATCACCACCGCGGACAGTGCCGCATTGTTCAGGGATAACCGCCAAAGAAGATCCTACTTTAAATGGGACCCTATGGTGTGCATGAGCACGTATCCTGGTGCTGGGGGTATGCAAGGCGTTGCCTAGCAACCGGGCCAGTGTTAAAAGTAGATTTACAGCAAAACCGTTTCATATTTGATATACAGTAAAGTAATGTGGAAATATGGAAAACTGAGAAGACATAAATAATTATAGATATAATTACTGCTTTACAGCCACTTTAACGTCCCCAAAGTGACATGAACACGGCTCAGTTCATACAGTAGGTCCACAACACAACAAGCAGTCTCAATAGTACTAAAGAGTACAAGGCCAGGCCCACAGTGCATCCAGAGCCCAGGCTCCTGTGATCCTATAGATTAGATAAGGCGGGAACAGCCAGTACACAGTACACAGCAAAATATTTCACAGTTCAAGTGAGAAGAAGAGCTCTCACTCGTTGAGTGGGTCTTACCAGGTGCTCCCCGGACACTTTCCGGATGCCCACCATCCTGACCGCATCAGGAGGCACGGGTTGGTTGTTAAAGGCTGCATCCATGAAGGCACAGGGGCTCGGAGGAGGGGTTTCGAAGGTCTTAGATGCCACCGAATCATGGGTCTCCAGCAGAGACTGAGGGAAAATAAGAGAAAGAGATACTGGGGGTCTTGAGGATGGTGATGATGAATAGATTCTGAATATATTTTATTCACCAAGAACAATATTGCTCTACAGGAATTTGTCTCGCCGACATGGGCTCAGTAGTGATACGAGTACATATCAACATACACATGGCAGTGATGCAACGTAACAGTGAGGAGGGTCACAGTGTTTGGTCTGTACGGTACAGTTTCATACAGCTTTTCGAACACACAATTTAATTTAAAATACATTAAAGGGAGCAAATTCAGAGACATTCACAGTTTCACACTGGCCGAGTGAGATAAGGCTGATCAGTCGGCACTTTGAAAAAGGGATGAAAGGTTGTGGCATGAAAGGCGGTCTCTCACAGGCCAGCCCTGATCTGATCTGATGGGAGATCATGCCAAGCCCCGTTCTCCAGACCTGAAAGTGGGGCTCCTTCAGGATGCGAGCCAGCTCGTCTGCCGTCTGGCTGTGGTGCGCGAGCGGAGTGAGATCCTTGAGGATGTCCTGGACCAGCTCCACGTTGTTCTCTCTCACCGCCTCCAGCTTGGGCTCCTCGAAGTGCTCGTGTGCCTGGAACGTTGATGCACAGAAGAACAAGAACCAGAAACGGGCAAGGGATCCAAATTAGTATCATTTTTGGAAAGGACAATTGATGTTTTGCTATTTGTTTTAATCTAAAATGCCAATGGGCATTATGTGTTGGCTCTGTGATGGACTGGTCCACAGAGTTAGTTCATTACACACACTAGGACAGTGGTTCCCAAACCTTTTCATGTCAAGGACCCCCAAATTGACATTAATTAGCCCACGGACCTCCATTTAAAAAGGTATGCCAGCCAGGGACCCCCATAAGAGAAGATTTTTACGGCTCTAGTAGTTATTCTCAACCCGTTTAATTTCAAGGACCCCCAGTTTGACATGCATTAGGCTACGTACCCCCCCCCCATTTAATGGCATTTCTATCTCTGGGACCCTCAATTCATATTGTAAAATCAATATTAATTTAACTCTGAGAGTGTACAAATGGAATGTACACTCTCAATGTTGTACACTCTCAATTTGTACACTCTCAATGTTAATTTAACTCTGAGAGTGTACTAACTATCATTTAGCTGGGGACCCCCTGGAACTCCCTCAAGGACCCCTGGAGGTCCCCGGACCCCACTTTGGGAACCACTGCACTAGGATATACTGAATTGGATCAAGTATCTTGATGACATTTCCGCAACCAATGTTATTAATAGTACAGGTAGTGACCAAAGTGTAAATAATTAAATATTGATACACATGACATGGAACAGGGCCACCACAGGCCGAATGAAGCGGGGTATACATATTACATAATGATGCATAATTAATGACTTTCTACACAAAGATGGGCATTTAAGAAAAAGAAACTAGAAGTAATATGATGCATATCTGTTGCCTGACGAACACAAATTTCCAGGTTAAATGGGGTGATTTGTTGATGTTCTTACTCTCAGTGAATTGCAATAGCCTGTTTATGTTGGATGGATGAACTTGTGCATTTTCAACTGCTGTATTCTGTCTAACTGAACAAATACATTTCTCAAAATGAAAAATGTAATGGACACATGGTCAATCAATCCCAACACAATTGGTAACTGTATAAGAGTGTGACAGTCCATAAACATGCGTAATGGCTACTTTGGCCCCATTGGAGGACACGGACACGTGAGTAAAGTCGAATTAGACATAAATGTGACTTCAGAGACGATGCTCATTTTTCTTCTGAGGACACCAGTCATCTTTTGGTTAACTGGAAAGAGCGTTGGACTCGCCTCGTCTCCTCTAGTGGTGGTGGTGGCACTTATTCTGTGCACATATGGAATTCACTTTTGGCCTCCCTTTTTACACCTAACATAACTGGGTATGTTTGCATGTATGTCTGACTGTCCCCTAACATAAAGACCAAACTAAACTAACCTCACTACGTGATGTCATGAAACAGAAACAGAAATGAACCGAACATTCTTAACTTAAACTCACAACATGCCGGCTGATGCCACAGTCAGATGTGTCATGAGCTTGTAGAATAGATCAACTAATATGTCTTTTACAAGCTAAGAGAGTGATAGCATTGACCTGGAAGAGGCCAGACAAACCAAGTATTACACAGTGGTTCAGGGAATTGTCTTTATGTTTACCTTTGGAAAAGATTGCATACATTCTTAAGGACAAACAAGAAATGTTTCAGGAGGTGTGGGGCCGTTTTATAAGATACATAAAGAACAATAATTTGTCACATTTAATGGATGGAGCTGAAGAGGAGTAGTGCTGCTGTTGTTGTTGTTTTTGTTTTGTTTTGTTGTTTTTGGTTATTGTTGTTTTGCTTTCTTTATATCAGTAATTGTCTTGTACTGTTCATTGTTGTTGTTTTTTTTGGTATATTTGTATTGTCATTTGTGTGTAAAAGGAAAATAAATACATTGTTGGGAAAAAAAAGAATAGATCAACTATGTTTGCTAATGTTTGCCTGTTATGACATTTCCAGAATAGGGAGGTTGTTAACAGACGGCACAACAACAAGGAAATGCCTGGTGAAGTGAAAAGCAAAGCATATTGTACTTGTGAAGCACTACAGTACTTATAGGTGAAATATTTGTAAATATTGCATTTTCATTTGGCCCAAGGAGATGTCACCATACTAATCTGAGTAGCCATGCCTACAAGCAGCCAGTTTGTCAATGCAGGGACAAGGCCATCCAGATTTTCCCCTGTATAGTGCTGCTTTGCCACTGAACACCACATTGTGATTTGTGCAGCTTCACAAACTGCGCACAAAGCAACTTACTAACGATAGCTAAAGATTGGACGGGGAGGCCATGCCGTCATGTCATCTTTATTTCTTTGAATGTGTGCAGCTCTGAACTTAACAGTGCTGACTGCAGCAGTGACCTTTTGACCCTCTCTTCTTTTTGTTTGAGACGCCAGACCTCCAAACAGCATCTCAGTTATTTTGTTCAACTTCCCCCATTAAGCTTTCTGTTTCACAGACACTGAAGTTGCACTTGGATTTTCATGCTGCCGTTCTCAGCCATTGTTGCAGACAATTAGTCTAAGATGAATTGATAAGAGGTTAACCTATTTAGACCTGAGAGTGATTCTAAAAACGCCTTCTAAAATGTCTTTTAAAACAAAATGTTGCTACATATATAGCTAAATAATCTAAATATGAGCCCTTCAAACAATCTATGGGTAGATATGGGAGAGCACTCAAGCATGTCCAATTCATTTTTTTCCTATAGCTAATTAAATGCCATGCTCAAAATAGGGATACCATGAAATTGGTTAAACAGGTGACTTTGTATGTGGATTTTATATTCAAGGATGTATCCTTAGTGCAAGAATCGCCCCACAGTCCAATGATACCCTACCTATTATCCTGGGCTTGTCCGTCCTGATCCTCTGGATCTGACCTTTAAACCAGAATTTATAGCTTTCAGGTGCATTAGTGTTTCTCTTCGGCAAGTAGTTAATCCTCTGACCAATTCATCATAAAATATTTACTGACTTCTGTGGGCCTATTGGTTATAATTAGTAACGTTGTTAAAAGGGCACAATAATGCAAAGCGACCACAATAAGCATAAAAAGGACTGTGTGCTGCATAAAGCAACCCAGTGCCCTCTGCTTGTAAATACAATGAAGTCCAATCTCCCTCTAGTCTATAGTACATCTTGCAGATACTAAAACTAAGTCAGATATTATATTCCTTGCTGGGAAGCAATAAAAATAAGTAAAGAAAATGATTTTTTCACTTCATCCATCCAATAGTGCACAAGGGGTCGGAATCTTTACTGAACATAGCTTCAGTTGTCGCACGCCAGTGTTCGAGCCGAGTAGCATTGATGGCGATGAATGGCCTTATCATGTCCCACAGGGTATACTGTACCACTCCTAAGTGACTGACTCTGTCTGGTGTGACAATGACGGTCACTGAAGGGGTCACACTTGCTTCTCTGGGAGGTTTTTATGAGAGTTTTTATGCGAGTTGGGAGAAAGGCAACATCTTGTGAATATAAATGAGTAAATCTGAGTCTAGTTGAGGTACATTGTCTGGTCTGAAATAATGTAGAAAACTGTAAAATAAGGGAAAAGCAAACACAAAAATGTTAAATCAATGCTATCATAGTAAAATGTTGACAAAGGTTTGGTGTATGCACTGAAGGTCAAATTTTGAAATGAAACTTTGAAATTCAACACTTGGTTTGACATCAAGTGATACTATAGGTCCATGATTGGCAAAATGGGGTACACGTAGCCCTGGGGGTACATCTATGAGTTTAGTGGTTACGTGAAATAAATCTGTGATTTACCTCCCAAACAGTCTTGTTGTTGATTAGCTGATGCCGATGGCACTGCAGTCTTAGAACCAAAAATAATTACATACTGTACACTGCTATACACCGTTATAATTTAACAACTAAATATCATTACAATGTCTGGACATTTTTCATAGATTTGTATTAGTTTACAATGTAAGTGAGCAAGTTGCACTGTGATGGAATGCATTTGTCAAATGTTGCGTGAACAAAACAATCACAATCCATTAATGATAAAAATGAAAAATAGCCAACTGACTGGACCAGCTGATCACCAGTGGTTTAATTTAAATAATTATTTTGGTGACCCGATGCATGCAGGTGCACGGGACAGTATGAGTGAGGGTTGCATACAGCCATATATAAGCTGCAAGTGGCTAAATGTATTATGTATTGTGATATAAGTATTAGGCTATATCACTATCATTATAGTTTAGCAAGCTCACCCCCCCCCCCCCCCCTCTCTCTAATAGTAATACAGTATTATAGATACTTTACACAATACTTGAATAGGTTTTATTGCATGCATGTTCATTTTTACAGATGTTGCTTTCTACAGTTCAAACTGGCAGGTGCAGTCCAGTCATGGCAATGTGTGTGTGTGTGTGTGTGTGTGTGTGTGTGTGTGTGTGTGTGTGTGTGTGTGTGTGTGTGTGTGTGTGTGTGTGGTGTGTGTTCTTTTTGTTCATGCAGCAGAATTACAAAGAAATGAAAGCACTACAGTGAGCCGACTGTGGTCGTGGGTGAACTCAGCATAATGTCCAGTGTCTCAGCAACTGTTCATAGTTTGGGAACCACTGCTACGGGTCAACAAAATGCAAGTTAAGGTGCTAATATTCCACATCAACACCAGGCCCGGAATTTCATCCTTTTAGGGGCAAGCTAAGGCCACTTGGCCTTTAGTGTGGTCAACTTTTTGAGGGCACAAAGGCCGAGTGCTAGGGCATGAAGGCCATCAATTAAAACAATACATTTAAGTCCCCGGTCATAATTATTTTAGCTTATAGGATGATTACATTTATTTTATTTCAAGGCGAACATCGGTTCAGAACAGTGCTTCTCAAATAAATAATCACAGCTTTAAATAACAAAATATAAGTAGCTACTGTTGTAAAATATTGTAAACATGTCTGTAACATGAAAATCATAATGGAATGGCCTAGGACCCTGTCACCCTAGGGGCCTAGGCTAATTCATATACATTTTATTTGGGGGTCCTTGAAATTAAAATGGCTGGGGATCACTGGGTTAAACTTTAACTCACAGTTAATTCACGGAAAATACAATGACAGCCTACATAACTTTTGAATGAGGGCTTGGTTTAGAAAAGCCTATATTTTGTGCTAAAGTAATATATTGAATAATTGAGGTGTAGGTTTTAAGGCTAGACTGGCATATGGCATTGTAGAGAGGTGACAGATCATCTCTCCATTGTGGGGCTGCAGGACTGAGGACTCTGGAGATAAGTCAACACAAAGTGAAAGTGCACTATCCATATGCGACGCAAAAGTACATTTATGTTTGTTTTGGTAACGCAAAAGAATCAAACCACTTGTCAAACTACAATACACAAATATATCTGTGGTGTTCAAGTGCGGGAACATTGTTTACCATAATGACTGGAAAATTGTGCAGAGGAAAAACGGTTAAATGAACTGCTGTGGGCGCCGGTCGGGGCACCATAGCCACTGTGGCCGTCTGGGCATATCATTTTTCGAGGGGCACACGGCCAAAGAGAGGGGCAACGACGGCCATGGCCGCCGTGGTCGTCGTGAAATTCCTGCCCTGATCAACACCAGCTCATTTCATTCATTGCATAATAAGATACATGGCCACATTACTTATTCATGCTTCGACTGTTTGTCTATACAACCCACATTATACATAATTTACACAACATAATTACACAATAGCTTTTCCTAACATCTCGAGGGCACACTGAGTAGAAGACAGACAGTGAGCAGTGTTGCCAGATTTTACGAAAACAGGTCTGTGAAAACAACTTAAACAAGCCCAAAAGAAGCGACTATAGGCCACAGTATTTATATTGATTGGAAAATAGCTGATCTACGAGCTCACAAAGCATTGTGTTGTGAGCTTGTAGATCTGCTATTTTCAAAAGAACATCTTGGAGAAAAAACTAAATTGGCACAAAATATTTTTAGAAGGGGAGGGTCGGTGGACAAATAAATAAATTGGAGGTCCTTGACATGAAAACGTTTGAGAACCACTGGTTTATACAACATTGGGAAACAGGCCCAAAAAAACAGCAACCCACAACTATCAATATTTACAAGCAACGTTACAGAAAAACAAGCCCAAAGTCATTTATAATGGACAGACATGGCAACGCTGACAGTGAGCTGTGTTGCTTATGAGAGTTCACGTTGCCAGGCCAGCCCAGGGAGGAGGGTCCCCTGGGCCTCTGCAACAGTCTGGCAGCCATGGCTTGTTTGTTTCAGAAGATGAGGGAGAGACGGGATGTGGCGCATCAACACACACACGCACACGCACACGCACACACACACACACACACACACACACACACACACACACACACACACACACACACACACACACACACACACACACACACACACATTACATACAGAGAAGAATTACACAACAAAAATACATACACAAGAATGCGCTCGCGTGCACGCACGCACGCGCACACGCACACACAGCGGTTCTGTGAGGCTGCAGCAGGTCCATTGTGTGTCTTGGCAGAGACCCTGGCAACCTGATGGAACAAGCTGTCAGTGTCTGGCCCTCAGACAACAAGACACCACAGATTCCCTGCTAGACCAACCGCTCAGTATTCACAACAGACATCTAGGGACACGCAGCAGCATATACTGTATACTGTATATCTGGTGTATAACTGAGCCTGTGCGTGTATGTACTGCAATGTCTTTATTATTGTAACTTTCCATGGCCTGGGATTTAGGTTGAAAAGATAAAGAACTGAGGTTGTGAAAACCCACCTTTTTTCACTGTTCTGACCTCAGATCATGGTCCCGTGGTGCATTCGCTCGTGCGTCTACCATATGCTGTCTCCCTCTCCATCATTCTGTTTGATGCTCTGATGACCAGAGCATTTGCCTGCACCTCTAAAAGCAAGCATTAAAAACACTCTATGAAGTGCCATGAAGCGTCACTTCAAAGCACTTCAGGAGTCCTAATTCTTTCCTAAGATACCGAACCAAGCAATGACCTTTGGTGGCAGCGAGATAACAGATGATGATCTACAGTTGAAGCGCTTTTTTGCAGGGCGATAGCTCAGGTTCTCGTATTCACTCAATATTCGCTCATTACAGGCTTAATCATCTTTTTAGACTAATTTGCACATGGCGAGTGGTTCTGAATGCGACATACTCTGGTGACTCGAGCAAGGTCGCAGGTTTACAACAAGCGTGCAGCCGCACGCGCACACGCACACGCACACACACACACACACACACACACACACACACACACACACACACACACACACACACACACACACACACTCTATGACTTGTTCCATTTTTCTCCATCTTAGTGCTACCTCACTATAAAACCAAGGTATTTATAGACCTGCCATGGGGTCGAGGGGGGCACTAGTGTTTGAAATCCTCTTCACATACCTCAGTGAGGCCTTCAGCATTCTCACAGCCCGCATCAGCAGATTAAGCTTTTATGAGAAAATACGTCGATACCACAGGAGCAAACAGACACACAGACACACGCACACACACACACAACTGCACATTCGCATATAAACAAACAGCCGTATCTTGTTCTTACACACAAGCACGCACACACACGCACATAAATCCTAAGGGAATCAATCAGGGAAAATCAATCAGCCTTGAGAGGAGCGGACTATAGAATACAGGGGGAGTGCATGTGTGAGAGGGAATGAGTGAGGCAGAGAAAGAGGGAAGAGACACAAAGGGGAGAAAGAAATCAAGACAACAGACTCTTTTCTCTCTTTCTACTTCTCTCTCACTTAACTTAAGCAGAGAGAACACACACACACACACACACACACACACACACACACACACACACACACACACACACACACACACACACACACACACACACACACACACACACACACACACACACACACACACACACACACACACACACACACACACACACACACACACACACACACACACACACACACACACACACACACAGAGAGAGAGAGAGAGAGAGAGAGAGAGAGAAAGCTTTTTATATATAGTTGTTCTCCCTTTGGAGTTTCCATCTCTGCCTCGCTTCCGGAAAATAGCACTCCGAGTTACTGAGTGAGACCACACAGCACACCTCCGGATCCAGCCTCCACCCTCCACCCTCCCCAGAGAATGGTGTTTGGTATTTCCCACAATACCGGCACCTCCGAGCTGCAAAGTGCCACCCACTCTCCACTCCTGTGTGTGTGTGTGTGACTGTGTGTGTGTGTGTGTGTGTGTGTGTGTGTGTGTGTGTGTGTGTGTGTGTGTGTGTGTGTGTGTGTGTGTGTGTGTGTGTGTGTGTGTGTGTGTGTGTGTGTGTGTGTGTGTGTGTGTGTGTGTGTGTGTGTGTCACTGTCAACCAGCTGGAAGAAACCGCTGATGCAACACAGAATGTCTGATGTTACTGTACGTTGTCAAGAGTGATACATTCGGTCACTCGTACTCATATTATGTGAGAGCACATGGAGTAAACACTAGGCAAACAATGAATGGAATGAAATCTGGAAAAATGTGACAAGACACTGCTGGTCCTCTCACAACAGGGAAAACAACAAAAATACATTGAATTTGAATAGAGTACTTGTAAAACAAGAACAAAAGTCTAAACGCTACACATAACCGGCCGCTCTTGATGACGCAAGATGGTTAACTAGGTCCAGACAGTAGACCTATTTTCATAATGGCCTCTCGCCATGTCAGCAGTCCTTCAGTCGTATGTGCAGCACTGTGAGTGCATCCGCTGTCCACGGACCCTCGCGGCTACAAGGCAAAGTAATGTACTGAATAGTCAGGAATATAGAGCCCCACATTCTCCCTAGTTGAGAGGGGGTATATTTCATATTGAATATTAACTCGTAATGTAAACAAAAGCAAAGGCTAAACTACAAACTGCCTTTAGAACATAAAATAAATAAATAAAGAAAAATAAATGTTGGCCCTAAAGTGGCCTTTAAAGGAAAGGCCAAAATCAGTGGGGTTCTTCCTGCAATAGAAGTATTGGACAGATGGACACTTTGGTTGCCATCCACTCCTAACTCAGCACAACAGAACACACACTCTTGAAAGCCTGTAATGCATGTCTGAGAGCACGCGTGAAGCTCCCCCAAACGTATTCCTTCACTTCAAACAGCCCTAAACTCTGAAAACCTGAGTTCTCCTCCTTGAACAACCTTGATCAACAAAATTGATTAGAGCAGCTTCAGATTTGGTGAATCTGAGACAAATGTCTGCTCTCTGGCACAAGGTACGTGCCGCCCTCTGTCTGTACGTGTGAGTGCTTCCTATACATTTAGTGTGTTGACCTTGGAAATAAGTTAGTTTCAATCAATACAAAATACAAAAACAAACCAACACAATTCCCCCAAAGGCTACATTTGTAGATTTCAGCGAATCTCTTCCTGGCTCTACATGTGAGAAATCAATTTACAGTAAGTGACCTATTGGACTTGATTGAGATGAAGTTACCTGAAAATGCATTTCTAATCAGATTTCAGATAACTATGAACAAATAAATAAAAAACTATCTGTATAAGAAACCGATTTGCTGAATTTTGTTAGAGGAAGGCTTGTTGTCCTTGGAGAAAGTTCACTGATAAGCTTCCAGTGATTTTCTGTTCAGTATAAGGCTTAAATCCAATGTCTGGGCAGTTGGCCAAACAAGACCCTGCGTAAATACTGTATAACATGGATTTGAAAATGTATGTCATCCTTACAGATGTACACTGAATATCCCAGTAATACATACCAAATATCTATGCTATATCCCACGGCATGCACACACCACACAATGCTATACACACCTGGCCACTATACTCAACATAAGCTATACACAAAAATCTATATTACACACACAGCATACACACCTGAAAATGTGTGAATACAAATACATTTCATATCATATTTCTGAGTGTACAGTAGCTGAGTAGCCGATCCCGAGGACCAGAAGACTAATATTTCATTGTGGTTTGTTTTTTCCAACTCAGGAGTCCACACAGTTAGTTTCATTTTTGGGGGGTTATACGTGACCAACACCAAATGAAACAATGAAAAACTGTAAGAATTGGAAAAATAATAACCCAACACTACAACCTACTGACTTCAATCTAGTTACTTCCTGGCTTTTAAACACTACCCACAGTGTAGGACTGTTCCATGTGACTGCAGCGATTATTTCAAATCTTTGCCTCGATTGCGATTAAATGAACTATTTTAACTACCAATATTTGTGTATACCACCATACTGTATGCAAGTGTATAATGCAGTGGTTAATCAGATTAAGTGATTAATCAGACTTATCGCTTTAGTCGATTATAAAAAATATGATATCTTATATATATGATAAATAAGAAATGATAACGAAATAAATGTAAAAAGTATGGGTTAATTGCCCAGCCATGCCACAGTGGCTGTGACTTTGCCCTTGTTCATTGTGTTTGCAGCACAACAGTGATCCTGACTTCATAAAATATTAAACAGGATGATGTAATGTTGGCCATAGAACCATCTGGGCATGGCGGGACAGCACCGGCCCATGAAATGCACCATCAGGCTGAAGTTACGCCAAGAATGGAAGAAGACATACAGGGAATTGTTTTTGTCTATATGAATTGTATCATACATTGTATTGTTTCAACAGGCTATGAAAACCATCTCTTAAAATACACATCAACAGCATGAGTGTTTCCCTTTAACTACATTGATTCCCTCAAGTCTTTAATTAATTAAGACGCACAATAAGCCATCTAATCTTGTTCTAAGCCAAACCGTAAATCTAAAACTTAGCTTTAATCCTTTTGGTCCATTTCAGCTCAGTCTGGTGCTCAGACCTGTACTGCTTTGGTTTAGCATAGGTACTTCTACATAGAATACGGTCCAGTTTGTCATAAAATGGCCATGTGTTATTTGAGTATTCTTCGGCTTTTCTCATCTTATCACGTGTTAAAGTACGTTTGTCATGGTTTTTCTATAATTTGACGCAGCACTCCAGTGCAGTCCTAATGAAGCCCCTTGCCTTCATATGAACTGCAAATTGGAGGAAGGCTGTTGTGTTTCTGTGCATTGTAGCTCCATATCTCGAGAAGTGCAATGTTTACTTCCTTGGACCAAACTACTGTAGTCATCCTCATCCACTAGCCTTGCTAGTGTTACCAGCGGCCATCTTTCCGTCTAGTTTCTTCAAGGGTCATAGAGCATGTATTAGCCCTACAGGGCTAATACACAATGGAAAAGCGAACCTGGAGCGTTCTGTGTTCTCAATGCATATAGGTTAAGTGAACCACAACAAGGGCTTGAAGCGAACCGAACTCAGACCACCTCCTGAGGAGGTCCGAGTACGGTTCCTATCATAGGGGTCCGAGTCTTCACATACTGTATGCACAAAAACTGCTGCCTTGTCACTATGAGTTTGTTTGGAGGAATTAAACGGACCAACATACTCAGAGTAAGAGATTCACCGAATGGAAGGAATTTGCTGTGGCATGTGTTGCAGTGACATTAACAATACATTAACTCTATATACTTCGTATTAATAAATTATTTCGCCACTGCCAGTGGCGATCATTTTTTCTTTCACCAGGAAAACAAATGTTGTAACCGCGATCATCGCCTTTGCCAGAGGCAATATAGCCTGCTGTACGACTCATAGTGACGAGAACATTGCAAGCCTACATTCAGACGGTATACTTTAAACACAACACAATACAGTACAGTACAATACAATACAATACAATAGCCAATACAGTACAGTACAGAGCTCCACTCACCACTGGACTCTCCATGATGCCTTTAAGGAAGATAAGATCCAGGTCATTGGCTGTTGTGGAACTGGTGCTGTCACTCAGAGTGTCCAGGACCTGGTGCATGGCTGCACACACACACAAAGAAAAAGAACATACTGTAATAGCATAATAATTATTATAATATATTGTACGCAGATTGTATGTTTTTCATTGGATGGATGAGTATAAAGAGAGAGAAAGAGGAGGAGGAAGAGAGAGAGAGAGAGAGAGAGAGAGAGAGAGAGAGAGAGAGAGAGAAGATATTTCACATGATCCTTTCCCAAGCAATTTCACCTCTGTCATTCACTCCTCTCTGAAGTCAGTATCTTTCCTTTCAAACTCAGTAAGCTGCACTCGCAGTCGCAACCCCCCAGAAGAATACACACCTGCATACTATACTTATTAAGACTTTCCATTGACTACACACATTGTATCATGCCTAAACGTACTTTAACCTGAGTATATCCCTCAATCTAAGCTTGATCCAGAAGCCACTTAAAATGTGAGGACCAGGAACCATTTCTTTTGCTGTGTGCAATTGGAATGAATATGACATGTGATGTGAGCTGAGATGGATTTTTGGATAATGTATTTTTCAGCAACATCAGCAAAATGTCAAAATGTTTAGGAGGTAGTTAATGTGAACGATTGGATTGGGTATAATGACAGATTATATTTTTTTTGTGCAAAGTTTATTTGCATTCCAGAGATGTTTGCAAAGGTCTCCAAGCCTTTGCAAACTCTCTGGAAACTTGATTAGGTTATTGAAACAGAAAATGATGCCGTTTCACTTTCATTTCCACTCCATTGCACAGAATTCAATGGCTCGCCTGTAAATGATGTGCAAATGATGTATTTTGTGCATGCACAGTCGCACACACTGACACACAGTCACACACCCTACACAACCAACAGCACACACACTGATACACACACCCTACACAACCAACAGCACACACACCGACACAGGCGACACACACACCCTACACAACCTACAGCACACACACTGACACACACACCCTACAGCACACACACCGACACACACACACCCTACACAACCTACAGCACACACACTGACACACACACACCCTACAGCGCACACACACCGACACACACACACCCTACACAACCTACAGCACACACACACACACCCTACAGTGACCTACACAACCTACAGCACACACACCGACACACACACCCTACACAACCTACAGCACACACACACCCTACACAACCTACAGCAGTAACACACACACCCTACAGCAGTGATACTCAAACTCAGGTCCACAAGACACAATTTTGACTGGGCCACCAATCAATGTGCTTAATGTCCTCAAAGTCACACATCCAACAGGCTTTAAACTGAACATAATTTGGACCTTCCGTTCCAGAGATAATGGCCAAAACATCTTGAAAACGGCCATTAAAATGGCCAATTTTCGTTTTGTTTATTTGTATTAATTTTTTCTACAGACAGACTATTACTTATTACCAGAATTATCCAAAAGAGAGTAAATGTAGCAAATTGGGCTAATTGGATTACAAATGGTGTCATTGCCAGAATAGAAATGGAAGGCCAAGCCAGAATGCACATTGCATTTGCCTTTACCAGTGGATTTTAACCAGTGGTCCAGGGACCACCAGTGGTCCTTGAGGGGATTCCAGATGGTCCACAGCTAAATGATGGAAAGTTGAAAATGATAACCAAATGGACCCTTCTAGATCTTTAACTCCTGGGTCCATTTGGTTTAATTTTACATTCTCAAGAGTACAATTATTGCAAAACATCTGCATTACTTAATTTACAAGAAGTCTACAGAATTAGAGAATGTAAAATAATTGTTATTTAACGTTTTCCTGTTATCTCTATGGTACCAACATCAATACAGCATGGAATTGTGGACAAAATCATTTCCAACAATAACAAAATATTATTTAGTTTTGGGTCTGAGAGGCTAAATCTGAATAAATAATGGGCCTTGATATGAAAAAGGTTGAAAACCACTGCATTATGCGGAAATAAAGCTATCAAGTATCATTATTTCATTAATGTCATTTTATCAACCAGCCCTGGCCCCTTGCCATTTTTGTGGCACACAGGTTCAGCTATTCGAGTAGACCTACAGTATCTCTGGGAGGTGCAGTCAAACCGCCAAGGCAGAAACATCACTCAACAACACAATGACAAATCTATCAGCAGAGACAAATGACGTCAGGGACTCTGTTCAGAGCATCTCTCTGCCAGTCTTCTAAATGCCGCATTAATGAAGCGAGCACACCGACATCACTTAACAAAAGCCACTAATCACAGCCTTGGTTGATTGACAGAAGAGTTGGCATTTAGGCACGCAGAACACTCTTCCGCAGTAATTAAAATTGATTGACACCAAGTCTAATAATACAACAACAGGCCTTTAATTTACATTAAGAAGAATCATTGGTGGGCCATCAGGGGTCGGCCAAATACCTACTTCACTGCAAGTCTTGTGCCCTAATATGGGCATAATGGCACACTTGGAGACGATTGGGCCAATTTGAGAGTGGTTAATCAGCTTCCAGCTCCAATAGGGGACTGTGCCAGAACTGGAGTCTGCTTATGCGGACACTTAATAATCTTTTTTATTCATAGTTAGCATAGAAATGTGCTTAACCACTTTTTAAAACAACTTTAACCCCGGCGTCCCTATTTTGGGCATGTAGGCAAAATTCTCACACACACACACACACACACACACACACACACACACACACACACACACACACACACACACACACACACACACACACACACACACACACACACACACACACACACACACACACACACACACACACACACACACACACACACACACACACACACACACACACACACACACACACACACACACACACTTTCTAATCAATTAAATTCATTAGCTGTTGCACCCCTATACAGTAGTGTTACAGTGTGCAGGCTTAAAACCAAGGGGCCCAAATAGGATAAAGAAGGAGAGGACTCTGGGAGCCAGAAGTGGAGTCTGTGAAGTGGAGAGCTGGAGCTGGGTGGGTGAGTATGAACAAACACTTTGATGAATCACTGTGACCCTTGTCAAATGAACATTTCAACAAGCAGGTTTCCAGTGGGGCAGAGTGGCTTGTCAGTGATGTGACGTGACACAGTGGCAGTAGCCTCTCATGTTGTGTACTGTATGTGTACTAAAGGCTCTGACTGTTCCTTTAGCACAAAGCCTTGTCAAAACCAGGACACGATTCAACAATGAAATCCCTAGCCAGATGGGTTTTTTTATGCAGAAAATTACGAGATTGAGATTAAAAGATCGGTCTGAAACCTTATTTCATACGTTATGTCATAGAGTAGACAACCGACCACATGAAGTTCGTTTTGACATAAATTGCACCTGAAACTAACTCAACTGTGAATTTTGAATATGTTAGTGTGTGTTTAAAAATATATATATATGGTATTGTGAAAAAAATGTTGCTTTGTGGCATTTGTGAGTCTTATGTCAACTCTATATCCCTCTCCCCGGCTTGTGCACAGTGCTCCATTGCTGCACTTTTTTTTACACCCACCCACACACACACTTCACATTTCAGCAGGGTTTCAGAACTGAAGTGGGTTCAACAGTCAGAGAATGTAGCCTGTTCCCCAAAATAATCATCTATACGGAGATATAAAGTCTTCTCTTGAGTTTCAGGGGGACAACTGTAAAAATGTTCCAACTCCAGAGAAAGCACAGGTTGTCCTCGACTCCTCTCTCATGTGGCAGTACAGCTACAGCCTGACCAATGCCAGAAATTCGGGTCCGATGCCGATCCTGATTTTGGACAGTCCTAGAGACTACCAATATGGTGAGTGGTGACCGATATTTTGTTCAAAACTTACAAAGTCAACTCAAATCAATTTGAAAAAACATTTCTTAATTTAAGTTAGAAGAAAATGCAAGCACTCAATATATGTCCTTTTCACATGATTTATTTACCTCTGACGAGCAGACAACGTACGCGTTTCGGCCTAGTGAGCCTTCCTCAGCGTTCTTTCTATCATGTATCATCGAGCCTTGCATCTTCCACATTTTTTCTCTAACCTGGGTTGTCTGCTTCGGCAGTACTTTTTTCTTCCTAATTTAAGTTAAACATATTTTTACATTCAAACATACAGTCTTACAATCTTCAAGCTCACAACGCGTTTTTAAAACCTTTGACAATTTTTGCCTATAACAAATTAATGGCATTGGTAAGACAGGTTGAAGTGGTAAAAACTAATTCTGGACACGTTTTCTGTGATGTTTTCACAAAAGTCAAATCATCCGTCTGGCTCTAGTTTCAGCGTTAGTTACCCTAAAGTGGATACAAGCTCTATAGTCAACTACGGCTAGTCTAGTGCTTCATTAATAAGGAAAGGTAGATAGATGGTTTGTATGGAATCTTGAGAAGTGGCATTATCTGCAAATATACAGTATAAATACATATATATCTCTCTCACACACACAGTCACACACACACACACACACACACACACACACACACACACACACACACACACACACACACACACACACACACACACACACACACACACACACACACACACACACACACACACACACACACAGTTATCAGTTACCCCATCACTTCTCTTTAAACAACTGCAAGAATAAAATATCTCCCGGATGAACAATGGAGCCATAAATCATCTGCACTGCACACAGAGACACATCCCATCCCTGGTCTGGTTGTCAAACATGAAGAATAAAGATACTGTCCTGGTGGTGGTTTCTGCTGATGAAAGGAAAGCATAAGGAAAAGCAGCCAGTAAGGGTAGAAGAAAGAGTCAGTTTGTAATTAATGAGCGTATAGCCGTATACGTCAACACTTGGAGATCTTTCACTGGAAAACAATGTAACGCATTGACTGATCAATCAGACTGCAGCATCATTGATTTCGGTTATTGTACTACAATTATCATTATTATAATTATTATTCTATTATTTTAGATGGAAATCCATAGTATATTCATTAATCAATATTGTGTACAACCTGTCAGTGTCAAAACCTTTTTCATTAGAAAATATGGCTTCTACAGTGTAAAAATGTGCTGTTAATCGCTCTATTCTATTCGCTCTCTGTCCTTGTCAGTCTCACTCTAAAAAAAGTAATTGCGTCTCTTGTCGTTCTCCATTTCTTGCTCTGTCTGTCTGTCTGTCCGTTGGTTTTTCTCTAAACAAATAATTAGACGAGTGTCTTCCATGAGGCCTTGTCATCTTTCTGTTGTACCACTGTTCTCCCATCAGATGAGTAAGGAAACGTTGTCAGATTTGATCTCGGTGGAGCACATCAAACAACCAAACTCATCTTACAGGTTGACTTTCTCTGCGGTTTTGCTTCTTTTGTCTCTCGCTTGTTACGACATGGCTCAGTAGGTGAGTAGCTGTCTATAGGAGTGTCTGTGTGTCCATCTCCATACATTTTTCAATGGGGCTTGGATCGGTCTGAAACCTTGCGATGATTTCTTACGATGTCACGGACAACTGACCACATGAAGTGCAAGATCCACTCCGTCATTAGATCCTGTTCTTTCTCTCGTTCCCTTTAAATATTGTTTTATTTTCTTCTTCCTGGTTTTCCATCTCTTACATCACTTTTTCATTGTTTCTTCCAACAAGGTGCCTCTGTCTGGGGGTGATTCTATGCTCACTTCAGAACAGGGTTCAGATGTGTTCTAACTAAGGTTTCTCAAAGCCATTTTGAAGTGTGTGCTGGGGGTGTGCAGGTCAGAAACTTGCTTAGTGTTCCACTATCCTTTTTGTTCCATTTCTAACTCTTGGCCTTTCTCAACTTCCCTCTAAATCAATCCCCAGTCAGGTTTAACATCTCTGACAGCTGAAGCAGTGCAGAAGTCTAAATATCAAGGATGCCTTACCGTGACTTTAGATTAAAGTTTCCAGCACCTTGCCGTTGCCTGGTGGTCGTGAAGAGGTTATGAGAAAGGGAAAGGTCATAGGGATAATGAATAATATACCCATTGTCTGGGGATGTTGCAGTATTATTTACTGACATTATTAAAAACTCCCTATCCTCCTAGAACAAAAAGATAGGATTAGCTTCTTTCATTATCACTCTGTCCAATAGAAGGCCAGAGGAGATCTGCCAGCCACATCTTATATGTATGTTCACAGAGAAAGACACCTGGATCTCACCTCATAATCTATTTATCGCTCCCCATCTCAGTTTTTTCTTTCTTTTTGAAGTGTTGAGTGTAAATCCTTTACACTCGCTGCTGTCAAAACTACTCCTCTCTCGGAGTCTCTCCCCACTTCCACGTACCTCAAAATAAAGTTGCATAGCGAGGACCAAAGCCACATTTTTGTTGGACTGGATTATTTACAACTATCTTTTGCCTCATTTCACCTGGAAGGCAGCATGTATTCTAGTCTGCTGGTTTCATGCTCTGGGCCTCTGGAGTGTGGGAACTCAGGCGCAATGGCATTATTCACCTCAGTGCATTTCAATTCGCTATGTTCCACGCAGCAACTTGACACTGTCAGAGGTTTCTCCATTTAGCACCGATTGTACTGTAAAGAGCTCAATGAAGGGTTCAGGTGTGCAACATGTGGAACAATAGTCTGGTACACCGCAAAACCCTGAGTGTTAATTTAACCACTTAAAACCAATATGTTTTGCCCATACCCGAGGAGGGGTTGGCAAAAGGGCCTTTCTGTGTGGAGTTTGCATGTTCTCCCTGTGTCCCCTAGGGTAGGTACCCTCACAAAAGACATGCAGTAATCCTGGTCTCTAAACTACCTCCCCCTGGCCAGCCGGGGCACCTGATGGTGGTCTGAAAACCCACCTTTTCAGACTCCATCATGGCCCATAGCACTTACCCTACCTCCTTAGATAGCATTTCTGTAGCTATCATTTGATACAGACTTATAGCATGTTATGTAGACAGCACTATAATTGCATTGTATGTAGTCATAGCACATCATAGTACATATGTATAGCATAGTATAGTATATATGTATAGTTTATATGTATAGTTTCATTATATAGATATTCCACTGTTACGTTCTTAGCTTACGGTACGCATGTTTCATGATAAATGCTTTTTATGTGATGTATTCCCATGCTTTTTTTTGTTCTTGCTTAATGTAAGTCGCTCTGGATTAAGAGCGTCTGCTAAATGCCTAAATTGTAAATTGTAAATTGGTGGGGAAAGGAACTGGTCGGAATAATGTGTTCCTTCCACGCGCTACGTCCAGCCAGGAAAACTCCCCTCTGTCAGGTGAAAAGAAGCAGCTTGGACTCCTCATGCATAGAATGAAGGATGAGGTCAGTCCGCTGCCCCCCCATGGTTGGCAGAGGAAGTGTAGCGCCCAGGATTACATTAGATACTTGACACTGGGTGAAAAAAATGGGTTGCAAAATCGTGGGATAAAAATTATATTAATAAAAAAACAAATATGTTGTTGAGCGGAAAGTCGGAAACCCTCTGGGCTCTAAAGTAACTATTGTGTGAAACTAGTCTGCTTGCAGATCTGCTATTTTATTTACGTTTTCTCCAGAATACGGATGCTGGGGTTTTAGTGGTTCACTTCCTGTTAAATTAACGCTCTTTTGCTGTGTTTAGGACATATAGGACTCTACTGTACCTAAACTCTACCAAAAGAAACCTGTCCAAAAGAACATCGACTACAGCTACTTTCAAATCACGAGGGGCTTAATTCTTTTTCAGAAAATAAGGTGTTCTACAGAACTCTGGGTTTGTGCAGAATCTCTGGAACTATAAATCAAATTGCAAGTTGGAACAAAATATTTTACTGTATTCAAAATTAGCAATATCATCTCATATTCTGGGCCAATGGACATTTTCTTTCCCTTTGCTGAACCAGAAATTATGCAGAAAAAGCTGCGTGTGCATGCATTAGATTTCATCTCACATTTGCAACATTCAGCAGGAAAAATAAATTGCAACACAAGTTTAGTTGTGTTGCAGTTTTCACAATACCATGTGACCCCTTTTTTTAGCAGATTGTAAAACTAGAAACAGTGGTGGTCTCTGGTGTACACAAATGAAGAAGCCCTGGTACATGCTGTACACAGACTACTCTACTAGGAAACTAGAGAACAAATACCGGTATCGTTTTATGCTCGAGTAGGTCTTATTTTCAGAGACAAATCCAGTGTGGCAGGGACAGGGGCAGCAGCCAAACTAACACGGTAGATGTGAACGGAATGGGAATTGTTAAATGCCTACAAAGTCCCTTCACAGACAAAGGTGGTGCTTATTAAATTAGATTTACGCTTTTGTGAACTGAGATTGTGAACTGAGATTGTGAAAAGCACCAAGACCAAAAATATAGTGAACCTTTATTTACGGAATCACATGATGGGTGTCAGCAAGATGTCAGTCAGATATAAATCAAATGCAGCCCAGTTTCATTGCCTTACTTTGGTTGACCTGTCCTCAGTCGGAGGACAGGTCTGTACACTCTCTTCACCTCCAGACAGTGCACAGAGTACACTGTACTCCTGCATGTAATTACAAGGAAACCTTGAGCATAAGGACAACCATTCCGCCTTTGCAGTCTTGTCCAGGTCTGAGACCACCTCCGAAGAGAGCGTCAATTAGACTCAATGTCAAGGGCACAACCAAACAATCTCAGCTCAGTTGTTATCGTTTGTTGCTGGAGAGCACAACAGGGAACACAGAGCTCTTAGCTCTCGTAGCACTTAGCGGAGGCTGTCCTGTTGGAGTTGTGGTTAGGAAGAGCAATAGAGGATGGGGAGGGAAGATATGATGCTGGGACACTGGTATAAAGGTCCTTACACACTGGGAGTGCTTGTTTCGTAGTTACTGCCATTTGTGTTATGAGTACATGCTGCACCACACAGAACGCAAATACCGTATTACATGCCGATAAAGAAACTTTAAAACAACGCGAATAAAAGCATCAACTTGTATGAATGAGGCATTAACAAATTAATAATTTGATGATTCAAGATTAAAGTTTAAAAATCTACCATTTCTCACACACATTGCTGTATATGCGAAATTTGTTCTCCGCATTTGATCCATCTCTCGGAGTGGTGAGCCGCAAGCCGTGCCGCGCTCGGGAATCATTTGTAGTTGATCTAACCCCACAATCCAACAGAAACACTTAGGTTAGGGTGCACCATAATACACTTAGGTTAGGGTGCACCATAATACAGCACACCAACAGAAACACTTAGGTTAGGGTGCACCATAATACACTTAGGTTAGGGTGCACCATAATACACTTAGGTTAGGGTGCACCATAATACAGCACACCAACAGAAACACTTAGGTTAGGGTGCACCATAATACACTTAGGTTAGGGTGCACCATAATACAGCACACCAACAGAAACACTTAGGTTAGGGTGCACCATAATACACTTAGGTTAGGGTGCACCATAATACACTTCGGTTAGGGTGCACCATAATACACTTAGGTTAGGGTGCACCATAATACACTTAGGTTAGGGTGCACCATAATACAGCACACCAACAGAAACACTTAGGTTAGGGTGCACCATAATACACTTAGGTTAGGGTGCACCATAATACACTTAGGTTAGGGTGCACCATAATACACTTAGGTTAGGGTGCACCATAATACAGCACACCAACAGAAACACTTAGGTTAGGGTGCACCATAATACACTTAGGTTAGGGTGCACCATAATACAGCACACCAACAGAAACACTTAGGTTAGGGTGCACCATAATACACTTAGGTTAGGGTGCACCATAATACACTTAGGTTAGGGTGCACCATAATACACTTAGGTTAGGATGCACCATAATACAGCACACCAACAGAAACACTTAGGTTAGGGTGCACCATAATACACTTAGGTTAGGGTGCACCATAATACACTTAGGTTAGGGTGCACCATAATACACTTAGGTTAGGGTGCACCATAATACACTTAGGTTAGGGTGCACCATAATACACTTAGGTTAGGGTGCACCATAATACAGCACACCAACAGAAACACTTAGGTTAGGGTGCACCATAATACAGCACACCAACAGGTTAGGGTGCACCATAATACACTTAGGTTAGGGTGCACCATAATACACTTAGGTTAGGGTGCACCATAATACACTTAGGTTAGGGTGCACCATAATACAGCACACCAACCACAATGTGAAATGTTCAGAACGCATCGTTTATTCCTCATGCTCCTGGGGTGTAAGGACCTGAAATCAAACTAAATGGTTTCATTGATTTAAAAAAAAGGAAAATCATAGATTATACTAAAATAAAAAATGCTTTATGCACATCGTGAGGTTGTAGATTTTATTAAAAGTAAAAGGTTATCAATAGACGGTATGCGCATACTTAAAGTGAATGTCACATCGAGTGGAAAATCGAGTGGCAAAGCAACATGCAAAGTGAGTTTAACATTGTTTAATGTTGTTTAATGCAATCAGACTTTTCTGTTTGGATGCATGGGTTGTCAAGGCCAGAAAGTAGTTTCACTCAGTAGGCCACTCAGTAGGCATTCCTGCATAACCTCCAGGTTTGATGATGATGTCACGTGCATACCCTCTATAGAATAATCACAAAGACAATGCTCAATATTCCCAGCCCTACAAAGAAGGAAGGGACTCAGGAGAGATGAGACGGAGTTGATTTGCTGTCACAGATTCAGGGTCACAGAAGAGAAACAAAGAGGTTGGCTACTGTCTACCAACACTGCCATCAATATAAGAATGTGGGTGCACCATAATACACTTAGGTTAGGGTGCACCATAATACAGCACACCAACAGAAACACTTAGGTTAGGGTGCACCATAATACACTTCGGTTAGGGTGCACCATAATACACTTAGGTTAGGGTGCACCATAATACACTTAGGTTAGGGTGCACCATAATACAGCACACCAACAGAAACACTTAGGTTAGGGTGCACCATAATACACTTAGGTTAGGGTGCACCATAATACACTTAGGTTAGGGTGCACCATAATACACTTAGGTTAGGGTGCACCATAATACAGCACACCAACAGAAACACTTAGGTTAGGGTGCACCATAATACACTTAGGTTAGGGTGCACCATAATACAGCACACCAACAGAAACACTTAGGTTAGGGTGCACCATAATACACTTAGGTTAGGGTGCACCATAATACACTTAGGTTAGGGTGCACCATAATACACTTAGGTTAGGATGCACCATAATACAGCACACCAACAGAAACACTTAGGTTAGGGTGCACCATAATACACTTAGGTTAGGGTGCACCATAATACACTTAGGTTAGGGTGCACCATAATACACTTAGGTTAGGGTGCACCATAATACAGCACACCAACAGAAACACTTAGGTTAGGGTGCACCATAATACACTTAGGTTAGGGTGCACCATAATACACTTAGGTTAGGGTGCACCATAATACACTTAGGTTAGGGTGCACCATAATACACTTAGGTTAGGGTGCACCATAATACAGCACACCAACAGAAACACTTAGGTTAGGGTGCACCATAATACAGCACACCAACAGGTTAGGGTGCACCATAATACACTTAGGTTAGGGTGCACCATAATACACTTAGGTTAGGGTGCACCATAATACACTTAGGTTAGGGTGCACCATAATACAGCACACCAACCACAATGTGAAATGTTCAGAACGCATCGTTTATTCCTCATGCTCCTGGGGTGTAAGGACCTGAAATCAAACTAAATGGTTTCATTGATTTAAAAAAAAGGAAAATCATAGATTATACTAAAATAAAAAATGCTTTATGCACATCGTGAGGTTGTAGATTTTATTAAAAGTAAAAGGTTATCAATAGACGGTATGCGCATACTTAAAGTGAATGTCACATCGAGTGGAAAATAGAGTGGCAAAGCAACATGCAAAGTGAGTTTAACATTGTTTAATGTTGTTTAATGCAATCAGACTTTTCTGTTTGGATGCATGGGTTGTCAAGGCCAGAAAGTAGTTTCACTCAGTAGGCCACTCAGTAGGCATTCCTGCATAACCTCCAGGTTTGATGATGATGTCACGTGCATACCCTCTATAGAATAATCACAAAGACAATGCTCAATATTCCCAGCCCTACAAAGAAGGAAGGGACTCAGGAGAGATGAGACGGAGTTGATTTGCTGTCACAGATTCAGGGTCACAGAAGAGAAACAAAGAGGTTGGCTACTGTCTACCAACACTGCCATCAATATAAGAATGTGAGCCAAGACCTACAGAGATGCTCTTTGGATATTAAAAGGCTAGCAGCTTTCTCTGTGATGCATTTTCTTCACTAATCATTTTTGTAAAGCTGTCTTTCCAACCTCTAGCCATGTTCTCATTATCTCTTTTGACAAGAGCTGGTTCATATTATTCTCATCCTTGTATGTCCTTTAAGGCAAGCCCTGCACAATGACTCACAGTTTCCACACAGTAAAGTCTGGTGTGTTAATTTAACTCTTGAGGGTAAATATTTATCATTATGGATTCATTTAACAGTGCATAGTTAAATGAACACACCAAAGTTTACTGTGACGGGAGACCCAACACATTGAGAATTTTGACAGACACATAATAATGAAACGCTCAGGAGACTGCAGTAAAATTTTGATTATATTCTATGCTCTCCAGCAAGACTCTGTATAATTACTGTCAGTCCCTTAGGTGAGGCGAAATGGGTGTCCAAGACAATGGCGGAGAATTATCTTGGAATGGAGCACAGTCCTTGGTGGTTTGCACCGGAGCAGATTAAACATTTCACGGTATGCGTTTAATTATGAGCTATCCCTATATGCCCTCTTCGACTCTTTCTATCTCAAAGCCCTTGTGGAATGCTATTCAACTGAATATATTTCATTCATTCTCCCATTGAGGCAATGCACTCTGTATAGGATGACATTTTTCAACACAACTGTGCATGTACAATTTATATAGTTGCCGTCTTTGTATCTCTACATTTCTTTTTATATACTGTACATTTCTTTTAATAAATGAATGCTGTTGGTTAACCTGCATTTAGTGCATTAACTAGCAGATCTAGCACATCTTCGTCAGGTCAGGTCATCATGACCTGACGAAGATGTGACCGATACATCGAAATGTTGTCATGATGTCAGGTCGAAGATGTGACCGATACATCGAAATGTTGTCATGATGTCAGGTCGAAGATGTGACCGATACATCGAAACGTGAATTTTTACTTGCACCCTGTGAATAAAATAAGGGCTTAAACTGTCTGAGTTGCTCCAGTGCCTTCCGTCCTCATCCCTTCTATTCTATTTTGTACTACATTGAATTAATCTACAAGCAATTTCCCCTACCAGCAAAAATGGCAGCTAATCTACTGTACAAGCTCACATAATTTTGTGATTCAATGCCTTTTGTTATTTTCGGAAGAATTGAGCATTTTCACCTATAATGACATACTAAAAATAGGGACGCCCTATACTACGTAACTGTATTTATTAACTGTAACATACATAAATACATATAGTTATGTTAAAGGAGAATTCAACTAGTCGTTTTTTACTGAGTTCTGTTGATAATGTGTATGTGAACCACTGTTAATCTCTTCTCCTTTTTTTCCTTTCGGCTTTTCCCTTCAGGGGTCGCCACAGTGAATCATCTGCCTCCCTCTCACCCCGGCCTCCTCTTCTCTCACACCAACTAACTTCATGTCCTCTTTAACTACATCCATACATCTTCTATTTGGCCTTCCTCTAGGCCTCCTGCCTGGCAGTTCCAACCTCAGCATCCTTCTACCGATATACTCACTATCCCTCCTCTGTACATGTCCAAACCATCTCAGTCTGGCCTCTCTGGCTTTATCTCCAAAACATCTGACATGCGCTGTCCCTCTGATGTACTCGTTCCTGATCCTAACCATCCTTGTTACTCCCAGAGAGAACCTCAACCTTTTAGTCTCTGCTACCTCCAGCTCTGCTTCCTGTCTTTTCCTCAGTGCGACCATACAAACCAAACATAGCTGGTCTCACCACCATATATACTATATATTATGCTGCTCCTTTAATAAAGGTAGGCGGGACCTAATGCCGGTTCTGGTTTATGCGGAAGCAACAGAGCGACAACATTCTATAGACTTATTTTCCACATCATCTACAACAATTAATTGCGAAAACAAAATTGCATGATTGAAGAAGAGATCTACCGTTGTAGCGGAACCTTGAAGTCAAGCGAGTGCACTGCACTGGGAAACCAGCAGCAGAGCCAAAAATGTCAGAGTGACCAAAATCTACATAAGTGAAGATTAAACTCATTCAGTCTGAATGAAAAGTAAATAACTTCTCCCACATTTCAGGGAGGAACGGGAGAGCGGTGAAATTGCTTTTCTGGGGAACAACAATCTTGTTTTTTCTCTTACTTGTACTATTTCTTTAGCATACAAAACAAACTAAAACAGTACAGGCACATAAAGGACAAAAGGTAGAAATATTAAAACAAAAATACAGGTTATAAATATATTTTTTAAAAACTAGATCTGTAGGACACACCAGAGATGCAACACATATAACAGGTACTGTAGGAAGGGATTTATGGGTGACTCTCCACAACTGTTGTTCTACATTACAGAGTTCCAAGAGGCTAGACTAGGCAGCTCCCTCCATAGATACAGTAGTCTCTAGGAATATTTGCAACCATAGTCCATAATTCAGCTGATCTCCATTCTTCTGGTATATTGCAATCAGTCTTTTAGCAGTACAGGGGAACGACAAACTTGATAATTTTCCCCTGCAATGGCACCTTAGCCTGGCCCAGCCAGCGTGCTTTCTGGTCTAGAGAGGCAGGCACGCATGGAGCAAGCATTAGAGAAATATTGGTTCACTGATCAGAACCCCCCTCCCTGGTAGAAAACAGCGGAAGAAACTGATGTCACTATATTGAGAGCGACGCCCCTCTGCACTGTAGTTCACTCCCACTCCTAGACCAGGAAATGTCTCACGTTCTCCCAGGCTTTCATTTTTTGAGCTGTAGCGAACGAAAATAAAAGCTGAGGTACTGAGGCTAATGGCATCCCAAAGCCGCCGCACCTGGGGACATGACATTTTTAAAGGTGTGCTGATGTTATGTTTTTAACTGTGAACTCACTGTCACATTCTATTAATCTGCAAAAAAAGCGGATGTGTGTAGACTGAAGAACAAGGTGCATGAACTGTGTGGTTTTGTTGAATCCCAAAACATTCACATATAGTGGCTATCAGTCACTCATCTTTTGATGATTCAGAGGTTGCAATGGTGTTTGGATCTAGTTGGATAATGATCCTCAACTGCAGAGCCTATCACTTGACGGAAAGCCATATGGAACAAGTAAGAAGCTAAGCTGCTGGGCATTGTATTAGAATCTTCTAGACTAAAGTTGACTAAACATACTGTACTGAAAATATAGTAACTAAAATGAAAAGGAACATTGCTGCTGTCTAGGAAATGTTCCAAGTATAACTTGGTAAATACACTGGAAGCAATTCAAGCTTTAGGAGTACTGCCCAGCCATTTACTGCAAAGAAAGATATGCAAAAATTGCAAAACAAGCTAAAAACAAGGCTGTCAGATTAGCTCGCCATTGCTCTAAGCACACACATGTAGAAATGCATCTGTTGTTTTTGTCAGGTGAAACCTGACCTACAACCGGCCCGTTTTTATTAGCGACCTAGTCATGATTGACTGCCAAACACAGTCAAAGTCCAAAAGTCAAAAGACAAAGTCCTAATAAACAAACAATAAACATTATTTGTAAGGATAGGCATAGTGGAGGCAGTCCCTAGGTGTAAGGATAGGCATAGTGGAGGCGGTCCCTAGGTGTAAGGATAGGCCTAGTGGAGGCAGTCCCTAGGTGTAAGGATAGGCATAGTGGAGGCAGTCCCTAGGTGTAAGGATAGGCATAGTGGAGGCAGTCCCTAGGAGGCAGTCCCTAGGTGTAAGGATAGGCATAGTGGAGGCAGTCCCTAGGTGTAAGGATAGGCATAGTGGAGGTAGTCCCTAGGAGGCAGTCCCTAGGTGTAAGGATAGGCATAGTGGAGGCGGTCCCTAGGTGTAAGGATAGGCATAGTGGAGGCAGTCCCTATGTGTAAGGATAGGCATAGTGGAGGCAGTCCCTAGGAGGCAGTCCCTAGGTGTAAGGATAGGCATAGTGGAGGCGGTCCCTAGGTGTAAGGATAGGCATAGTGGAGGCGGTCCCTAGGTGTAAGGATAGGCATAGTGGAGGCAGTCCCTAGGTGTAAGGATAGGCCTAGTGGAGGCAGTCCCTAGGTGTAAGGATAGGCATAGTGGAGGCAGTCCCTAGGTGTAAGGATAGGCATAGTGGAGGCAGTCCCTAGGTGTAAGGATAGGCATAGTGGAGGCAGTCCCTAGGTGTAAGGATAGGCATAGTGGAGGCAGTCCCTAGGAGGCAGTCCCTAGGTGTAAGGATAGGCATAGTGGAGGCAGTCCCTAGGTGTAAGGATAGGCATAGTGGAGGCAGTCCCTAGGAGGCAGTCCCTAGGTGTAAGGATAGGCATAGTGGAGGCGGTCCCTAGGTGTAAGGATAGGCATAGTGGAGGCAGTCCCTAGGTGTAAGGATAGGCCTAGTGGAGGCAGTCCCTAGGTGTAAGGATAGGCATAGTGGAGGCAGTCCCTAGGTGTAAGGATAGGCCTAGTGGAGGCAGTCCCTAGGTGTAAGGATAGGCATAGTGGAGGCAGTCCCTAGGTGTAAGGATAGGCATAGTGGAGGCAGTCCCTATGTGTAAGGATAGGCATAGTGGAGGCAGTCCCTAGGTGTAAGGATAGGCATAGTGGAGGCAGTCCCTAGGAGGCAGTCCCTAGGTGTAAGGATAGGCATAGTGGAGGCAGTCCCTAGGTGTAAGGATAGGCATAGTGGAGGCGGTCCCTAGGTGTAAGGATAGGCATAGTGGAGGCGGTCCCTAGGTGTAAGGATAGGCCTAGTGGAGGCAGTCCCTAGGTGTAAGGATAGGCCTAGTGGAGGCAGTCCCTAGGTGTAAGGATAGGCCTAGTGGAGGCAGTCCCTAGGTGTAAGGATAGGCATAGTGGAGGCGGTCCCTAGGTGTAAGGATAGGCCTAGTGGAGGCAGTCCCTAGGTGTAAGGATAGGCATAGTGGAGGCGGTCCCTAGGTGTAAGGATAGGCATAGTGGAGGCAGTCCCTAGGTGTAAGGATAGGCATAGTGGAGGCGGTCCCTAGGTGTAAGGATAGGCATAGTGGAGGCGGTCCCTAGGTGTAAGGATAGGCCTAGTGGAGGCAGTCCCTAGGTGTAAGGATAGGCATAGTGGAGGCGGTCCCTAGGTGTAAGGATAGGCCTAGTGGAGGCAGTCCCTAGGTGTAAGGATAGGCATAGTGGAGGCAGTCCCTAGGTGTAAGGATAGGCCTAGTGGAGGCAGTCCCTAGGTGTAAGGATAGGCATAGTGGAGGCAGTCCCTAGGCGTTCAGGTCAATTTATCTCATTTTTGTTGATTATTATGCTCCCCTCCATGTCCACCTACTACAGTATTGGTGGTCTTTTCACTATACAAACCAGGCCAGGTATCTTTATACATCTTATCTATATAAGTATCTTTATACTGTATCTTTATACTGTTTTTAAACTGTCTTTATATTATCGTGTCTTTGTAGTATCTTTATATTATTGTGTTACCCTTTTTGTTACTTCTCTGTGCTTCTTCTCTACACCTTTATCTTTGTTTCATCCTTACTCCCGTGTGCTGCTAAGCATTTCCCTCTGGATTAAAATACTATCCTATTCTATCCTAAATACGTTCATTTTGAATGAAATTTCTTATTCTCAGCCAGGCTTTCCAATATGTGAATACCAGCTGTCAAAATTGTACTGCTTTGCTTGCCCGATTGCAGATATTAAGTTATTCTCATTAGCCTGGCCTAGATATCTACAGTACCAGAACAGACACAGCGAACAAGAACTTCGATTGGATTGTCTACAATTGAAATTGGAACAAGTGACCAATTCCAAAGACTACAGTTGCTCGGCAGCAGCAGCAGACAGCAATCAGGATATAAAATAGCAGACTTACTGAAGTGCTGTTAAGATTTCAAGATGGCAAGTTGTGTTTGGCTGTGTTTGGCTGCCACAGAGATTGGCTGTCCATTTCAATTCATCAACTTCAGAAGGCTCATTCAAAATGGATGGAGGTAAAGTAAAAGTTAAAGAATACTGGCAGTGATTTGTTGTATATATGTTTTTACCTCTCAATCCATCATTGTTAAAAAAATAAAAAACATGATGTCACGAGTGGTGCTGTTTTGGTTTTTTTCAAAATGTAAAAGTCCATAGTCTTGGCTGCCACATGACGTAATTTAAAAGTCCATAGTCTTGGCTGCCACATGACGTAATTTAAAAGTCCAGTCTTGGCTGCCACATGACGTAATTTAAAAGTCCAGTCTTGGCTGCCACATGACGTAATTTAAAAGTCCATAGTCTTGGCTGCCACATGACGTAATTTAAAAGTCCATAGTCTTGGCTGCCACATGACGTAATTTAAAAGTCCATAGTCTTGGTTGCCACATGACGTAATTTAAAAGTCCATAGTCTTGGCTGCCACATGACGTAATTTAAAAGTCCATAGTCTTGGCTGCCTCATGACGTAATTTAAAAGTCCATAGTCTTGGCTGCCACATGACGTAATTTAAAAGTCCATAGTCTTGGCTGCCACATGACGTAATTTAAAAGTCCATAGTCTTGGCTGCCACATGACGTAATTTCCGAAAGAAGACGTTTGAGGGGCTAGTGCCCCTCAAATATTCAAAATAAAATGTATAAATGGTTTAACAGTAAAACATTGTACACTGCATTAAAGAAGACATAGCCTTTTTTTTTGTCTTTAACATGTTTTGACAATGATGGATTATGTAGTCAATGGAACCAAATATAACACTGCAAATTCAAGCCATGACAGTTATTAAAGGCCTTGTTTTGTACAAAGTTAAGTCCACTACACTTCCTCATAAACTTAGTTAATCATGATGATATAATATGCCCCATTTTATGTGAGCCTATTACAGAGGATGATGAAACGCTGCATAGTAACTTTGCACTGTAATGTGCTGAATAACTTTGCATCGTAAAACAGTCTGTGGAACCATACCTTGAATAGGGAGATTTCTAGGGTAAAACACTTGTGCACACAATGTTGATAAGCATACCCAACCCCCCATGCTCTCTTGGGCAACCAATCACCAAGGCAGTGGGCTGCGGAAACTAGCGTTTAAGCCACCCCATCCCCATCCACCATCACCATGGTGATGGTTGTTCCAAGCAGACTTGGGGGTGTGGGGGGTTGTTGGATTATCTCATTAGCAAGCTGGTGATATTTAGTGACATTTTATGAGTGGACAAGTAACACACACAGACTTCGCCCTCTGGCACCTGGCAGTAAGGGTTACGCACAATTTGACAGATTGCAGAAATAAAAGAGAAGCAGTCCATCGACTCAACTTTGAAATATGTATTATTTTTCCGTGCCTCCGTTCTAATTGCGGTGGGTTTAATGAATGAGCAAACGGTAATCGACACAACATGATGTGGCTGAAATAGCTGCGCTTGTCATGGCATTATTGAGTACCCTCAGCCAGAACCAGAATGATTAGTCCTTTACTTGTGAAACCAAGCCATTACTGTTGACAGCCTAATCCTAACCCATTCATGCCACTCTACTGATCCATCATCCATGTTTGAACACCATTAGAGCATGCCTGCACACTGAATATTACCATGTGTAGGGGCAAGTCAGGACAGTGTGTGTGTGTGTGTGTGTGTGTGTGTGTGTGTGTGTGTGTGTGTGTGTGTGTGTGTGTGTGTGTGTGTGTGAGAGAGAGACTATATTAGACATAAATCCTGATCTGCCTATCACGCAAATCAGAAGATAAATCTGGTACACAGAATATCTGGTAATGAGGCATTTACAGATTTAATCTTAAACTTCTCAAACCACCCCCATAATATTTGCTCCAGGACTATTTAGCTTTTAAAGATGTTTACTTGACAAAAGTGGTTTTAAATATTATGCCCCATAGATGGAATTTAAAGTACCGATCTCTGATATTTGGGATGTTGCTTGTTGGTGTTTCCAGTTTGTCATGTACTTGTTTGTCAAATGCGTTTTGTTTTATGCATGTACATGTGACACGTCTCTGATTTCAGAACTATCACCAAAGAGACTGAAAAAGAAATGGCAGTCAAATTAACACTCGGGGGGGGACGAAGACCAAGACTAGATGCTTGTTTGAACGATGTCTTGTGTCTCTGATCAGGAGAATGTTACATATGAATCATATACAAGTATAGTAACTGCTAAACATAAATGCACAATGCGGTTGGGGAAAAAAATCCATCTCTCACACACAATTTGCACAGTCACAGACATTTACACCTGGGCACATTCTGTCCCTCTCAAATACACACTGAGCATATTCAGCCCCAAATGATAGATTGGAATGTGAATGCACAGACATGTGATTCATTATAACTGTCCTGGCTATCTTGTCAGTTCCGTTAACAAGGTAATGGCCTTCTCACTGTGCACGCATGCGCGCACGCACACACGCACGCACACACGGGCACACACACACGCGCATGCACGCACGCACACACGCACGCTAATGAAATTGAATATAGTATTTACTTTAGGAACAATGTATATGTTGTTGGTTTTATGTTACAAATGTGCAGAAGGTTGCTTGTAGCTCCCGTGAAAAACGATACCAATAAACAAATACCACGGGAATACATAGGGTAAATAGATAGGAACGGACACACTCTCAGTAAACTGTATACTGTGATATTGTAGTATGCAGGATATCATGAAATATTAATGACCATCATCAATTATTAAACAGTCGTATAGCTCTATCCTCTGACTGTGCTGTGTGAGCAAATACTGTCAGTGCACTACCAATGTGCTTACTTGTAAGATACATTGTCATACATGGCTAGACACAGACAGCACAGCAGCCCCACTGATTGAAGATTCAAGATATTTGGGTCATAAAGATTTAATATCCCCTTGTAAGGTAGTGCATAAAATGATAAAACGGCCTTGTGCATGATTTCACTAAGTGCTTTCCCCCATATCTCCAATCTATAGTGAACAATTGGTGTGCAAAGAGCACAGCAGCATTGTGTATGGTCAGACAAAATGACAACATGTTTTTATACTGAGTAGTAGACATTGGCATCAACTGGTGTGGTGCCATGTGCACCTCGTTATACTACTGTGTGTGTTGCTCTGTCCTCCTGGAATTGTGGTCGGGCGCCACACGGCAACATTCCTGCACGTCCCGAGCTGTGCTGAGCCGTCGTCTGTCAACGCTCATCTTCATCAGACCTGAAGGGAGCTCATCAGGAGCAGGTGCAGCAGTGAATCTGCACGGTTTTGCATCAGCGAACAGTGTCCTTCACTTCAGTTAGTACTTTCATCCCCTATCCACCATCATTTACATTTGCATGCCAGATGTTCAGCGCACGCTCTTAGCCACATACAAATAAGTCACAAACAAAGCACAACAACCGTAGAATAAGCTTCATTTCTAGGATAACTGATTCCTAACAGTAAGCAAAAAATCGTCAAAAGTCTTATAATGCCCCAGGTGACACTCCTGTTATCCTAGAATTGTTCTTAGCTCTTTAACACTAATCCAGTGTCATCATCCACCCACTTTAGTTCGTCCACTAAAGAGGCTTCACAATGCCTTTAATTAGAGCAAAGACCTAATTCTTACAACCAAAGATATCCTCCTAAACCCGAAACCTTGCCTCCTCTCAAAGCTCCTTCACCATCTCTGTTCCCTGGCGTAATCCCAATATGCCCAGCACGCAGCTTACACAGCTCCCCGTACCCACCCACCCACACACCCACCCACACACCATATCCCACTGAGCCTCCCTCGTTCCCACGCCCTGCCGGTGAAGACTGTGAGTGACTTCTGTCCTCTTACCATCTCCCTCCTTGACATCCAGGCCCTCTAGAGAGTTGGCAGAGTCCTCCTCCTCCAGGGAGAGCCTTCCAAACAGGCTGCCCGCCATGGTTGAGCAACACGCCGATACGATGCACACACACACACACACATGTGCACACACACGCACACACACTCACAGTAACACACCCAGTATCTATGGCAGCCAGAGAGATCCTCCTCTATCTCTCTCCCTCTCTCTCTCTCTTCCTGTCTCTTCCTCTACCCCCTTTTACTCTTTCCCTCTACCTGCTCTTGACGCGAGTAGGAGCTGCGCCTGGCAGAAAGCCTGCCACTATCTGAATGAATGGAGAACACAGAGAGAGGTTGCGTGAGTGCATGTGTTGTATGCATCTCCTTTGTGTGGACATAAATAAAGTGTGTGTGTGTGTATGAGAGAGAGAGAGAGAGAGAGAGAGAGAGAGAGAGAGAGAGAGAGAAAGGAAGGAAGGTAGCTGGTGAAAAGGGGAGGGATGTATGTTGCCTTCTTGGAGGAGGGTCTCTCTTGGGGAGGGGGGGGGGAGCACAGGGCAGAGTCTGGGCGAAGAGGGCGGGGCCCAATTAATAATGACGTTCCTCCGCAGGGCTGCACACTCACAATCTTTACTAATGCAATATCCAGACTAATATTTAATTTTATTCACACAGAATTCAAACTATTAACATTCACCCATCTGCAATTTTATTCAAGTATTGAATATATACCTGGAGTTACACACACAGCTGACCTTACAGGAGCCTACAGACCAAAATGAACTACTGTTTGTGAACTTTTGTATTTAATTGTTGCTCACAGGCAAGCTAATTAAGCTAACTCGTCCAGGTGGCCAGTTGTCCAGGTGCCCACTCGTCCAGGTGGCCAGTTGTCCAGGTGCCCACTCGTCCAGGTGGCCAGTTGTCCACTCGTCCAGGTGGCCAGTTGTCCAGGTGCCCACTCGTCCAGGTGGCCAGTTGTCCAGGTTCCCACTCGTCCAGGTGGCCAGTTGTCCAGGTGCCCACTCGTCAGGTAGCCAGTTGTCCAGGTTCCCACTCGTCCAGGTGGCCAGTTGTCCAGGTTCCCACTCGTCAGGTAACCAGTTGTCCAGGTGCCCACTCGTCCAGGTGGCCAGTTGTCCAGGTTCCCACTCGTCCAGGTGGCCAGTTGTCCAGGTGCCCACTCGTCAGGTAGCCAGTTGTCCAGGTGCCCACTCGTCCAGGTGGCCAGTTGTCCAGGTTCCCACTCGTCCAGGTGGCCAGTTATCCAGGTGCCCACTCGTCACGTAGCCAGTTGTCCAGGTGCCCACTGCCCACTCGCCCAGGTGGCAACTCCTAGGTGGCCATGTGTCCAGGTGCCCACTCATCCAGGTGACCAGTTGTCCACGTGCCCACCTGTCCAGGTAGCCCACTCTTCCAGGTGCCCAGTCGTCCAGGTAGCCCACTCATCCAGGTGCCCAGTCGTGTGTGTGTGTGTGTGTGTGTGTGTGTGTGTGTGTGTGTGTGTGTGTGTGTGTGTGTGTGTGTGTGTGTGTGTGTGTGTGTGTGTGTGTGCACGCAGTGAAAAGGGGAGGGCCCGGTGAATGTCACTTGCATCACAGCACTTGATGCACTGGCAATGTTGCACAATAACATAGTATATCATACAAATGCAACGTTAAATATGCAAATTGTAAGCATGCAAAGTAGTGCGTTGAATTTCCTTTGGCATGCATTAGTATTTGAGCAAGGAGAGATTTATGCAAACAGAGTGGTTTGGTAGAAGAAGACTGACAGAAAAACGGGCATGGTCCTTTGCACCCCTTTTCAATTAGGGTAGAAGGATTATACTTGGTCACTGAGGGTCTCATAACCCTCTCGCCAGTTCAAATCAAAGTAGAAATGGGATGCTCAGTAGATCACAGATCCCCTGTGACATGGCCTAACAGTAATATTGAAACATGAAATATTGGCGCACATATCTATCTGTGAGTTCAAGACGGTGCTAACACACACACACACACACACACACACAATGAATGGTTATTGGGTTCCTGTGCAACTTCACTCAACAGCACTATCTTCTAACCTTGTAGAAGGGACATTTGTTGAAGAGAAATAATGTATTCAGTGTTGCCAATCTTCTGAACGTAGCCTTTGGCTATAGTACAAATTGAGACCAACTGACAGCCCATTAGAAAAAAGAAACGAAACTGAACAACTTGTCATCCTGGCAAAGTTATCTTCCATTCTCTCTGCCTGTTGACTGCTAAAATCCTCTCACACGCGCACGCACGCACGCACGCACTCACACATTTGTTTTTCTCAAGACATTTCACCAATGTTCGGCCAGAAATAAAAGCCAAACTTGGTAAGCAACAAAAAACATCTGAATTACCAGACTGACTTTGACCTTCAAGAGACACTGAAGTTGTCCTTAACTCACCCAACATCCGAAAGCCTGCAACCCACCAGCCCCACCCGTCTCTGTGAACATTGATCCATCCATACTCACCCGATGCCTCCACGGGGAGCTCTGCAAGAGAGAGTGTAGTGTGTGTGTGTGTGTGTGTGTGTGTGTGTAATTGCGTCTGTGCACGGTCATACACATCTGCACAACGGTATGAGTGTGCGTGACATTGGGGCATGGTGAAGGATACAACACAACAGAGTGTGTCCTTCCAAGCATGACTGATGTAGGTCTTGAGCGTTAGTGCTCCATTAGCCAGCTCATTAAGTCACATTAGGGCACACGAGATGAGTTACCCTACTCTGTGTGATCAAATACACCCAAGAACCATTCAGCCTTGTCCTCTCTCTCTCTCTCTGTCTCTCTCTCTCTCTATCTCTCTCTAATGCACATGCACATGCACACGCACGATTACAGATCGCCGACTACCGATACATCCGGCGACATCTAAATCGTATAGTGACTAGAATAGCAGCAAGATCGGCCGCTAACAAACCTACACAGACTGCTGTCTGTGCAAGAACGCACGCCCCAAAACATGCTCACCCTTGGTCAAATCCTGGCGATATTGGAACGGTCCACCACCAAGTATTCCTTTTTCCTATATATTTTTTATCCCACGATTTTCGCGTTACCAATATTGTAGCAATACATAATCAGATCAGCAAATGTACCAATGTATCAAGAATACAGTAATGAAAAGGTGTCATATAATCCCATGAAGGATGGGCCACGAGGTGGCATGACAATAAAATAATTTGTTAAATAATCTAGATGTCACCAGACATATCAGTAGGTGGAGAGCTCTGATCACTTGGAAATCACGCACATGCGCACGAACACGCACGCACACACGCACACACGCACACAATCACTCACTCCACCTGAGACCAAGCCACTTACTTACCAGAATCAGAGCTGGCTGATGCCACTGGCATTTTGGAGATCGGCTTGTCCCAAAGTCCTCTGTGAATCCTGTCAGGAATCAGGACAGCTGGAATGAAAGAGAAAGAAACAAGAAACTAAGATAGGGGGAAGGGCACAGACTACAATAAACAATACTAAATGATTTGACCGGATTTATGAATGCAACCTCCCCGGGCTGTCCTACCGAAGTTGACTAAAGGATAATTTATACGTAGTTGTGCAACATAGCTCACAACCAAGTTGAACCAACCAAGCACCAAGCAACCAATCAGGCAAAATAGACAAAGGAATTTGTTGACTAATCCAGTGGTCCTCAACCCGTCCCCACATCATCCCCAGATGACAGACAGTAAAGTGAAAATGTATAAGGACCTTTAAGACCTTTTAATAACTAAACAAAGAAGAAAAAAGACCATTACAGCATCAAAAGTAATTAAACTAATACTATAAAACACTGGCCAAATTGTCAAATTATATAAGAGGCAAAAGAGAGGCCTAAGAGGCAAACATTATGAAAATAGCCGATCTACAAGTTTGAGCTTGTAGATCTGCTATTTTCACAATATGTATCTGTTGAACGGTGTCAAACAAAATGAGGGGGTTGAAATATGATTATTTCGGGGTCACGCAAAATACCTTAATCTTAGTGTTTGACCAATTTCTGTTGGGGCCCACTTGCACTACCCTTGAGGCGGGAATCACTTCTGTAGTGTAAGAAAGCTCAAGCATTACCAGCAGCGTCAAAATAACAGCTATTAAAAGGACAGCCTGTTGCTCTGGTATTAACACCCACATGCTGTCCGGCTCTATACTTCCATGAGGAGAACTCTTTAGCTACTGCTGGAGAGCTGGAGTGAGTGGGCGTGCAGGCTGTCTGCCTGTCGTTAGCTCAGAGAGGGTCTTTTGTTGACTCTAATTGGTCCTTTGACATCAGACAGCACGAAAAGACCCTCACACTGGCAAACTTGGGCAACCCAGTAGCTTTTGATACGAGGTCCTGTCGTGTGGCACGCACGCACGCACGCACGCACACACACACACACACACACAAAACATAGCTGAAAATAACCCCAAAATGGCTCACAAAGTAGCAGATGTACAAGTTCACAGCGCGTTTCACAGGGCGACGCAATGTGAGCTTGTAGATTGGCTATTGTACGGTATGCGACCCCGTGTCCACCTCGCACAACTAACTATAAATCCACACTAAAAGCTAACTTCTAAGAGCCTAATCCTAATCACAACCTGAATTTGTTTCTAATTGAAGTCCAACTCTAAAAATATGTATCTTGTGAGGAACTCACAATGTCTTTCTAAAATTCTACTATACTATGGATGGACATTTGGACTCCACAAATATAGTAATACAGTAGTGCGCCGCGGCACACTACTTGTCTTTCTCTTCCCCGTAGCTGGGAAGAGAAAGACAATGACGGGGAGAGAATGGCGAATAGGTCGAGAGGGGGGGGAACGATTGGGGAAAAGTCATGCTCCGGCAGTGTAGGAACGACAAGTGATGCGAGAGGAAGGAGATCAAAAGGAAGATACAATGATGAAAGAAGAAAGAAAGACTAATGAACAAAGAAAGAAAGATTTTTCTGAGGGATAGAGAAGTGTGTTTAAAAAAACACATTCATTCCAGAATCAAACATTCCAAAACCTAAGTATGTTTGGTATGTCCGCATGAACAGCTTATTTCTGCTCCCCATTTAACAGCTGTAACTGCTGCAACTTTGACACTTAAGTACTTAGCTGTCGTAGACACTGAAGGGGGGGAACTTTGTAAAGCTTGGATCTGTGCTGATCAGGTGCTTAACACCACATACCAGTCCCCCCGGCTTATCCATGGACTCCAGTGTTTGCAATGACAGAGCTTGTTAAGTGTGCCGAGAGCACGTGGTTGTTAAAAAGTCAAAGCCGATTGCAGTGGGCCCTATTGGCCACACTTGAGCTGTATTGACTCATGTGTGTTTGTGTATGAAAAAGAGAAATGTGGATAGATAGATAGATAGAACAAACGACAGGGCAGAGCGAGATAAGGCAAAATGAGACCAAAAACAATCACACCTGTGTGATTGTACTATGCGGGGGTCCCCTGAACATCCAGACCCCCAGGAACGCAACCAGGGTGCCGCCCCGGTTCCGGGGAGCCGCCCCGCGTCCGAAACGGTCGAGAAATGACAGAGTTACCGTGTGGGGATTCCCGGGGGGTCCGTGTGGGAGTCCCCGGAACATCCAGAGCCCCAGGAACGGCCCAGGGCTGACAGACAGACAGACAGACAGACAGACAGACAGACAGACAGACAGACAGACAGACAGAGCTGCGTAATGGAGTGGTTAGGCACCGCTCAAAAAGAGAGAACAACATACAAGACAAAACCCAAGGGGCGCAGCTGTGCAGGAGACGTGGTTTCAAGTCATTCCCATTCACAGCCTATCACGGAACATTGACTGCTGCAGGCTATTCAGCCAAACATTAATAATGACACGGTAATCTCAGTGTCAACATTCTCTCATCCCGTTAAGTCTGATTTATACTCAGTTGCACACCAAAAAAAGGAAGAAAGAAAAGCCTACACAATGCATAGCAGCACGCATTGTCTCCGTCTGTAGGTTGGCTATTTTCAGTGCTCGACACTGCGAAACACGCGTCTTTACCCATGCAAGGAGGTATGGCCACCTGCCAAGTGATCAAGCTCTCCCAATCCAGGAGCAGACAATTTATTATTTTGGTAGCACTAATCAGACTAATACTGTCTGAAACAGAATGGTAGAAAACTATAAATGAGCACAGAATCAATAGACTGTATCCCCCCACTATCAAATTTACAGAAGTGAATTTGCCCGCATAGTGGTTTGATAACCAAGCCACTTCTTATTGTGACAAGCAATGTACTGAATGGATGGTTTCCAAGTCCAAAGTAACATTACAAATTGGATAAAAAACTATAAAATGATAACAGTTGCAGCACAGTGGCTTATAATAAGAGATCCCTTTCTTGCATTTCCTTTAGGAGTGAAAATGCCGCAGTGTACACACACACACACACACACACACACACACACACACACACACACACACACACACACACACACACACACACACACACACACACACACACACACACACACACACACACACACACACACACACACACACACACACACACACACACACACACACAAAGCAGAATTTAAATTTATACGCAGTCGTATCACTGTGACATTCACCAAAAGTAACAGATTTTGGGGCGGGCGGCACGGCTGGACAGCAATGAATACATTTTATCTACACAGTTTGTTCTCAGTTTCTGCTCAGGTGCTGAAGACAGCTCTATAGCACAGCTGCTGCTATAACATCATGCTCACTGGCCTGTGATCATCTCAACACTGTCATCCAATTAAAAAAGTGGAAGGCTGTGTGTGTGTGCCTGTGTGTGTGTGTGAGACTGTGTGTGTACAGCTGTGCATGCATGTGTGCGTGCATGTGTGTAATTGCCTTATGAAAGCCACAAATTTGGCCATTTCACCTACTAAACCTTTCTGAACGCCATATAAGCATCTGTGTCATTTTATGTGGCTTGTCATTAGACTAGTGTTTTTGGCTAAGTCGGTCACTGAGTGATTAGTTACTGAATTGCACTTTGACCTGGCTTCAATACCTCTTGTCAACCAGCAGGGGTCCTACGCGATCATAGGACGTAAAAATGTCTCAATAACAGAGCAGGTAGACAGACTCTGCCATTAGGAGTGAACGGACTATGAAGGACTGAAACCACTCTAATATGGGACCCTTATTCTCTTAGGACTGTACGACCTCTGACCGGTAACATAATGAGTGTAAATACTAGAAATGTAACAATTGATGTGTAACAATTACGTAATGTACTGTGATGCCTAACACGACCTACCTGTTCACCAAAACAAAAAAGCAGGTAGACCAAGTACAACCACTGCAGCTGTGTTAGTTATATTGCATTAACAATACTCAATCTTGGTCAAATAAATGATGTTTTATTGCACTTGAGAAAATGCACTTGTTCTGACTGCATGGCCGACAACACTGTCTGCAACAAATACATACTAGAAAAGCAGTTCCTGGTGAAACTGCGTGGGCTCGCCAAAAAACTCAATGTATGATGTACAGTAGTAAATGTATTAAAGCTGAAGGGAAAAAAAATACAAAAAGTTAAAAAGTATAAAAATTTGTAAAAAGAATAGTATAAGCATAAGTAACTGCATAAAGCGGAGTAAAGTATGTGGAAGTAGTATGATGCCCAAAAAGTGGCAGAATAAAGTAAGTAAAGTTATAACTGTGTCTACTAATGATTTGTATTGCATTCTTGATTAATTAAGAAAAGGTAAAAAGAAAAAAATACAACATCAATGGATATGAAAGCATTAATGAGCAGAAATTGTATTAAATAGCATACGTTTACATGTAAAAAAAGGGTCAAATAGCATATAGGCCTATCTTTAAAAGCATAAACACAATGATTATTGACAATGGTCTACGATTTTTCTTTCATTTTTGTGTTTTTAAAAGTTTTCTTAAGTTTTGGTTTTAAGTTTATTTTTTTTAAGTTCATTTTTTTTAAGTTTTTTAAGTATTTAAGTTTTTTTAAAGTTTTTCTTTAAATGTTTTTTTCAAGTTATTTTTTAAACGTTTTTTTTTTCTTTTAAGTTTTTTTTAAGTTTTTCTTTTTTAAGTTTTCTTTTTTAAGTTTTTTATTTTTAAGATTTTTTTTTAAGTTTAAAAAAAAAGTTTAAAAAAAAAAAAGTTTAAAAAAAAAAGGTAAAAAAAAAAAAAGTTTAAAAAAAAAAAAGTTTAAAAAAAATATATTTTTTAAGTTTATATTAGTGTTCCTATTGGTGGTGTAAGTCCATAAACAAATTTTCAGGACTGTATCATGCTGCAAACAAAAGTTAGAGCTGTGTAAAGGCCAGCCAATGGGAAGACAGAAGGGCGGGGCTTAAGCAATTAATTAAGTACAGCGTGCTCCTATTGGTGGTCTAAGCCCATGGAGCAAATTGCAAGACTGTAGCATGCTGCAAGCAAAAGACAGGGTTTTTGTGTGTGTGTGTGTGTGTGTGTGTGCGTGTGCGTGTGTGTGCGTGTGCGTGTGCATGCATGCGTGTGTCTGTGACTCTGTGTGTAGAGCCTAATTGCACAAATAGCAGACCTACAAGCTGCGTGCGTGCGTGTGTGCGTGCGTGCGTGCGTGTGCATGCATGCGTGTGTCTGTGACTGCACAAATAGCAGACCTACAAGCTCACAAGGTTTCGCAGAGCAACTCATTGAGATCTTGTAACTCTAATGTCAGCCCTGTAATTAAGCCCTTATATGTCTCAGCTGTGGGAGAGTAAAACAGTGCTTCACTATGACTGGGAGATTTCAATGGGCCTGAATAGGGAAAAACCTATGCCCGAACAAATTGCTCTATCGCAAAAAGTAAAAGTCGAATGCAAATATTTCTTTCACTGTGAGTGGCCTGAGACATTGAGGTACAACATGTACGATTGTGGTGTTGGTACGATCGAAAATGTGGTTATAAGAGCGAGTTAAGAATTGTCTTCACGATACTTTCCTCGTAAGAATTATACAATGGAGGTCAATGGGCAGCTTGACTGTATTTGTGTCACTTAAAAGGCTGTAGTTCACATTCTGTATGTATCTGTGCTTTGGTGGTTACATTGTGTGAAAGAGGACATGTGTGGCTACAAAATGACCAAAGAACATCTGTGTAAAGTGAATATTTTGGCCGGGACGACAATTTGTTTGGTAAATTTCCTAGGAAAGAATTTCAGTTTCTACACTCTACTCAAGGAGGCCCCGCACTCTAAGGGGACACTGATTGGGCGAAACGGCCTGCGATTGAACTGCGATTTCGGAAAAACCGTGTAACATATTCGAATACGGTTTGAACCACGACAAAGTCCACAGTCGTGTGAGCTAGCTAAAGTTTAAATCACGTTTCTACGACAAAGTATGCCAGAGTAATGAGGCTGCAAAAGTGAGGTTGATTTAGAGATAAAATCCCATACATTGTCTATGAGAGAAAGATTTTATAAATAAAGTTAAATATTTTAAAAAGTATAAACTTTTTCAAAAAATCTTTTTCACCAATGAAAATTCAAAGATTGATGAACATTTTAAAGTTTGAATGGAGTTTCAAAGTGAAAGTATGACAGAGTAATAAGAGCACAAAAAAGTCAACTGTGAAAAATGGGACGTTTCTCCCATCGACTCTCATTATAAAGAATGTAAAAAAAAGTTTAAAAGTTTAAAAGTTAAAAAAGTATAAACATTTGTAAAAATCTAAATGCAAGCACACATAACTGCAAAGAGCTGAACAGTTTGAAGTTTGAACTAAATTTCTAGCATAAAGTGTGTGAAAGTAGTAGGACGACGAAAAAAAGGGCGGAAATTGGAAGAAGAATAACTAGAAAGCAGTTCCTGTAGAAACTGCGTGGGCTCGCTAAAAACGCAATGTATAAAGTTATAGCTGTGTCTGTGGGACCACCCACCAAGTCTGAACACTGGTTTTTCATTTTTAAGTTTCTTTTTTAAGTTTTTTTATTTTTAAGTTTTTTTTTAAGTTTAAAAAAAGTTTAAAAAAAAAAAAGTTTTTAAAAGTTTAAAAAAAACAAAAAAAAACAAAGTTTAAAAATATATTTTTTAAGTTTATATTAGTGTTCCTATTGGTGGTGTAAGTCCATAAACAAATTTTCAGGACTGTATCATGCTGCAAACAAAAGTTAGAGCTGTGTAAAGGCCAGCCAATGGGAAGACAGAAGGGCGGGGCTTAAGCAATTAATTAAGTACAGCGTGCTCCTATTGGTGGTCTAAGCCCATGGAGCAAATTGCAAGACTGTAGCATGCTGCAAGCAAAAGACAGGGTTTTTGTATGTGTGTGTGTGTGTGTGTGCGTGTGTGTGTGTGTGCGTGTGCGTGGACGTGCGTGTGCGTGCGTACACGTGCGTGCGTGTGCATGCATGCGTGTGTCTGTGACTCTGTGTGTAGAGCCTAATTGCACAAATAGCAGACCTACAAGCTGCGTGCGTGCGTGCGTGCGTGCGTGCGTATGCATGCGTGTGTCTGTGACTGCACAAATAGCAGACCTACAAGCTCACAAGGTTTCGCAGAGCAACTCATTGAGATCTTGTAACTCTAATGTCAGCCCTGTAATTAAGCCCTTATATGTCTCAGCTGTGGGAGAGTAAAACAGTGCTTCACTATGACTGGGAGATTTCAATGGGCCTGAATAGGGAAAAACCTATGCCCGAACAAATTGCTCTATCGCAAAAAGTAAAAGTCGAATGCAAATATTGTTTTCACTTTGAGTGGCCTGAGCCATTGAGGTACAACATGTGCGATGGTGGTGCTGGTACGATCGAAAATGTGGTTATAATGGCGAGTTAAGAATTGTCTTCACGATACTTTCCTCGTAAGAATTATACAATGGAGGTCAATGGGCAGCTTGACTGTATTTGTGTCACTTAAAAGGCTGTAGTTCACATTCTGTATGTATCTGTGCTTTGGTGGTTACATTGTGTGAAAGAGGACATGTGTGGCTACAAAATGACCAAAGAACATCCATGTAAAGTGAATATTTTGGCCGGGACGACAATTTGTTTGGTAAATTTCCAAGGAAAGAATTTCAGTTTCCACACTCTACTCAAGGAGGCCCCACACTCTAAGGGGACACTGATTACGCGAAACGGCCTGCGATTGAACTGCGATTTCGGAAAAACCGTGTAACATATTCGAATACGGTTTGAACCACGAAAAAGTCCACAGTCGTGTGAGCTAGCTAAAGTTTAAATCACGTTTCTACGACAAAGTATGCCAGAGTAATGAGGCTGCAAAAGTGAGGTTGATTTTGAGATAAAATCCCATACATTGTCTATGAGAGAAACATTTTATAAATAAAGTTAAATATTTTAAAAAGTATAAACTTTTTCAAAACAACGTTTTCACCAATGAAAATTCAAAGATTGATGAACATTTTAAAGTTTGAATGGAGTTTCAAAGTGAAAGTATGACAGAGTAATAAGAGCACAAAAAAGTCAACTGTGAAAAATGGGACGTTTCTCCCATCGACTCTCATTATAAAGAATGTAAAAAAAAGTTTAAAAGTTTAAAAGTTAAAAAAGTATAAACAATTGTAAAAATCTAAATGCAAGCACACATAACTGCAAAGAGCTGAACAGTTTGAAGTTTGAACTAAATTTCTAGCATAAAGTGTGTGAAAGTAGTAGGAGTCCGAAAAAAAGGGCGGAAATTGGAAGTATAAATATAAACTGGCAAGAACTAGTGTGTGCTCGCTGTTGCGAGCCCACAAATATAAACTGGCAATAACTAGTGTGTGCTCGCTGTTGCGAGCCCACAATAACTAGTGTGTGCTCGCTGTTGCGAGCCCACAATTAATTGAAAAATGTTGAGGATAACACAAGAAAGCTAAAAACAATAAATGATACATAGTTTGTGGTGTTACTGTAGTTCAGTCAGATATACTCAAGGGGTTAATACGCTGCATTACTATGTGGGTGTACTGTATACAGTGTTATGCAAACCCACATGTCATTTGCTGACGTGGTAATCAGCTGACCAATTGGGCGGGGTATTTAAGCTCACCTAATTCGTCCTGCGTTCCTTCGGCATATGGTTCCTGGTTGTTGTTATGCGCCGTTTGCTCCCACCGCCACCCTAGCACCACCGGTGGGCTCTGCGATTTCTATTCCCCATGGGGGGGGGGGTTGTTATAGTATATCTATCTTCCTGCTCTTAACGTTTAATGATGGCGCCGAGCAGGAATAAAATATAGCCGAGCCGAACACCAAGATACAATATTATATGCACACTTGTATTCTCGTTCTATAATAAATATTTGTTCAATCCATTTGTGAGTTATCTGACGTGAACTTACAGTATTTCCACTGTGGTCCAGTCATACACTTGGTTTTGCATGTTTGTTTGGTTTCATGGCAAGAGAATAATTCCTGCTCTATTAAATAGTACAGTGGAGTGAGACTGGAAATACAGGAGAGAGGGCATTATGTGACTAAGTGCTATGAACACAAACCAATGGAGCTACTATTGCAGCATGTTGGCCTGAAGCCATGGTTTACTAGCGTGTTGTAGTGGTATTTGTGTGCCAAATACTGTATAATATGCCATGAGCAGTTCCCACAACGATACTGTAGCACAACCTGTGAACATGCTCGCTCACACATGCACTCACACACAGAAACAAACAAGCAAACAACTACAACCCATTTAGGCCTGACCTCAAAATTTAAAAAAATCCTTCTAAATCCTCCAGTTTTCTGAAATAAATATTTTCACGATTTTTCAAAAATAGCAGACCACCGAGTGGCGCGCTATGAGCTTGTAGATCTGCTATTTTTCAATAGCTAAATTATAACACAATGACCCACAATGATACTGTAGCACAACCTGTGAACATGCTCGCTCACACGCACACACACATGCACTCACACACAGAAACAAACAAGCAAACAACTACAACCAAACGAGCCCTAATCCACACATGCACGCTGGCGTGGGGCCTAAAAATAACCATGTGCTCCCCACAGCTTTCTCATTACTTTACGAGGGAAATGGTCGTATCCAAGACGAGGGAAATGGTCGTATCCAAGACAACCATGAGCAGGGTTTTTTTTTCTCCTTTTCTTTTTTTTTACCTCCAGCGCTTCGCCATGGCAACAAGAGAAAAAGGCGTAAAATAATAATAAGGTGGACGGGAGTTTAACCTAATTGGTGCATATTAAAAGACAAGTGGTACACTTTAATCCACAGGAGGTCAGTTTCTGGGAAATAGATTTTTAGATTTTTTTTATCCACAGAAAAAGCAGGGTTTTAGGTTTGGACAAAATTGGCAATTGGCAGACAAATTAATTAATTCCATTCCAGCTCACCAGATAATAATTTTAACAGCAGTTTGAAAGGCACCTTTGAGCTCTGCAATCAACGGTCTTTACGCCGGGGGGGAAATGCCTTCAGAATTGCCCCGTCTGTTCAACTCGATCGATTACCCGTAGTCTCGCTTGACCGATATGAGAGCACTTGAATAAACTTCACAGAGGAGGAGAGTACTCTGTTTAAACAGTTCAGTTTAGCCTTATATTATTACCTGTGGCAAAGCTAGGGCTGTGAGATCATCCCTCTGCCTCAATTATGCCACAAGTATCAGATGCAAAGATGCAGATGATCCCAGGCGGTGGCGTAACCGTCTGGGCACCCGACTGGTAATCCAGTCGCAGTGTGCCGCGGGTTCGACTCCCGAGCCCGACACGGCCTTTACTGCATGTCTTCCCCCATCTCTCTCCCGTTTCCTGTCAGCTTACTGTCTGTCCCTTCAAAAACCAATAAAAGGCGTAAGCCGCAAATAAATATCTTTAAAAAAACTTTTAAAAAATCCTTCTAAATCCTCCAGTCTTCTGAAATAAATATTTTCACGATTTTTCAAAAATAGCAGACCTACAAAGCTCATAGCGCGCCACTCGGTGGCGCGCTATGAGCTTGTAGATCTGCTATTTTTCAATAGCTAAATTATAACATAATGTTTAAAACACCAAAAGGGGTTCCCGCCCAAAATGGGTTAACTGTTTTGCGCAGATCACGCAAACCTCAGCAAAAAGAAAAGGACAATATCGATGGCCTCCAACTGTATCTTGTGGTTGAGGGTGGTCGACACTTGAACTCTGATGCACAAGCACGTTCAGCAGTAGAGCAAGCATTAGCCAACAAGCACTTTAAAAGTAGCTGCTACTGTAGGTAGCAGCACAAAGGAACAAGCACTTGTAAACAAATGTAGCGGCACAAAGCACTCAAGGCCTTTATTATGCATGTATATTTGCATGTATAAGTGTTTTTGCTGCTCTCGTATTACATATTTTATTTACTTTTGTGTGTCTGTCTGTTTTAATTAAGAGCTGTACTGAGACAAATTCCCATCAACTGCGTTGACTTGTCAACAAGAAAAGCGCGCTCCTCAGGCTCTGAGCGCAGTATACCCACAAATTCATCAGTTATAGAATGGAATATTCTATGAATATGGAATTGGACAATCTGATAGATACATCTTGATCATGTGACCACAGATATAAGTACAGATTTGTGTGAGTTTTAATCTGTATTCTTTTAGTAGTGGCAGTATGTGTTTTGAAGAAAACGCTAAATGGTTGAAAATGTAGTCTAGCACAAATGGCCAGGGCCTATTGGAGTTCCTTTATGGTCCAAGGAATCCAGGGAACATGTTTTTTGATTGTACAACCTACAGTTCAAGAGTTATAGGCCAAAACGTCAAACAGCCTGTTATTATAGCACCACCATGAGCCCAATTTTAAAAAGGTATTCCTTGACCTACTGGGAATGTGTGCAAAGTTTCCTGCCAATCGGTCCAACGTTGCCAGAGATTAGCTGTTCACGGATGTACAGGAGCAAAAACAATCTCCAGCCTTCAGGTGACTGGTCTGGCAGAGACAATAAAGTATTATGATGCGGTACAGCTAAGAGGACTTTCTCCAGGGAGCACTCAAAACGAGATGCCTCACAAAGCCAGGTGTATTGAAAGGACCAACCAAGATGATTCAGGTTCACTGTGAGACTAATAATGACCAGTGTCTTTCGAAAGCCAAATTGAACCCATCCATTACATGTTTATCTGCCTTCTGCAGCAAATTATCAGGACTACAAATGTCAATGGATTGTTGGATTTTAATGACTGGCCTTAAAGGACAATACTGGTTTTATTGTATGTTTGCCTAGCTCCCGGTCCATAGTGTTAAGACAAGAGAGTTCTCCTTAACGCTAGACCAGGGAGTATGTATTTCCTTGTTGACAAGGTTAACGATGTCTACACAATGGGGTCTTTGCTTCAATAAGAATAAGACTGTTGTTGAAAGTCTTTTCTCATTTCTCTGCGATGGGAATACTCTCAGAGCTCCACAATTTGTGTAAAATCCACTTTTTGCCATAAAATACAGCATATCCACCAGACAGTGCTTTCAACAACCTACAACCACCTTTGTTAGCTAAATTCATCATTCTTTTACTAAAGTGTAGACACCGTAAACCTGGTCACTGAGGAAATGTATAGAGTAGACCCTGGCATCGGACCAATGGCCATAACTAATGTTTGCCCATTGATTCAACCATTTTGCAAAGCATACTATGGTTCACTTTTAGAAGAAGCCGCTGGATTAAGTTAATTTATTTCAGAGTGAACTTCATGGCGAGTGATGTGCTTAAGTACCACAGACGAAAAACAGTCCGAGTCCAAATTTCATTCTCACCCCTCCACGAAAAGGCCTCGTTGTCCTGAACCCTTATCAATAGTCAATAGATCAATAGTGTGGACTTAGACTGTTTTTCGTCTGTGGCATTCTTATTCTTCTTAACATTACAATAATTACAACACTGACCCAATAATTCAAGTTCTGTAAAGTTGAATTGACTATGGAGAAAATGTTAACAAACACTGAATCTAAAACTAAAGCAATTAATAGGCAAATGGTCTACATTCATGTGTAATATATGGTCTACATTCATGTGTAATATATGGTCTACATTCATGTGTAATATATGGTCTACATTCATGTGTAATATATGGTCTACATTCATGTGTAATATATGGTCTACATTCATGTGTAATATATGGTCTACATTCATGTGTAATATATGGTCTACATTCATGTGTAATATATGGTCTACATTCATGTGTAATATATGGTCTACATTCATGTGGAATATATGGTCTACATTCATGTGGAATATATGGTCTACATTCATGTGGAATATATGGTCTACATTCATGTGGAATATATGGCCAAAGCTGTGACTAGGCAATAACATGTACTAGCGACGTCGGTGTGGTCCTTTAATGTTATTCATTGCAAATTCAACAGCCATGTACAGCACATGAAGACTATCCAGTTATCAGTCTCAGAGGTCTTTGCATCGTTCCAAGTATGCCAGTGCCCAACGGGCACCGCTCTAGTTATCCAATATAGAAAATGTAAGAGATCTACAAGCTGCAACTTTTAGATCCTTAATTTCACTATTCATCATACAACAAGTGTACAAGTCTTAAGTGGTTACGATCAGTTGGTGGTGAACAAGCTAAAGTAAAACTATGTCTTGCCTCATGCATATTTATGCGCATGTCGGTGTTGCTAACTCACAGTATAATGAGCGTGGAAAATAGCATTTACAAGCTCTTTCCCTGACGCAGGTGAGCTCAGGCCTGAATGGTACAATGGAACCTTCATATTAATCCTGCTTTAAAGGCCAAATTGTAAATAATTAACCCGTTTAGTAAAACCTTGGAGACCCATTAACCCCCAATTAGCTACAGAGAGCAACAGCAGAGTGGTTCATGGCATCTATAGAACAATTTGTTTAAAGTTGATCAGTCTGATTAACCACATGAACCCTAATGTCCCTGTTCTAAGTAAGCCTTCCCCAAGCCTCCCAGTCTCAGGGCGGACACTCTAACCACAAGGCCACTGCCCACTGAGCTGGCCCATGTTCTAGGCATGTCATATAATAGGCAAACAATTCAGCAAAAATAGGTGAACATTCAGTGAAAATAGCCGATCTTCAAGCTCAAACGTACAGATTGGTATTTTCTCTATTGATGTACAACAAATATAGGGTTATGTTTAAGGCATTAATGTCATTGTGCACTATGTTACTTGGACCCTTCACAAGTTCACAACGGACACGGATAGGCCACAGTTCCATTGACATCGATGAAGAGTGTCGCTCCGGTGTTGCAGTGAGTGCAGCGTATATTATTCCATTTAATGCAATAAATATACTGGCACCGTTTGGTTGGAATGAAAACTTTCATAGGGTTGTCTCTGACATATGATTGGAGACCAAGCACTTCTTTTGACTGATCTAAGCATTCACATCTTCAGTTGAAGTTTGCTGTTGGATTCTACTGATAAAACGTACAATAAATAAAACAATGTATCAGTGTTAGTCCCCATGGGGGCTGTAATTAGTTTGTGCTGATCGCACACACCACTGGGACAAGGCAATCAGACTCATTGAAAGAGCTGCAAGGCACTGAGGGTGACTGTTCACAATCAGCAGCACACTGCCTGTAAATCACTAAAAGTCCCAGCTTCCCTTTTCATACTTTCAAAGGAAAACAGGCAGAGGGACAAATGTAGCCAGTCTAGCCACTGTTTCAATGTCAACCAAACTGCTCTAAAGAGAAGCTACCGGGCACCAAGGCCAGAATATCACCATGCCAATCCAGCACTCACTCAGTAGGAAATCACGAATTGTTAAAATTGCACTGCGGTGCATGGAAGCTTGAGCGGTTGCCATGGTAATGGCCGCTCATGTGTGTCGTGTGGACCAGAGTGTAAGCAGATTACATAGCAGGTGTGTGACGAAGTTGGAACTGAGGTTATCTATCTATAAATGTACAAAATAGCTGTGTGTGTGTGTGTGTGTGTGTGTGTGTGTGTGTGTGTCTGTCTGTCTCTCTGGGTATAACTCAGGTGCCATCCTAACGATTGACCTCAAACTTGTGTGTGTGCGTGCGGGTGATGACCCAGGGGCAGTGCAGTGCTGTATGCTGTCGGACGGTACAGCGAGTACTCACAACATGATGACCCAGGGGTGTTCAGTACTGATATGCCGGTACAGCGAGTACTCTCACAACATGCACAACAGGTATTATATAACTGGGTGGAGCATGCATTGCATTCCCGACTTGCATCGTTCCCGACTTTCGTGGTCCCCAGAGGGCAATTTGTCGGACCAATGACTTGTCTGAACTACGTACTGCACCCGGGGACCCAACCTCAGAGCATCTCTTTCTCTCTGGCAACAACAGCTGATTTCCTGTTTTAGTCGTAATTACTCAGCCTGGGGGACAACATGATATTTTTGCAGAGCACAACCAGAGTCTGCCTTTCCTCTCAACCATTGAATACATATAGCCTACCGTACCTATTATGAAGCAATGACAGTAGAACTGAATGATGTCACGCTGTTATGGTCAGCTGATACCATTTTAAGATCTTGTAATAACATCTCAGATCAAAGACCCATAATCCCCTCTGGCCTCTTGTTGATAAGGGTTGGCGCTGAATCCCAGGTCAGGCAGGGACAGTTTATTTATTTATTGTATTTCCTTTTGATTTGGGACCAGCTGCTAATCAAAGCATTATTAGTAGCATGTGATATGAAGTGTGTTTTACCCAGCGGTTCCTCAAACAGTGATCCACCCACTACTTGGTCCATGGGGAAATGGATCTATCAATCAATCTATCAATGAATTAGAAGATTTTGTAAAAGTACATTTTCGTGTGTGCCTCCGTACATTGACAAGCTTTATGTTGATGCTGATCTTCCTTTTCCAGCAGCGTGTGTTGAGACTCTGGACATGACAAAACACAGTGATGATTTAGGCCATGTTATCTGCTATGGTGTTGATCCACTGACAGTGGTTTCAACACAGCCCTCTTTTTAGAGTACATTGTGCTTCAGTATGTTGACAAGCTTCATGGAGATGCTAATTTTCCTTTCCAGCTCGATTTGGCACCTGCCCACAGAGCCAAAACTACTAGTAACTGGTGTACTGACCATGGTATTACTGTGCTTAACTGACCAGCCAACTGGCCTGACCTGAACCCCACAGAGAATCTAGGTTGTATTGTCAAGAGGAAGGTGTGAGACATAAGACTGAACAATACAAATTAATTTACGGCAGTTATCAAAGCCTGGGCTTCCATACATAACACCTCAACAGTGCCACAGGCTGATTAAATAATTTGTTCAAAAGTAGCCCAGACCAAGTATTGACTGCATACATACTTTTCAGCTGTCAGACTGGTCTTGTAAAATATTCTAATTCATTGAGATAGGATTTTTTGATTTTCATGAGCTGTATGCCATAATCATCTAGATTAAAACAAAAAATGGTTTTAAATACTTTATACACTTTATGCATTGAATTATATTACGGAAGAAAATTAACTTTTACAAAATATTCTAATTCATTGAGATGGAGCTGTATATATATATAGTACCTTTTTTTAATGTATAATATGTATATAGTATATTATTGTGGGGAGGTTGGGCGGCTGGTCCTTGAGGATTGTTCAAAATATTGATAGTGGTCCAGAGCTCAAACAAGGTTGAGAACAACCGCTCTACATAAATCCAATTTACGCTACTTAATTTTTTTTTTTAAATCACATAACTTATCAAGCCTTATGAAAGTCATTTAAGTTGGTCTCCGAGGATGTGAATAATTTCAAAGTTGAAATACTTCAAGCCACATTCTTAAACCCTGAAAGGAGTACTTACGCAGTTTTTCTGTCAAGGTAAACGTAAACATTTCCCACTGATTCCCACCAATTCCCTCAGCTGTCGAAAGGAGCTACAGTTCCCAGTACTAAAACAGACACCAAGAAGACTTAAATTCATTTAATCCTTTAACCTATCTAACTTGGGATTTGATATGGAAATCTACCAGTTGAATATTCTAAGCTCTCATCTATAAAGGAATATAAAGTTGAGGCTTTTAGGAGGGATCTGCTAAGTGCTTAAAAGTACTGTGATAAGAAAAGAAACAAGACTCTGCCCTGGATATCATAACATTTATGGTTAGCTAATATAATATACAGTATATGGTGATGGTTTATTCAATGGTGTACCTCAGGGCTATTTCACAAGTTGCTACATTCAACATTTTAACTATAATATACCATAAAAGTAGAACAATATATTCATAACCCAGCCCCGTTCTGGGGCGAACACTTGGTGAAAATAGCAGATCTACAAGGCACAAGCTCATAACGTGTGGCATTGCAACACAGGGCAGTGTTGTGATCTTTGAGATCAGTGATATTCTGCCAAGAGATTTGGTGTACATGCAAAAAAGGAGGGGGCCTAGTATATACAGTAGACCCCTGGGGAACTCCTGTCAATGACATACACAGGGTTTAAGTGGTTAAACTAATACACATTCCCTAATTCCCATTGTACTACTACACGTGAAACTGGGGAGTATTATTAATAACTCTGAAAGACACTTTCAAAGTTAAATCCTTAAAAGTTCACTGTGTAGTCACAGACAGTTCCATGAAGCTCAACGGAACTGTAAATATACTAGCATACAGTACAGTATGCTTGTTAAGGGCCTTCCATTAATTGCCTCTTTCAGCTTGTATTCTGGTGTAACAAAAACATCCTCATGGCATAAAACAAAAACAAACAAAATATGTTGTGGACGCTTTCAAATATTCTGTCAGTTTACAAGAATATAGTCATTATTAAAGAAAGACACACAACTGTTCAGGAACTCATTTTGAAAACAGCACACATATTTTCTGTGTGACATCAATGAACTGAAAATTACCATTGCTGTTTACCAGAAATGGTAAACAGATACAAAGCTATTTTAAGGATTTTTAAGGACATCTCAAATGGGCTATTCTCTCTACTGTGCTCGACAACTCAATACCAGGAAAATAGGCATAAACGTTTGTTTGAAAAGGTGTTCTTGATAAACTGGAGAGTACCTAATTACTCTTGTAACTGTCAGTCGTTTTTTCTTGTACTTGTACTTAAGGAAAGTACCTGTATTGTAGAGCAGCCTTCGGTTATGCCGTTACAAGCGGGTGGATATATTCCATTCAAGTTTTCTTTGAACCTCATTTCATTCAAAAGGCAATATTTGAGAGAGCTCTCTTATGAATACAAGATTGTCACCAGGAGCATCACTGAATTGAAAAGGGATTGGCTGTAAAGATGTATTCATGCTTATGCAGCTCAGGATTTCACATTTAAAGTAACTCTTCGGAGTGTGCTTCAAAAGAACTACTGATGTGCTTCTACGGTAGCTTCTATGTAATATTGAAACCCAACACTTGGATACAGACATTCTAATCTAGTAGCCTGCTCAAGTGGTTCTCAAACTTTTTCATGTCAAGGACTCCCATCTGAAAATATGTTGTGCCAAGGCCAAAATACTACATTTTGTGAGTGGTGCTAACCGCCACGGTATTGGTTATCTTTCATTTGTATTTATTAAGAAAAATACATTAGTTTCAATCATTGCCTATGTTTGCTTGAAAGTAGTTGACACTGTATTTGTATCTTCACTCAGCTCAAAATGTGGTGCAGCTGTTTGTCAAATACACTAGCTATGAATATCTCTTATCTGTATATTAATTTGGCCAAACACGTACAAGATATATTTAAAACTCTAAAATGCCATAATGTGGATGGGATTGGGACACCTGTCCTTCAACTTGTCCATGCCTTTTGTAGATATCATATCTGCACATTTCTGTCTGTGTCTGGGCATGCGCAATGACCAGGCACAGGTGCAACATCACTGATAGCTGTGACTGTCCATCCAAACATCAGCATCAACACGGTTCTTCTCTCAATTAATTTACCACAGTGAGATGATGGACAGAGTTACATGAATGAGGGTTATTTCCAATTTTCCATCAGCTCGGCTGTTTATTGTATGACCATTGATCAGTGTACAACGGAAACCATGGTAGCCTAAAGACAATTCAAATGTGAACGAACTCGAAGTCATTTGGCAATAATTAGCCTACATTGTTTCGAGTGGCATGCATTAAAAAAGCAATAAGTTATTAAAGAGAAACGTATGGCTGAGGCAATTTGTCTCTCAGATAAGCTACTGAACATGAGACCGAATGTGTGTGATCTGTGATTAATGCCCGAGGGAGAGAATAGATATACGACGAGTAGGCCATTAAGTAGGTTTATTGTCTTATTAGAGCGATAGCAGTTCATCTGTTGGAGAGATCTGGTTTTAATTGCTACATTCACGTCCTCCAACAACACATAGCGTATAGCCACTTGGTGACGCGCGCCACGCGACTCTTTTTAAAAGGTTCCGAATGAAAATATTTACGTTTTCTTCTTGAAAACCGAAAAAGGTCTGAGAGGAGAGCTCACCTGTTCTGTCACCTTTATCCAGTCCTTTCTTCGAATCCACAAGAAGCAATAAGAAGACTCCGTAACCGTTGCTGTAAAGGGCAGTGCTTGGTCTTCACTGGTCGAGGGTTTTGCTTAATCGATGCGGACACTTTGACAACACTAACGCCAGCAGCAACCCCCACAAACTACTATCTTTTATCAGAGCTCTCTAAAATAACAAGCACACAATTGGAAACAAGCCCATCAATGCGCAATAAATTAGGCGCGTGTGTGCAGGCTCGTTTCCCCTCCCACCATAGGCTGTTTAATAAAAGATAGTCACCTCTGTCACGACAGTCAGAGTCAATCGTTATTTGTCAGGTCTGTCTGAAGTTACAGCCACCAACCTCACACCACATCCATGTAGTGTAGTGTAGTGTAGTGTACCAATACCACACACACGACTCGAGAAACAAAAAGGGTAAACTTGAAAACAGCCGCTTCCTGGTGATATACTGCCATCTAGTGCCCACTGCCCACTTGAGCAAGTCCACGTTTGAGGGAAACCCAAAAACCACATGCTGCAATATATTTGTATGTTCAATTATTTATTTGAAAGAGATTCAAATGTATTACAAATTATTTACAATTAAAAAATTAGACAGACAGTTAGGCAGACGAGAGGGGTTTGCATGCACATTGAAACATTACATATGGAGGGGGCCACACTGTTCAGTGCAGGCTGTTGATAGCATAGGTGTTTGTTGACAGCTGGCCCATTGATGCAACAGAGGGGTAACTTGGGTAAGGGGTAGACAGCTTCACTCTTCACCAGTCAGCGGCCACTGAGCACTGTACTCTGAGCTGCAAGAAAATGAACAAAGAGCTCCATTAAAAGAAAATATTTGACACACAGTGTTGCCAGTTCATATGTCACAATGGCAGTGGTGAACAACAGAGAAAAACACTGGCTGATTTGTTGATGACCAATGACCATGATGACCAAGCAGAACTAGAAAAACAACCTGTCACTACATGTCCATGAGCGGACGTAGAATATGCACATCAACAGGCTGGGTGCTGGGCTAAAGAAACTTCAGTAGGTATTGGATGGAGCCCGCACACCATGGGTATAAGAAAGATGTTCTTTATTGAAAGTTCTGACCTACATGTCCATGACCCAAACATTTGAGAGGATGATGAAGATGGTGAAAGTGATGAGGAAGTACAATAATTCAGAAACAAATAAGAAGACAATAGCCAATGCACAACAACACATCAACAATGCACGGTTGCAGGGTTACAAATCAGGCACATTGGTCTGCTCATCTGCTCTTCTCTCACCGTCGTTCTGCACCATCAGTGTCGGCTCCAAACAGGAGCTGGGCCACCGCCTGTTCAGGGGAGGCTCTCTTCCCATACCTGAAAAAGATCGAAACAGCACAATGACACATCCTGTGGTGGCATATAACTTGTAGCTGTCACTTATACACACTCAAGACAACCGTACATTCTCCACCAGTAGTTTTGGCACTCTCTCTCTCTCTTTCTCTCTCTCTCTCTCTAGGTCGTCCTCAGACAAGCTTCCAGTCATCCCCGGTTCTCCATACATCTGGCCAGCTCGTTGGTGCTTTGCGCTCCTGCGTCTTTCTTGAGTACATCCACATATGTTTTAATGTGGGACGCCTTTGGTGGCATTATGTTTGGGAAATGGGAATACTACAAGTCCATCTCAAATCTTAATAGACACACACTCACAGACAATTTCACATCCGCACCATTATGTTCATTATGTCATCACAAGTGTATTAGCTGATATTTTCAGTAAATATCCACTGTGAATTAAATTAAATTACTTTATTGTCACTGCAGGTGCAACAAAATAACAAGTTGCAAATCCCATGTCAGTAGCCTAGTTAAATAATAAAATTAAATCCCCAAGAATAATTCAGTGGAAATAGAGACATTTCAACCTATAGCAAAGGAAGGCTGTATACAAATATTTAAATATAGTGTCAAACTAAAAGTGAGCATGCAGGTGCAGTCACAGTTCTATGGTAACCATGGTGCATGGTTACACCTTGGCAGTTGACAATACGTTGGCTTCCCAGATTCACACACAGCTGGGATCAAAATGATTACCATGCCATGCTATGCCAGTGTGTGTGTGTGTGTGTGTGTGTGTGTGTGTGTGTGTGTGTGTGTGTGTGTGTGTGTGTGTGTGTGTGTGTGTGTGTGTGTGTGTGTGCGCGCGCGCGTGCGTGCGTGCGTGCGTGTGTGACGTGTGTTAACAAAAAGACCACCACATTTTGTATTTTGCAGCATGTCTTATTGTCTTACTGTTAGAGGGGAGAACTGTGGTAGCCATTATATTGTACAAGAACAACGAAGAGGAAATGATTAGGGTAATGACCTGACTATAGCCAGGACAACAGAGGTCCTGGTTTGTACCATGAGACAGCATTCTATTAGGTCTACCCTGTTTCTAGGTCTCTGGGGTAGCCTACCATTATAGGTAATAGAGGCTGCTATCTGGTCTGAACTTTATCCCTCAGTTGAAGAAAGCCAGACTCTGAGTCCTCTACATCCTCATTGATTCCACAACAAGCATAACACTCCATATCTCAGCCATACTGAGTTCCATGCCGGGCCTGGTCTGTCAAAATAATATGAAGTGAACTCATCTGACCCATTATGGTTTCCTTGGGAAGCAGAGGCTGGAGGCCCCAGATATATTTTAACATCTGAAAAGTTAAGCTTCTCAATGGCTATACGGACCTGGGTTGGACTTTTATTTCCAATTTCCAAATAATTTAAATTCTTCGTGGAGACTAAAGAGTAAAGAAAATGCTGAGCGCCCACTCACCTTTGTCTAGTGATGAGGTTGACATAATGTCTCATCGCGGTGTTATATTTGTCCCATTCCTCTGGTGACGCGTTGCCTCCGGGACTCGCCGGTCTCGGCGGGTATGCATCCGCGACGCTGCTCAAACACACCAGCAGGCAAACGACGAGCGCCACAAGACACATCCACGGTCTCAACATGATGGACAT